>NC_064635.1:142664079-143264079 GCF_023864275.1 Schistocerca cancellata | reverse complement strand
TTGATATCGAGTCCTTTCATTTTTATACTGATACATTTTTACTCGCCACTTTGTGGCTGATGCTTTTACCAACACTATAGCTATTATCGTATCGAACTATCCTAGTAGTACTGTATTATATTTTCATTATGTACCTAAAATTTTGACTGTGTGTCTCAGGTCCAACTCTTTCAACAATTGTGTGCAGGTGGTAAAGTCCGCATACGAAACATTTGTCAGTTCATTGATCGTGGCAATGTCTCCTTTGCTGTTCATTCATTTGGAGTCCTGTCATTTTTCATGACTCATATTAGTTGTTTGTTTTTGTCTTGTTGTGTAAAACGGCTTAGGTGCAAGAGTTACTGAATTAACAGACAGAATGGTATCTACTAAGAGTGAAACTTGGCAGTATTTTGATAAACTGATAATAGTGAAGTGAGGTGCAGAATTTGTTACCAAAATTCTTAGTCTTCAGAAATACTACTTAGAAGAAGGGCATAAATCAGGAAACATGGTTTTTATATAGTCAGTAGCTTTCATTTTCTTTCAGTACTGTTGTTATGACACTTCTCTATACTTTCTGTTCAATTCCGTGTCTCTAGTGAAGAGCTGGATGGTCCTTAGGTTACAGAAGTTGCCCTGCTGTGTTTAGAAAAGTTCCTTAACACTCATGCTGTGATCTACACAATAAGTTATATGTGTGAAATTCTTCAGAGATTATGCAAGAGACTTTTTCTCTCGTTCTAGCTGCAGTTTATCATGGGTCGGTGGATGAATGTAAGATACCAATAAATTGGAAAAAAATGCAGGTCATTCCTATTCAGAACACCAAAAAGTGCAGTCAAATGTTGTCGCATTTGATGTTAGTAGTACAGTATATAATAAGATGTTGATGATTCAGGTGGCAGAGGGCAGGAACTTTATATAAAAGCAGTCGGCAATGTGTAGTGTTAGTGTGTGCATATGCCTTTACAGCAAATAGGAAACAGACACGTACAAGGAAATTGGACACTAATCACCAAATCGCCAAGAAGTTGAACCGTTCCATAGTGTCTTTGATAATGGACAGAATGGAAAATATGGGCAAAGTAGAAAATTATCTGAGACATCGAAATGGTAACTTCAGCTAAAAGCGAGAGCCACAAAGTGTAATTACATCAAGAAATGACTGCTGAAACCTGCTCTAACACCAAAACATAAACAGACTCGATTAGAGTTTGCTGGAAAAATGTCATGGACTTCAGAATGGGATGAAGTGATCTTCATTGATGAGAAGTAGTTCAGTTTATGGGCTGGATGGATTTCAGTACTATTATCATGATCTGAGAACAGAACAGCAGGTAAGAATGAGCAGAAATTTTAGTGATGGAAGTTTTATGATTTGGGCAGCCTTCAGGACCAAAGATAAATTGTGCATTAATTGACTGAACATTAGAATTAATTCTTAACATGTACAGAACTAATCGGAATGTATGAGAACCTAGGCGACGAAAGTCTTAACATTTCAACAAGATAATGCATCTGTGCCTGTTTCTACTACAACCAAAAAGTGGTTTGAAGATGAAGATGTCTTTCCCTGGCCTGCATGTAGCCTGGATTTGAGCCCTGTCAGAAACCTTTGGGAAACAGTTGCAAGGCATGTTTATTGCAACGGTAATCAATTTGAGGCTGTACATGAGCCGAAAAGAGTGATACGAGAGGAGTTGGTGACAATTTTGCTGCAAGAACTACAAACCCTAACAAAGGTAATACCAAAGAGAATTTCGGAGGTAATTAGGAAGATCAGAGATGGGCCAAAGCGGTAACAAACGATACCGTGAGTGCCTGTATACAACAGCACATTGAGTGCCTGTATACTGACATCTTCTTTTGTTACTCATGTTATGAAAGAAACTTTGTAAGTTCAGCATAATTGTTTGTCTTGTAACAATATTGTGAAAAGGATAGCTGCTACTCACCATATATGGAGATGCTGAGTTGCGGAAAGACACAACAAAAAGACTGTCGGAAAGTTAGCTTCGGCCAACAGGACTGTTGTCAAAAATAAATGAGTGCGAGTGCATGCGTGTGCCCCCTCCCCTCCCCGCACGTGGATCGTTTGCGTACATGTCCGTGTGTGTGTGTGTGTGTGTGTGTGTGTGTGTATGTATCTATATGAGGCTGTAATCAAATCCAAGAAGACCTGCAGAGTGCAGGTGATTGATGATGCAGGGACTTTGTCGACCCTCACCATAAGTAAACAGAAAGTACTGCACATAAAAAGGTGAAGGGATCCATTATTGGAAGCAGTAGAAACCACACAATAGATAATAGCAACCATTTGTAGTGACCTAAAGTGGAATGATCACTTAAAAGTAATCTGAGGAGAAGCAGACTCTGGCCTGAGATTCATTGGAAGAATCTTAAAGATATGTAATTCGCCTGTGAAAGAAGTAGTGTACATAACACTTCTAAAACCAATTTCTAACTACTGATAATAAATATCTTGGCTTCACCAGATTTAAGTAATAGAATGGAAGGAGAAAGAAGACCAGACAGAGGCACATTCTGTCGTACGATCGTTTAGTCGGCGTGAGTGTCTTGGAGATTCTCAACAGACTTGGGTGACAGACACTGAGAGACCCGTGCATCGCAGAGAGATTAGCTGTCGAAGTTCGAGAGAACGTGATCCAAGAAGAGTCAGGTGACGTATTGCTTTTTCCACGTGCGTCTCGTGAAATGATCACAACGTGAAAAATCGGAGAAGTTAAAACCAGTAGGGAGGTTTATGGACAATCATTCTTACTGTACTTTATCTAAGTTTTGAACAGGGAAGGCGGGAAAGATTGCAGTATGGGAAGTTCCCTGTGCCACATTTTGTGAGGCAGTGGCTTGTGGAGTTACAGATGTAGATGCGAGCTCCCTCTGTTACAGCCGGTCACGTTTCAGTACTGTACATTCAACCAGTAGAGTACAGTTGACCGGTAGAAAGGTTCATGTCTGTATTCTGTCACTTTTTGGGAGTGCATCTGGGATATTATTAATTCTTGTACCGATATTTCAGCTCACGACCTTTCAGTTGATTGCGAGTTGAGTCACTTGCCAGATTTTCGAAGGACTTCACTCTGTGGAGTGGTCGTGCATGCACAGAGGTGACTGTGTTGGTAATGAGAGTGTCGGTTGTAGAAAGGATTTCAGACGTGAAGTATTCAGTTAATTATTGTGGGTGTCATATGTCAGAATGCAGTGAAGACTTAGAACAGTATTTCCTTTTAGAGTGCAGATGTGAAATGCTCTCCTGAAAAATGACAGAATATTCAATCTGCCAATGAAAACTTCGAGAAACACAAGTTCACATCTATTACCGTATTTACTCGAATCTAAACCGCACTTTTTTCCTGGTTTTTGTAATTAAAAAAACCGCCTGCGGCTTAGAATCGAGTGCAAAGCAAGCGAAAGTTCTGAAGAGTGTTGGTAGGTGCCGCCACAACTAACTTCTGCCGTCAAATATATGTAGTGCTACACAGGCATGATTTGTAGGCACAGAGATAAATACTGGCACCAAAACCTCTGCGTCAGTAAATAAATAAAAAAAATTTAAAAAAAGGGTGGAAGACGAGCTTTTTTTTCTCCGCCCCGAGTTTCGACCACTGCATTTTCATACATTATCCGACGAAGTAAATACAAATTCCGTATTGTTCATCTTCGAATGTAGCAGAATTTCAATGTACTACGAAAATCCGACTGGCAAGACTGTTAGGGATGTTTGTCAATATGGCCAACTCTACGTTCTGAATTTTTTCCTACCTGTGACAAGTGATGATTGCTAATAGGAACCTGATGAAATGTGAATCACATGCAGCATTCCCTTCACCATAAGAATAATACGAATATAAACATTTTGCCATGTATTCTTTCGTGTTTGCTGCTATCTCATTTAAATCCTGTCTGCCTAATAAATTACGAAACTAGAGTGAGACAACAGCAAACGTGGAAGCATATACGTATCGTGTCATGTTTATATTCGTATTATGCCTAATAGTGATACAGTCAGAAATGAAGCACGGCAACTGACTAGATTTTTAAATCTAAGATGACTAATTTCTGTGCAGAATTTGATGTACTAAAGAAGCGGTCGCAAAGATTTTCAACTGGAGAAAAATTTTCGCCTAACTCTTGTTCAGAACATGTTCTAACATAGCAGTCTCTTGCCATTGTTTCGCTAATGAGATGATTCCTCTCCCCTTTTTTTTTTTTTTTTTTTTTTTTTTTTTTTTTTAGCGGCGGTAGCGCGCACAAAAGCAAGCCATGCCGCGAGCAGCGACAGGTTGTAAACACGCACTATCAGAATGCGACAAACAATGCATGATGCAGTACAGTAATGCATTTTCAGCTTAGAGTGACGTAAACACCAATAACAAAGAACAGGCACTTATCAGATCAAAGCAAAACAAGCAGTCGATTCAAACCAGACGAAGCACGTGAAAAAGGAAGAGTACCCATATAAATACGGACGGAGCGCCTGACGCATAGCAGTGGCTACCTGGTAAAGCTTAACTGCTAAGCTTACGACTCGAACCAAACTACTGTAGCTGTATCATCTTTCATTCGACCTAAATTGTGTCTCATATTACAATGGACCAACTCTGTTTCGATTTGGAAGTGCGACCTAAACTTTCTCTCCCCTTGAATTTCGAGTCTCAAATTTCAGGTGCGGCTTAGATTCGGGAATTTTTTTTCCCTATATTTCGAGTCTCATTTCTCAGGCGCGGCTTAGATTCGAGTGCGTCTTAGATTCGAGTAAATACGGTAATCATATTTGCACCATGTCCTGTGTGCCTTAAAAGGATAAGGTGGCAGTTGGATTGTAGTAAGAAAGTATTACAGCAGATCACTGGTTTATTTGAAATGGGAAAAGTTAAATTCCACTTTTTAGAATTCATTCATGCATCACAACTCAATACTTCCAACAATTTGCAGTCACGTCTGTATCACTAAACTACTGCCCATTACTAATCCACTTAATTGTTAAAAGGTATAATCTATGTTAAAAATGTAACACAATTAGATAAGTATTACAGTGTTTGCCTGATGATGTGCATATGCCTCAACTTCTTTTGGATGAAAGTATTTGAGAATGAAAGCACTTATCACTTGCGACAAACTTAATGCACATTTTGAAACTTTTTCTCACTGACACACTCCACCAAATGATGAAAGAAAGGTTTACCAAATTTCCACTGTTCGTGCAGTAAAACGACATCAGGCATGACTTTTTAATTACTTCTTTATTACTAACTCTGTTTGCAACACAGTTTACAAACAGTATTGACTTGTACCACCTGAATGTACGTGCACAATTATATCATTGCGTGACACTAGTTTGCGAGATATGATATTGTAAACATTGTAATGCGTGATAACCTAGCTTTTCCTTAAAGTACAAAACACATTACCCAGTTGATATTCATGCAGCGTCTCATATTGAGAGCACTTAGCAGCTTCTAACAAATTATAAGCAGAGTTTCCGACCTTTTCTAAACTTTTTCTCTCATACATGTTTACAGTGCAGATATGTAACACAGTAACTAATTTGTAATCAGACATTTGAAGCTGTTTTACACGTGGGAGTTTGATACTTTAAAGATATGGGTGTTACTGGTACATTCTATTTGGAAAGTACTGCTGTGAGGTCAGGTCATTCAGGGTACAGGATACAGGTTTTAGTGGAATAGGATACCCTCCACCACACACCAGGTAGTGGCTTGTGGTGTAGATGTAGGTACGTCATGCCAGATAGCTCAGTCGGATGTTGCCTGTTAAAGATGAGTTCAGATTTCAAGTCCCAGTCTGGCACACGGTGTCAATAGCATCTTTGAGTAATATATCTGTCTGTAAAGGTAAAGGTATTATAATGGCCCTTTTTTTCTGATCTGTAGATTTTTGGAAATGTTACCCAAAGCAGAAAAAGAACTGAGAGAGTGAAATTGCTTTTCTCAAATTTTGCAAAATGTAGAATAGTGGCTATTTGGTGTACTTCGGGGAAGAGGATTGAAAAACTTGTCACTTGCTATCTTCCGTAAATATTGGTTCTACATATTACACAGTCGGACTTCCACATCGAAATTTACTGATGACCAGTTTCATATGACAAGCATCTACGTCTACAGCTACATCAATGTATGCACTCTGCGAGTCACCAAACAGTGCACGGTGGAGGGTATCTTGTACCACTACTAGTAATTTCCTTTCTTATTCCACTTGCAAATAGAATGAGGGAAAAACTACTGTCTGTGAGCCTCCATAAGCGTTCTAATGTCTCCCATTTTCTCTTCGTGGTCGTTACGTGGAATGTACCTTGGTGACAGTAGACCCATTCCACAGTCACCAACAGATGCTGGTTCTCTAAAAGAACGTCACTTGCCCTCCAGTAGTTCTAACTTGAGTTCGCAAAGCATCTCCGTGATACTCGCATGTCGATTGAACCTGCCGATAGCAAATCTAGCAGCCCGACTCCAAATTGCTTTGATGCGTTCCTTTAATCTGATCTGGTGGGGATCCCAAACATTCGAGCAGTGCTTAAGAATGAGTCGCACTAGTGTTCTTTGTGTGGTTGTCTTTACAGATGAACCACACCGTCATAAAATTCCCCCAGCCAAAGTCGACCATTCACCTTCACTTGTACCATTCTTACTCAATCATTCCATTATGTATCACTTTGCGTCATTACGTGTAGGTATTTAATTGACTTGACTGCATTGAGCAGTATGCTACTAATTCTCTATTCGGACAGTATGAGATTATTTGTCCTACATGTCTGCATTAACTTACATTTTTCTACATTTAGAACAAGCTGCCATTCCTCACATCAGCTAGAAATTTTGTGTAAGTCATATTGTATTTTCCTGAAGTCACTCGGCAACGATACCTCCTGCACAGCATTAGCAGCTGCTTTCCCTGTCTGTCAGATCATATGTATGTACAGAATAAGAGCAGTCGTATAACACTTTGCTGGGGCACTCCTGATGATATCCTTCCCTCTGGTGAACACTCACTGCCAAGGACAGTGTACGGTGTTCCAGTATGTAAGAAATCTTTGAAACATTCACACATCTTGGAACCAGTTCAGTATCCTCGTGCCTTTAACAGTGTGCTGTGTTGCACTATGTCAAACAAACCCTTTCCACTATTGAGCTTAAAATTGTGAAGAAGTGTCAGTTCCTCAGAGCTATGTATAGCACATCTTTGAGACCTGTCGGTGCAAAGGAGTAGCTGCCCCATCCCACAATAGTATCAAGGTCACTTCCCAGAATAACACCCCTATGAGTTCAATTCAAAATAAAATGTTCATTTAAATTGCATATGCTTCTACAAAATTACAAAGCATGGGGCAATTACAGTATTTTGTGGCAGGAAGATATTACAGTTTTAAGGTACTTAAATTAATATTTAGTTGTTCAAGATAACTGTCGATGATATCTACTCGCTAGAAGGTAGCACTGTGTTGTATTATTTGGTATGATTGGGATTCCAAATAAAAAGGTGTGGTTAAATATGTTCCCATGTTTCATTTAATGACTTATAAAACTCTTTTTTACTGAATTTTCACAAAAAAGAATTTACTCTTACATCACATGTGCACATGGGCATGATCCCATGCACTCAGTTGAACGAAACTTGCACTGTCCTGGCAAACCTGTGAAGTCATTTGGCAGGCACAGCCACCTAAGTATAAATGAAATTTTAGCAATTGGAACCAGTTCACCTGTTATTGATAGTAGTATTTTAATTTATTATAACTACAATAAATGATTACCTACTTATTGATATGCACCATTACATAGTTAATAAAATGCAAATATAGATTTTCTAGTCAGAATTAAAAATGTACATCATTTCAGTGTCCATGTGACATGCATTTTTGAGAATCAGAAATTACCAATTTTAACTAGACACATAATTACTTTACCAAACATGTTACTAATATGTCTCATAACCTTACGTTGTGTTGAGTCATGTTGTGGTTTTGCAATATATATATAATAGAAGGAAACATTCCACGAAGGAAAAATATACCTAAAAACAAAGATGATGTGACTTACCAAATGAAAGTGCTGGCAGGTCGACAGACACACAAACGAACATAAACATGTCTGCTTGTGTCTGTATATGTGTGGATGGATATGTGTGTGTTTAAATATGTCTGCTTGTGTCTGTATATGTGTGGATGGATATGTGTGTGTGTGCGAGTGTATACCCGTCCTTTTTTCCCCCTAAGGTAAGTCTTTCCACTCCCGGGACTGGAATGACTCCTTACCCTCTCCCTTAAAACCCACATCCTTTCGTCTTTCCCTCTCCTTCGCTCTTTCCTGATTAGGCAACAGTTTGTTGCGAAAGCTTGAATTATGTTTGTGTTCGTTTGTGTGTCTGTCAACCTGCCAGCACTTTCATTTGGTAAGTCACATCATCTTTGTTTTTAGGTATATATATATATATATACAGGTATACACAGACACAAGCAGACATTTGTAAATCTCCGGAGTTCGGATAGGTTGGTGTTAGTGGGAAGTATCCAGATAACCGGGACGGTGTAACACTGTGCCAAGATGTGCTGGCCGTGCACCAAGGCCTTTACAAATGTCTGCTTGTGTCTGTGTATATGCGGATGGATATGTGTGTGTGGGCGAGTGTATACCTGTCCTTTTTTCCCCCTAAGGTAAGTCTTCCCGCTCCCGGGATTGGAATGACTCCTTACCCACTCCCTTAAAACCCAAATCCTTTTGTCTTTCCCTCTCCTTCCCTCTTTCCTGACGAGGTAACCGTTGGTTGTGAAAGCTAGAATTTTGTGTGTATGTTTGTGTTTGTTTGTGTGTCTATCGACCTGCCAGCGCTTTTGTTTGGTAAGTCTCATCATCTTTCTTTTTAGATATATTTTTCCCACGTGGAATGTTTCCCTCTATTTTATATATATATATATATATATATATATATATATATATATATATATATATATATATATATATATATATATATATACAAGGAAACATTCCACGTTGACTTACCAAACGAAAGCGCTGGCACGTCGATAGACACACAAGCATACACACAAAATTCTAGCTTTCGCAACCAACGGTTGCCTTGTCAGGAAAGAGGGAAGGAGAGGGAAAGACGAAAGGATTTGGGTTTTAAGGGAGAGGGTAAGGAGTCATTCCAATCCCGGGAGCGGAAAGACTTACCTTAGGGGGAAAAAAGGACGGGTATACACTCGCGCACACACACACATATCCATCCACACATATACAGACACAAGCAGACACATACAGAGGCAAAGAGTTTGGGCACAGATGTCAGTCGAGGCGGAAGTGCAGAGGCAAAGATGTTGTTGAATGACAGGTGAGGTATGAGTGGCGGCAACTTGAAATTAGCTGAGATTGAGGCCTGGTGGATAACGGGAAGAGAGGATATATTGAAGAGCAAGTTCCCATCTCCGGAGTTCGGATAGGTTGGTGTTAGTGGGAAGTATCCAGTTAACCGGGATGGTGTAACACTGTGCCAAGATGTGCTGGCCGTGCACCAAGGCATGTTTAGCCACAGGGTGATCCTCATTACCAACAAACACTGTCTGCCTGTGTCCATTCATGCGAATGGACAGTTTGTTGCTGGTCATTCCCACATAGAATGCATCACAGTATAGGCAGGTCAGATGGTAGATCACGATGGTGCTTTCACACGTGGCTCTGCCTTTGATCGTGTACACCTTCCGGGTTACAGGACTGGAATAGGTGGTGGTGGGAGGGTGCATGGGACAGGTTTTACACCGGGGGCGGTTACAAGGGTAGGAGCCAGAGGGTAGGGAAGGTGGTTTGGGGATTTCATAGGGATGAACTAAGAGGTTACGAAGGTTAGGTGGACGGCGGAAAGACACTCTTGGTGGGTACTTACTACCAAAATGGAAATAGTGTGGAAATATTAATTAACAAATTTTAAATCATATTTTTTAAAATGAAAACAACACATTTTAATTATAATGTGTGACAGTAGGAGCTTTTTTAATTTTTCATTTCTTTTTTCCCCCTCCAGGCAGCCCTGTTGCTACATCTTTGTGTGAAGGAGAAGCAAAAGAGAAACACTGTGCCATCCTGAAGATCAGGAAGAAGAACTTCAAGTTGGACTTGATACCTCTGCGGACTGTGCGGCCATTCGTCTATGACACCATCACGCTTTCCAAGTGCAATATAAACATGGCAGACGCCAGCAAGCCCTCACATGCTGTAAGTTACAGATTCCAACTTGCTGTACATTTGTTACTTTTATATTGTCACCTTATATAATAAATCACAGTAGAACATTTTTTTTTTCCTAATGTCAGCAGTTACAAGTTAACGTAGTTTCTTATCTTGATTGCTTTTCTGTTTATTAGGATCTTTACACTTTCATACATTTTGGCATAAGCCACTATCAGACTCTGCATGATCATCTCAAATGCTAAAAGCAGTGACTTGTTTTTTGTCTGTCACTATCTTTAGCATTTGGGTATAGTTCCAGCAGTTCATTTCACTGACAACATTAGCTGATACGGATGTTCTTGGCCTGCCTCTTGGCTTTTCCCCCCCATCATTTTCACTTCCAAGAAGTTTTTAGGAAACTGTTATGTCAGAGTAGGTGTCTAATTGATTTATTTGTGTTTCTCTATCCCGTGTTTTTTAATGTCCTTTTCATCATTTTTCCTTGTTTCTACAGAGTCCACTCTTCACAACCATAGTTAAAATTCTCCAAATAAATGTTTTGATGAATTTATTTTTTGTTTCCATACGGAGGTAGTGTGTTTATCAATAACTAACTGTTATTTCTGTATTATTGTTTATTCATTGTAACTCTTCTTTTAATATCGATTATACCTCTGTTGTCATCTGCTATTTTACTTCCCAGTTAGCAAAATTAATGTACCGAGTGATCAAAAAGTCAGTATAAATTGGAAAACTGAATAAATCACGGAATAAGGTAGATAGAGAGGTAAAAATTCACACACATGCTTGGTATGACATGGGGATTTATTAGAACCAAAAAAATACAAAAATTCAAAAAATGTCAGACAGATGGCGCTTCATCTGATCAGAATAGCAATAATTAGCATAACAAAGTAAGACAAAGCAAAGATGATGATCTTTACAGGAAATGCTCAATATGTCCACCATCATTCCTCAACAATAGCTGTAGTCGGGGAATAATGTTGCGAACAGCACTGTAAAGCATGTCTGGAGTTATGGTGAGGCATTGGCGTTGGATGTTGTCTTTCAGCATCCCTAGTGATGTCGGTCGATCACGATACACTTGCGACTTCAGGTAACCCCAAAGCCAATAATCGCACGGACTGAGGTCTGGGAACCAGGGAGGCCAAGCATGACAGAAGTGGTGGCTGAGCACACGATCATCACCAAACGACGCGCGCAAGAGATCTTTCACATGTCTAGCAATAAGGGGGAGAGCGCCATCCTGCATAAACGTTCCAGCAGGTGTTTATCAGCCAGGCTGGGGATGATGCGATTCTGCAACTTATTGGCGTACCTCTCACCCGTCACGCTAGCAATTACAAAACCAGAATCGCGCATTTCCTCAAAGAAAAAAGGCCCGATAACGGTAGATGTGGTAAATCCAACCCGTACCGTGCCTTTCTCATCGTGCAATGGAGTTTCCTCGACAGTTCTAGGATTTTTGGTAGCCCAAATTCTGCAGTTATCGGCATTGACAGACCCTCGGAGCATGAACTGAGCTTTGTCGGTCCACAACACGTTACTCAACCAATCATCATCTTCCGCCATCTTTTGAAACGCCCACACCGCAAATGCCCTGTGCTTCACTAAATCGCCAGTTCATGATGCCGATGGATTTTGTACGGACAGCATCGGAGGGTACGCCTAAGTGCCAACCAAACAGTAGTGTGTGGAATGCCAGTGCGATGTGTGACTGATAGACAAACCCACTACAGTCTCCATTTCTTCCTGAACTGTCTCAGCAGCATTATGCCTTGTGCTTGGTCGGCCATTACGGGGTGTATCGTCTAAACAACCCGTGGCTTCAAACTTCGAAATCATTCTCACCACAGCTGCATTTGTCAACGGACCTTTACCCGTTCGAATCCGCTTCCTGTGGTGATAGGATCATAACGCTGAACTAGCACATTCCCCATTCTGATAATACAGCTTCATTAAAAGTGCCTTTCAGAATGCCAATATGCTGTGACTGCTGGCACATCTGATTCTCTCTCTCACTACAGCTCCTTTTATACACGATTGTCATGTGCAGTCACTGACGTTTTGCTGTCCAACGCCATCTGTCGGACATTTTGTGAACTTTTTTTGTTTGTTGATAAAACCCCGTGTCATTCCAAGCATGTATGTCAATTTTTACCTTTCTATCTACATTATTCCATGGTTTATTAAGTTTTCAAACTTATACTGACTTTTTGATCACCCGGTGCTTGATTTATCATTTGTTTATTTTCATAATGTTTCTCTGTATATGTCTATTCAATTTATTCCAGTCACGTTGTACTGAGTTGAAAGGGGGGTGGGATATGGGGGTGATGCTCTGTTTTGGCTGGTCATTGGGTAAGGTGGGTGACTGGGAGACAAGGTGCAGAAGATCTGTTTCTGAATGAGGCAGGTGGACTACTCTCTGTGTGTCTGTCTGTGAAGGCCTTAGTGATATCCTCAGCATATTTGGTAAGGGATTGCTTGTCAGTGCAGAGGTGAGGACTGTGGATGACTATGCTCTGTCCCTATTTGTTGGTGTGAAATGGGTGGCAGCTATCGAAATGGAGGTGGTGTTGGTGACTGGTAGGTTTGATGTGGGTAAGGGTACTGATCGAGTCATCTGAGTGCTGGAGATTGTCATTGAGGGAGGTATCTTGTAGGGCTGAGGAGAACCAGGTGAAACAAATGGTGGAGAAGGTGTTGAGTTTCTGGAGGAATGTGGATAGGATGCCCTCACCCTAGGTCTAGATCACGAAGATATCATCAGTGAATCGGAACCAGGTGTTGGGGTTTGCAATGCTGACTGTTTAGGAAGGGTTCCTGTAGATTGTCTCTGAATAGGTTGGCATAGAATGGTGTCATACAGGTGCCCATAGCTGAACCTCAGATTTGTTTGTAAGTAATGCCTTCAAACGAGAAGTAATTGTTAGTTAGGATATAGTTGGTCATGGCGACTAGGAAGAAGGTCTAGGTTTGAAAGCCATTGGGCATTGGGAAGGGTAGTGTTCATTAGCAGTAAGGCCATGGGCATTAGGGATGTTATTCCAAAGGGAGGTGGCATCAATAATGACAAGCAGGGCATCATGTGGTACAGAAACAGGAACTGTGGAGGAAATGGTCGGTTTCTTTATATTGAAGGGTAGTATGTGGGTAATAGGCTGAAGGTGTTGGTCTACAAGAGCAGAGATTCTCTTATGGGGGCACAGTAACTGGCAACAATGAGGTGTCCTGGATGGTTGGGTTTATGGGCTTCAGAAAGCATGTAGAAAATGGGAGTGTGAGAAGTGGTAGGTGAGGAGAGAAATGGACTCCAGGTAGAGGTTCGAGGTTCTGAGGTGGGCCTAAAGGTTTGAAGAGTGTCTGGAGGTGCTGCTGGATTTTGGGAATAGGGTGACTGGCAAGGTGTGTAGGTGAATGAATGTGACAGCTGGCAGAGTCCTTCTGCCAGGTAATCCTTGTCATTCAAAACAATAGTGGTGGAGACTTTGTTAGCAGATAGGCTTATAAGATTGGGATCAGCATTTTTAGGTTGTAGATTGGTGTTCGTTCTGTGGATGTAAGGTTAGTTTGCATATTGAGGGATTTGGGGAATGATGGTGAGGCAAGATTTGAGGCTAAGAAATTCTGTAAAGTTAGCAGGGGCTGATTTGAGAGCAGTGGGGGTGGATCGCAGTTGGATGGAGGATGAACTGAGTGAGACAGGTTTCGGTATTGGTCTTTGTTTGAGTCTGACTGGTAGGGTTGGTGGTGAAAAAGTGCTGCTACTGTAGGTCCTGGCAGAAGGAGAGAATGTCTTTAACAAGTCATGCAGGGTGGTGCAGACCATGCCACATACTGTTCCTGTGTTGTTGCTTGGCTCATGGAATCCTTACCATCAGATTACCCATTTACTGCTGCCATCCTTCCTTCCACAGTGACCTCCATCTATTCAGATCCCACCAGACTGTAACCCTCACCAACATAGTCCTGCAGAATACATCAGTTAGGCCCAAACCTCCTTGCAGTACTTCCTCACCATCCGTAAAAGTCTACTGCTGTGCAATCCCAAATTCCTGGGTCCAATATCACACATTGAAACCCTTGCCCCCCAGAACTAAAGCAACATGTACACCTTCTTAAAAAACTCTCCCTCATGGTCACTTTCATTCTCCTGCCTTGGAGTACCACTATCCACCACTCCTATAGGAACCTCCAAACCTCCCCAACATCCCCTCATAGCTGACAAACCCTGCCTCAGACCTAGTACACTTACCTCATCCTCAAAACCCCACCACCACCACCACCTTACAGAATCCAGAACCTAAATAGACCGAAAACACAGTTGTGAACCTTTCCCCAAAAAGACTTAGCCCCACAGAAGTACCAGTCCTTTCCAGGGGCCTCAAGTACCAGTCCTTTCCAGGGGCCTCACCTTTTGCCCCACTTCCAAATTCAATCTGCAGGACTTGTTAAAGACCTTCTCTCCTCTCCCAGTCCCTACAGTGGCAATAATTTTTGCCACTAACCCTACCAACCAGACTCCACCAAAGACCAATGTTGAATCCTGCCTGACTCGGTTCACTCCTCCATCTAACTGTGATTCAGCCCCACTGCCCCCAAATCAGCCCTTGCTAACTTTACAGAATTTCTTAACCTCAAACCTTGCCTCACAATCATTATTCAAATCCCTCAATATGCAAACTAACTTTACATCCACAGAAAGAACTGCTATCCACAACCTAAGAACTGGTTCAAACCTTATAACCTTTCCTGTGACAAAGGCTCCACCCCTGTTGTTGTGAACTGCTAGGATTACTTGGCAGAAGGACACCACCAGCTGTCAGATTCATCCACCTTACCCATTCCAGCAATCAAGCAGGCTTTCCAGTCTCTCATCAAATCCTAAGAACTTCTCCCTAGAGTCCGACTCTCTCCTCACCCCTACCACTCCCTGCACTCCCACTTTCTATCTGCTTCCTAGAGTCCATAAACCCATCCACCCAGGATACCCCATTGTGGCTGGTTACTGTGCTGTCACTGAGAGAATTTCTGCTCTCATAGACCAACATCCTCAGTCTATTACCCACAACCTACCCTTCCATATAAAGATACCAACCATTTCTTCCACTGATTCTCCACAGTTCCCGTTCCTCTACCGTATGGTACCCGACTTGTCACTATTGATGCCACATAACTTTACTCTAACATCCCTAATTCCCATGAGCTTACCATTATTGAACACTGCCTTTCTCAACATCCAACGGATTCCAAACCAGAAACCTCTTTCCTAGTCGCCATGAGCAACTATGTCCTCACCCACAGGTGCTTCTCCTTTGAAGGTATTGCCTACAAACAAATCCAGGGTATGGCTGTGGGCACCCACATGGCACCAACATACGCCAGCCTATTCGTGGGCCATCTAGAGCAATCCTCCCTAAACACCCAGAATCCCAAACCCCTCACCTGATTCAGATTCGTTGATGACATCTTCATGATCTGGATCAAGGGTGAGAACATCCTGTCCGCATTCCTACAGAGCCTCAACACCTCCGCCATTCGCTTCACCCGTTCCTACTCAACCCAGCAAACCACCTTCCTCAATGTAGACCTCTACCTCACAGATGGCGACGTCAGTACCTCTGTCCATATTAAACCTACCAATCACTAGCAATACCTCCACTTTGACGGCTGCCACCCATTCCATACAAAGAAATCCCCTCCATACGGCCTAGCCGCCCAGAGCCATCGCATCTGTAGTGACGAGCGGCCCCTCTCGAAATATACTGAGGGTCTCACTGAGGCCTTCAGAGACAGTAATTACCCTCCCATTTTGTACAAAAGCAGATCTCCCGTGTCCTATCTCTCCAGTCGCCCACCACCTCCCAAAGTTCCCCTGTCTGGCCACAGAGGAGCATTCCCCTTCTGATGCAGTACCACCCAAGACTGGAGCAACTGAATCACATTCTTCTCCAGGGTTTTGACTACCTCTCGTGCATTGAAATTAGGAATGTCCTACCCTCTGTCCTTCCCACTCCTCCCACAGTAGTATTCCAGCACCCATCGAATCTACACAGTATTGTCATCCATCCCTACCAACACCCCTGCCTCATGGCTCGTACCCCTGCAATAGACCTAGGTGCAAGACCTGTTCCATACATCCTCCCACCACCACCTACTCCAGTCCGGTCACAACCATTAACCATCCTATTGAAGGCAGGGCTTCCTACGAAACCAGTCGTGATCTACAAGCTAAGCTGCAACCACTGTGCTGCATCCTAAGTGATTCTTGACAACTAACAGGCTGTCTGTCCACACAAAAGGCCACTGACACACAGTGGGCAAGAAACAACTGGACTACCCCATTGCTGAACACGCCGCCCAACATGATGTTCTCTATTTCAGCGACTACCTTGCAGCCTGTGTCATCTTCCCACCAACATCAGCTTTTCTGAATTGCGCAGACGGGAACTCTCCTTGCAATAAATATATCATGTGTTCCCATAACCCTCCAGGCCGCAACCTTCGTTAGTCATTGTCTTTACCCATCTAGCCCTTCCCTGTTCTTGTTCCAACACTATACAGCCCTCTATTCCACCAGCGCACCTTCAGTCTTTTTACTTCTCTCCTTTTCCACTAACCCGCACCCCCTGTCCTCTGCCAACCTCTTGATCAGGCACTGCTGCTCTTAGTGTGGCCTCAACAGACAGAGACTGTGGTCCTGTGTGTATGAATTTTGTGGTGTGTATGTGTGTGTTGTCTACCTGTAAGGAACGCATTGTTGGCCGGAAGCTCACTTTCTGACAGTCTTTCTGTTGTGTCTATCTGCGACTCAGCATTTGAACTATATGGTGAGTGGCAACTATCCTTTTCAGAATATTGAGTGACAAAGTGATCGGTCTGGGTGACCAGAAAGGAGGTCGGGCATTGTGAAAAGTAGTGTTGAATGGCAACAACATCGTGGTCATTGGAGATGTCGTCGTAGAGGAAGGCGGCATCGATGAACAGGATGCCAAATAATAAAATTACGGCAACTGAGGAGAGCTGATAGAGGAAATGATTAGTGTATTGGGTATAGGAGGGTAGGTTACAGGCAGTAGGCTGAAGATGTTAACTGGCAGGATACTGTGCCCCCACCAAGAGGATCTCTGTTCTTCTGTATCCTCACTACCAATATTCGCCCAGAGGTGATGGTGGCCACATGTATGTGAGTTGGGCATGTGTGAATATTTGCATGAGAATGAGTGTTATGGAGATGCTCAACAAACTCCAGTGGTGGCATTAAAAAAGTGGGATTGTGCATCGCAGAGTGTTCCTATTGAAATTCTGTGTGTGTACCTTCCATGTGTTACTTACACCCACCCACCCACCCACCCACACAGACAGCTAGAAATTAGAGCTAATATTGAGGTTTACTGTTGGGGAGGGAGAATGATATATGATAGTGTTACCAAATGTACCTTTCATCACACAGCATGTAGTATCATAATAAATATCATCTTGTTTGATAGCAATATCCAATTCTTGCGGTGTTGTGTCTAAGTGTGGGGCAAATTGTGTTTGCAGAGAAGAAGCTACTGAGATCATTAAAGATATTTATTTATATAATTTTTTTCAGCTAGTAATAATGGTCTTTGTAACTGCGTGTAGAAGCCTTTGTATTATATGCAGGGTGTAACCGAATTCTCTTTTCAGACTTTGAGAACAGATTCCTTACATTACTGTGAAACACATCCCTTCTACTGCAATCTCATTGCTTTTCATATTTTTGGAGGTAGTAGTCTGGATCAAAACAAGGGGGAAAAAAAGCCAAGTAAATGTGGGATGTAAAATGTGTCCCTTTAGAGATAAGCACACATGAAGCACATTACCTCTGCTTACGTTGTGCATTTTGGAGCCAATGCCATTCTTTAAACACCACTCAACAAATCAAGGAAATGTTCATTAGACATTAAGTCCCTCATCTGCAGTGCCACAAATATCCTTCCTTAATTTTTCTGCACTGATCCTTGGAAACCGCACATAAGTACATGAATCCATTAGAAGTTTTGTCCAAAACTTTTGCCAGGTTTTTGGAGAGACCCAATGCAGTGTGTAGAGAATATAGAGGTCAGTTTTGGGAATTAACAAAAGGGGTGTTCATCACATTCATATGGCCAGATAGCGTAGTTAATTCAGAGCAAGTCATTTTTTGCAATAACACAGGTTTTTATGTTTCTGCTATCCCACTTACATATGAAAGCATCAGCATTTTGTATACCTGAGCTGCACATTGAGAAGAATTGCAATTATCCTGAGCTCTCCACATATAGTGCATTTGTATTTCTCATATTTGTTCAGTGTGAGTAGCAGTTTAAGTTTCTCAAGTGTCTCTTTCAGATTAACCTCATGAGCAGTTGGAACAGAAGGAACTTTGTTCCCATTGTGGAGAAAGACTAACTTTGCTGAAATATCTGAATAAGTGCCACTCATTTACACTGACAGAAATCACAGTCAAGAATCTCTATAACGGACTTGAGATTATTACAGAAAACATTGTCATCTTCCTTGGAGAAATACGGGGTGTACATAAAGTCTGGGAACACTTTCAATTATTTATTGCACAAGAACTAAACATTGTACAGATGTCATACATATTGCATTTTGAAGAGAAATGTTGAAAAGTTTTTTCAAACAATTGATATGCGAACCGTGAGTGACCCGGCAGACGTCAATACGGTAATCGAATTCTTGCCATACCCGTCCCAGCATGGCATCATCGACTGTGGCAGTCTCATCTTGTATTTTCTCCCAGAGCTGTGCTACATCACATGGTGGAGGCAGTACTTACACCAGATCTTTAGTGTGTCCCCACAGAAAAAAATCACACGGAGTGAGATCTGGTGAATGGGGAGGCCATTTCGTGAAACAGCTGCACGGCCGATTCATCGATGTGGCAGCTCTGTGTTCAGGTACCCATGAACTTCACGATGAAAATGGGGTGGAGCCCCATCCTGCTGAAAGATGAACGGAGAGGCCAATTGCATTTGAGGCATCAGTCATTGCTGCAACATGTCCAAGTAGTAATATCCAGTGACAGTGCTCTTGGCAAAAAAGAATGGCTTGTACAGTTTTCGCCACGACAAGGCACAAGAGACATTTACCTTTGGGGATTCACCCTCAAATTCAATGAATTTGTGTGTATTCTTTGTACCCCAGATTTGACAATTATGCCTGTTCACTTTCTCATTAGTGTGAAAAGTGGCTTCCTTGCTAAAAGTTAAGCAATCAGCAATGCCATCGCCATCCTCATTCAATTGTTGCAACTGTGAACGAAACTCCAAATAGTTGTCTTTGTTGTCGCCATCGAGATTCTGCACTAGCTTCAATTATAATGGTTTCATAGACAGCTTCTATCGCAGGACTTTCCACACAGTCATCGGAGCCATTTCTAGTTCATGGGATGCACGAGACACAGATTTCTTGGAACACCTTGTAAATGTCTCTCATACACACTCAACATTCACTTCACTCACACTGGGACGTCTGCTTCTCTTTCTTGGGCACAAGCAATTCGTCATAACGAATTTGTTGTGCCAGTGGTAAATGGCATTCCTTGTTGGTGGCTTCTTTCCGTACTTGGTTCTTAACATCCGTGGAACAGGTATAGCACACTTGTTTTTGTTGAACTACAACACACAGGAAGCTCACTCTGCACCTGAACTCTCCACCCTTGTGACTAGCGCTGACTATCAGCAAATCACCAAACTATGTTGAGGCGGTATACGCGAAAAAAAACTTTCAGGGTTCCTCTTCAATATGACATAAGTATGATATCTGTACAATGTTTGGTTCTTGTGCAGTGAATAACTGGAAGTAATCCCAGACTTAATGTACACCCTGTATTCAGAAAAAAATACAGCATGCTAGTTATGATAAACACTTGCTTTTATATTGTGGAGAACTTTTTAACTGTGAACCTAAAATCCCAGCCTGTTACTCAGACAAATTTAAATAGTGAACAAGATTGTTGAGATCTGCAAGACAAAAAGTGTGCCTTATACGATTCATAGTGACATTATAGTATTAGGTCGGCGTGCAGTTAATTGTAGGCCAATGTTGTTGCATGTGGCTCCAAATGATAATTATATAGAAGTATATCAGTCATTACAATTGTCATGTCAATTCTTTTCTTAAAGGTCCAGAACTACGTGGGGAACTACATACAGAACATGCTGGACAGTGCTGCCAGGCAACTGAGCGGTGAGTCTAAAACTACAAAATGTTTATCTTTTTCTGACCGGTGTTTCGTCATGTAGAACACCCTGAATGACAAAGATCATTGTCATTTAACATCAATTACCACAACTGTAGTTTTGGCTGTAGGGTGAGTTAAAAGTGGAAGATCTATAACTACATCTACATCATTACTCTGCACTTCATGATTAAGTGCTTGGCAGAGGGTTCATTGAACCACCTTCATGCTATTTCTCTTCTGTTCCACTCTCGAATGGCACATGGGAAAAACGAGCACTTAAATCTTTCTACGGGAGCTCCGGTTTCTCTTATTTTGTTACTATTATCATTGCTTCATATGTAGGTGGTCACTAACAAAATATTTTTGCAATTGGAAGAGAGAATAGGTGATTGAAATTTCATGAGAAGATCCTGCCACAACAGAAAACACCTTTGTTTTAATGACTGCCACACCAATTCACGTAGTGTGTCCACGGCACTCTACTCCCTGTTCCACAACAGTGAAAAAGAACTGCCCTTGAACTTTTTTGATGACTTCCATCAGCCCCATCTGATGCGGATCCGACACTGCACAGCAATACTCCGGAAGAGGGCGGACAAGCGTGGTGTTAGCAATATCTTTAGTAGACCTGTTACACGTTCTAAGTGTTCTACCGATAAGTCACGGCCTTTGGTTTGGTTTCTCCACAGTATTATCTATGTGATTGTTCCAATTTAAGTTATTTGTAACTGTAATCCCTAAATACACTCCTGGAAATTGAAATAAGAACACCGTGAATTCATTGTCCCAGGAAGGGGAAACTTTATTGACACATTCCTGGGGTCAGATACATCACATGATCACACTGACAGAACCACAGGCACATAGACACAGGCAACAGAGCATGCACAATGTCGGCACTAGTACAGTGTATATCCACCTTTCGCAGCAATGCAGGCTGCTATTCTCCCATGGAGACGATCGTAGAGATGCTGGATGTAGTCCTGTGGAACGGCTTGCCATGCCATTTCCACCTGGCGCCTCAGTTGGACCAGCGTTCGTGCTGGACGTGCAGACCGCGTGAGACGACGCTTCATCCAGTCCCAAACATGCTCAATGGGGGACAGATCCGGAGATCTTGCTGGCCAGGGTAGTTGACTTACACCTTCTAGAGCACGTTGGGTGGCACGGGATACATGCGGACGTGCATTGTCCTGTTGGAACAGCAAGTTCCCTTGCCGGTCTAGGAATGGTAGAACGATGGGTTCGATGACAGAGTGGATGTACCGTGCACTATTCAGTGTCCCCTCGACGATCACCAGTGGTGTACGGCCAGTGTAGGAGATCGCTCCCCACACCATGATGCCGGGTGTTGGCCCTGCGTGCCTCGGTCGTATGCAGTCCTGATTGTGGCGCTCACCTGCACGGCGCCAAACACGCATACGACCATCATTGCCACCAAGGCAGAAGCGACTCTCATCGCTGAAGACGACACGTCTCCATTCGTCCCTCCATTCACGCCTGTCGCGACACCACTGGAGGCGGGCTGCACGATGTTGGGGCGTGAGCGGAAGACGGCCTAACGGTGTGCGGGACCGTAGCCCAGCTTCATGGAGACGGTTGCGAATGGTCCTCGCCGATACCCCAGGAGCAACAGTGTCCCTAATTTGCTGGGAAGTGGCGGTGCGGTCCCCTACGGCACTGCGTAGGATCCTACGGTCTTGGCGTACATCCGTGCGTCGCTGCGGTCCGGTCCCAGGTCGACGGGCACGTGCACCTTCCGCCGACCACTGGTGACAACATCGATGTACTGTGGAGACCTCACGCCCCACGTGTTGAGCAATTCGGCGGTACGTCCACCCGGCCTCCCGCATGCCCACTATACGCCCTCGCTCAAAGTCCGTCAACTGCACATACGGTTCACGTCCACGCTGTCGCGGCATGCTACCAGTGTTAAAGACTGCGATGGAGCTCCGTATGCCACGGCAAACTGGCTGACACTGACGGCGGCAGTGCACAAATGCTGCGCAGCTAGCGCCATTCGACGGCCAACACCGCGGTTCCTGGTGTGTCCGCTGTGCCGTGCGTGTGATCATTTCTTGTACAGCCCTCTCGCAGTGTCCGGAGCAAGTATGGTGGGTCTGACACACCGGTGTCAATGTGTTCTTTTTTCCATTTCCAGGAGTGTATTTTGTAGAATTTACAGTATTTAGATTTGTGTGGTTTATTGTATAGCAAAATTTTAGCAGATTTCTTTTAGTACTAGTGTGGATGGCTTCACACTTTTTGTTATTTAGAGCTGATTGCCACCTTTGCACCATATAGAAATCTTGTCTAAATCATTTTGCAATTGGTCTTGATCATCTGATAGTAAAAGCATCATCTACAAGCAATATCAAGAGGACTGCTGAGATTGTCATATGTCATTAGGACAGCTGAGAGCTTATAACACTTGCTTGGGCAGGGTGTATACGGCCCACGACAACCGGGACAGCGAGAAAAACCCAGGAATTTTTTCATCCAGGAGAAAACTGGGATAAACCCGGGAATTTTTTAGAATCCCTGGAATTTTTGTTTTGTTTTGTTTTAGTTTTCAGTTAAATTTTTGTAATTTTGACTGGTAAGAAACAATACTCTTAACAAAGGATATTATGTATCCCACTACTGCAGAATAATACTGCAGGAATAAAACATGAACGAGAAATAAAAATGAAAATAAAACTGAAGTTGCAAAGGAAATGCGCCATATACAACAACAAAACACAGTGCTCATACAAGTGTCTGCCTACAGCGAAATGTGTCAAAGGCCTTAGGAAGACTGTGCAATGCTTGATAACAACAAATTGCCTCTGATGAGTGTGATGTCACAACTGTTTACTTCAGATTCGTTCGAGCAGTTGCAGGCGGGTTTGTGCGCATGCACAGTTGAGTCGTGCATGTGTAGTACCTTCTCCCGCTTCTGGCTACAGAAGTTTGGCTTTTAGCTGTATATGAAGCAGCAGCAGCAGCAAGCCGCAGCAGCAGCAGCAGCAAGCAGCATGATGCTACCCAGAAAAGTTATACTGGTGCGTGCAAGCTGCCACATTCACTGGGGGCAAACCGGGGTATCTAACCCAGGCGGAAATTTCAGGGAAGGGGAGCGGGGCTGCCAAATTCATATTCTTGAGGAAAAAAAACCTTCTTTCACAAAGCACCTAGTATCCAGCATGCGTTGGTCTGTCGATTATTCGTATGATTTTGAAACGCATCCCTGTTTGTTTTTTAACATTTTTGAATATATTATAAGTTTATTTCTGAATGAACCACAAGTTGATTTTTGAAAGTGTGCATAGTATACGTCATGTCTTCGTTTATTGCTCTCATGTCAAATGAAAACAAAATGGATTTCTGTGGCTGGGAGCTATAAAGTGAATTAAAATACATTGGCATGAGTACAGAAGGCTAAAATATGTTACTAGTTTCAGATTTTATTTTATCTACTCCTTTCTGACAGTCAAGCATTAATTGCCTTGCAGAACAATGCAGTTATTTTTGTCAGTTTGCTAAAGAAATTTGGCTTTTATTAATCTTTTCTGCTGAGGCAGTTAATTTATTTGAAACGAAGTGTTTAATTTCACACTATTGGCTAGTTTCAACTGTTTGGTGCATTTCAAAAGTGCATGTTTTCATCTTCTAGCACGTATGGCATTATGCCATAATAAAGAACCAAATGTGCGATAATACAGTACCGGTACTCAAGAAAATTTTCATCCAGATCCGGACACACGAATATGCACTTCAAGCTGAATTATGCATCTTAGTATGGTTCATGAAATTCCGATACTCTTGGAGTATCCTCTGATGTTTTGTTTCTTTTATGACATAATGTAATATCTTTTAATGTTTTACACCTACGAACATACGGGCTTCCTGCATCATTGTAGCTGCGCAAGCGCAGTGAGGCCTGTTTCTGGCACTCTCTGGCAACTACTGAAATGAACCTATTTCTAACAGGTCACGGGACAATATTTCGAATGGTTGTTTAAAAAGTGTTACTTTCAAAGTAAATTTCCTTTTATGCAAGATGAACTATGTGTGAGAATGTACGATGAATTTCTTAAATCACAGAGTGGTTGACTCTATTAAAAATAAAGTCTTTGAGGACATACATTTAGAAAAATTTCGAGCTCAGAAGATCAGACATTTACATCTTTATTAAAAGTTTTACTGACACATTTGTGTGATGTATCTTAAAGTGTAACATGTGCAAAAAACATCAACATTATATGTGAAAGCTTAGCTTCTCTTCTCTTGCAGCTTATTAATCTTAGAGACCAATATTATATGTGAAAGCTTTGCTTTTATTGTAGTACCGCTGTGTATATTAATTTAAACCATTAACTTTTCCCATTTGTGTGTACATGCTACTTAACAGTGATATTGCTGTTGGCTGACTACATAACGTGTCTTACGCTAGAATATCCGCTGTCATCGGCAGGCGAGATCATGTGATGAGCTATGACTGGCTACAAAAGTGCATTGCAATCATGATTTCAATGCTTCCAAAAGTAACATGTCGCATTTGGTGGAATTTAAATTTACACTTTCGTAATACGAAAATATGCAACGTTCATGTTGCTGCACACTGGACTCGCATTCGGAAGGACGACAGTTCAATCCCGCCTCTGGCCATCCTGATTTATGTTAATGCCGGGATGGTTCCTTTGAAAGGGCACGGCCGATTTCCTTCCCCACCCTTCCCTCACCCGAGCTTGCGCTCCGTCTCTAATGACCTCGTTGTCGACGGGACGTTAAACACCAATATCCTCCTCCTCCATGTTGCTGCACATTAAAGATCTTTCAAAAAGGTCACCCCCTCCTCTCCCCCTCTAAAGGTCCAGGAAGTTCTATGCTGGTGTATAAAACCATAACTATTCAGAGGATTGATAAGTTTTACAGTACCGAGGAAAAGTATACTGTCACTTAACACGGAAAAAGTGTATTTTCATCTGGGAGAAAGTGTAATTTTAACTGGGAGATCCCCCCCTCCCCCTTGTCCGCATATGCACCCTGTTGGGGAACACCACATGTTACTTCAGTTTTACTTGGTGACTTTCCATCAGTTACTGTGACCTTTCCGACAGGAAACCACAAATCCAATCACACAACTGAGGTGATATTCCATAAGCAAGCAATTTGATTAGAAGTCACTTGTGAGGAACAGTGTCAAAAGTCTACTGGCAAATCTAAAAATACGGAATCAGTTTGACATCCCCCATCATTAATGCTCATATCTGTTTGTCAATATATTGTTTCCTTTGAGATAATTCATGATGTTCAAACACTGTATATGTTACAAAATCCTACTGCAGATCGATGTTAGTGATATGAGTCTGTAATCCAGCTGATTACTCCAGTGTCAGTTCTTGGGTATTGGTGTGACCTGTGCATCTTTCCAGGCTTTAGGTACGCATCATTCCACGAGTGAGCGATTGTATATGATTGCTAATTATGGAGCTATTGTATCAGGATACTCTAAAAGGAAACTGACTAGTATACAATCTGCACTGGAGGTCTTCCTGTTTTTAAGTGATTTAAGCTGCTTCACTACACCGAGCGTAACTACTTCTAAATTTCTCACATTGGCAGTTGTTCTTAATTCAAATTTGGGAATATTTACTTCTTGTCTTTTTTGGTGATGGAGTTCTGTAAAACTGTGTTTGGTAACTCTGCTTTAGTGGCACTATCATCAGTGACGAGTCCATTGTTATTGCACATTAAAGGTATTGAGTGTGTCTTGCTGCTGGTGCACTTTAAATATTTTGGATGAGGTGTGTTAAGATTCTAAGACCTCCATTTTCCTATTTCAAAAGTAGTCACACAAAATATTTGAAACTTTTGTTATTTCTCAGCATTATCTCTCTGGAGTCGTACAAGTTTTGCACGATGCCAACACTATGATTCAGTGCAGCTCACTGCGAACTGCAGCATTACATCTAGCTTCTGAAAATTTGGTTTTATCATTTATTACCACATCCGGAACTATAGTTTCCACCACTTTGTAAGCTGCATTCATTATAATGACTTGTGTGTATGGTCATTTATTTGCATAAGAAGAAAGCGGTTTCTTTTTAATTTGGTCTTATCCAAATGACAATGTCTATTCTATGCTTGTTTTTTGGAGATACTTATTGTACTTCTTTAAGTGCTTAATAGATTTTTAACTCTAATTTGTCTTCATCTAATAATTCATGTTAGAAATTGATACATCAAAAGCATTGTCATGTGATGTTTAAAATTATATTCGTTGATTGTTGGGAATATCAACATTGGGTAGAAAACAAATCCTCTCTGAGCAATACGATTTACTGTCCACATGAACACAGATACACATGCTGTAGCTCATAAGAACAGTGCGTAAAAAGTCAACAAAAGCTCGAACATAAGTGAGAATTGCAGGTACGTAAACATTTTTGTTTATTTTATTACCACACTGAATTACTCTCAGTTACAATGGATCCATAGACTGGCAACAGTAAACAGCAGGGTCTACTTGCAATCGTTTGGTGCTGCATAAGCTGTGGTATTACTCAGCTCAGTGTCTGCGGCGACTAAAAATGCAGATTCTTCCATCAGCACGTTGTGTTGCTGTTGACATAGAACAGAAAAGACATTTGGATACATAAAGAATCACTTTAACATTTATTAAATTACTACTGCATATTTTCCTCGCCTGTAATTACTTAAGCACAGAGTACAACAGTGTGAAAGTTCCAATACCTTGTCGCACTATGAAACTCACCTATAAGAGTCTGTTTTGATTGCTGGAAAATTAGAGAATCTGCAACCATGGAATGTGTCTTTTGTGTTAGGCTCAGTCAAATACAAGTCAGGACTTTGTTCATTTGACTCACTTTCGCTCTTGTCGCACCACAGAATGCAGCGCTAGGAGTATGTTTTGACCACTGGGAAATCACTGCTATATGAGGGTGATTAAGATGATATGAGGGTGATTAAGATGAAAATGTTAAAAGTCCCATAAACTTTCGAAAATTGGTGTGACAGAGTGGGTAGGTGGCAGTAGTGTTCCTTGAGGTTCAGAAAGTGACCAACAGGTGGCAGTGATGCTACAACACAGGAGAAGGCAGAAGCATCCACAACAAGATGGTCACCCCACTGTAAACATGCACCACGATTGAGCAGCAATCTCTGACATGTTTCTTGTGTAGTGAAAGTGTCAGACCAATCGAAATTCGTCATGGAATGACACTGAAGTATGGTGATTTGTGTTTATCATTGCAGCAAGTGTACGAGTGATGTAGGAAGTTTAAAACCAATGTAACTTCTGTGGATGCCCCAAGACCAGGGCAGGCTCACCACATGGTGGCAAACGAGAACATTGTCAGTGGAGGAGCTCATAAATGAGAACAGAGTGATTGATTCAGCACAGAATATTGTTCACATTGTATTGCACTTCAGTGAGGTGTCTGCAAGATGGGTGCCACGTCAGTTGACTGCCAGATTAAAAGACTGTCACATCAATGCCTGTGAGAACTTTTGCATTGTTCCACATCAGAAGTGATGCGTTTCTGGGTAAAATTGTTACAGGTTCTGAGACTTGGAGACTTGGATTCACTCTTACCACCCAGTAATGAAAAGGTCAAGTAAGGAATGGCACCACAGCTCAAAAAATCCCTTAAACGTCTGCTGGAAAAGCCATCCTCATTCTCTTCTGGGATGCAAGAGGTGAAGGAATTTTGAAGCATTACATGGAGAGGGGAGTGATGGTAACAACTTCACACTGCAGTGAGGACTCTGACTTCAGGAGCATTGCTACAGCCTGACAACACCCGACCACATACAGCCCATAAGACAGCTGAGACTACTCAGGAAATTATATTTGAATGTCTGGTACATCCTTCTTATTCACTACACCTCACTCTTAGTATCTTTCATCTGTTTGCTGCACTCAGTGAAGCAATGGGAGGCAGGCATTTCATAAGCTCAAAATTTAGTGTTGACTTCAATGCGAGATGCTTATAATACTTTCCACAACAAAACTTTGTCTCGAAACATGGCAGAAAATGCAAAGAGATTCTATTTGTATGTGAAGTACGCTAGCAGCAAGACACAGTCAATGCCTTCTCTGTGCTATTCCAATGGCAATACTGTCGATGACAGTGCTGCCATGACAAAGTTACTAAACACAGCCTTCTGAAATTCCTTCACCAAAGAAGACAAAGCAAATATTCCACAATTCGATCGAGAATAGCTGTCAACATGAGTAACGTAGACGTAAATATTCTCGAAGTACTGAAACAATTTAAATCGTTTAACAAACCAAGTCTGCTGGTCCAGATTGTATACCAATTAGGTTCCTTCAAGAGTATGCTGATGCAATAGCTCCGTATTTAAGTCAGGTATACCAGGTGTACCGACACACACACACACACACACACACACACACACACACACACACACACACACACACCAACCAGGTGTACCGGTATGAAATGAGTGTTTTTTTATGAAAATGAAACACTAATTTTGAATTGAATACATTTTATTCAAAGTACTGACCATTGCTTTCTATACATTTTGACCACCTTTCTGGCAATTTGTGGACACCACGCCAATAGTAATTTTCGTCTTTTGAAGCAAACCAATCAGACACCCAATTTTCGACTTCTTCGTAGGAATCGAAGTGTTCCTCAGCCAATGCATGTCCCATTGATGAAAACAAACGGTAGTCGGAAGGGGCCAAGTCTGGTGAATACGGTCGGTGGGGTAGCAGCTCCCAGCCAAGTGTTTTGATTGTATCCTGAACCAGTTTTGCTTTGTGTGCAGGTGCATTGTCATGTAAAAGAATTACTTGCCATGTCTTCTGGCCCATTCTGGTCTTTTTTCGATCAATGCATAGTTCAAATTGATCATTTGTTGTCTGTAGCGATTAGTATTCACAATTTCACAGGGTTGTATCAGCTCATGATACACCACACCTTTCTGATCCCACCAAACACAGAGCATTGTCTTCTTGCCGAATCGATCTGGTTTTGCAGTTGGTGTTGGCAGTTGTCCTGGGTTAACCCATGATTTTTTCCATTTAGGATTCTTAAAATAAATCCATTTTTCATCGCCCATTTGATGCAAATTGATTTTCTGTCGTGTCTTTGAAGCAAAATTTGACAAATGGTTTTTCGGTTTTCCATCTGTCCTTCATTCAATTCATGTGGCACCCATTTTCCACACTTTTGGATCTTTCCCATTGCTTTCAAACGGTCAGAAATTGTTTGTTGTGCAATATTTGGCATTGCTGCCATTTGCTTCTGATTCAAAGTATCATCTTCATCCAATGTTGGCTTGCAATTCGGCCTCTTCGAACTTTTTTGGTGGTCTTTCACGTTCTTCATTTTTTACATCAAAATCATTATTTCTGAACCGTTGAAACCATCTTTTGCATGTTGCTTCTGATAGAGCATGATCACCATATGCCTCGACAAGCATTCGATGCGACTCTGCAGCACTTTTTTTCAAATGAAAACAAAAAATTAATGCTTTCCGCAAATCGTCACTTTCTGGTACAAAAGTCGACATTGTTAACATGATGAAAACATATGATGTTGTTTGTTCCATGACTTTATGTATACTAAATATCTTTGACGGATGTCATACAAAAAAAAAAAAAAAAAAAAAAAAAAAAAAAGGGCTCATTCACAACAAATGTTTCCTATCGACACATTTGTATCTTAACGCGCATTTCATACTGGTACACCTGGCCATTCGCTCAGCAAATATCCGTACCCAAAGACTGGAAAGCTGCACATGTCACACCAATATTCAAGAAAGATAGTAGGAGTAATCCACTAAATTGCAGGCCCATATCATTAACATGAATATGCAGCAGGATTTTGGAACATATATTGTGTTCAAACATTATGAACTGCCTGGAAGAAAATGGTCTATTGACACAAAGTCAACACAGATTTAGAAAACATCGTTCTTGTGAAACACAACTAGCTCTTTACTCACATGAAGTGTTGAGTGCTATTGACAAGAGATTTCAAATTTGTTGTGTATTTCTAGAAGGTTTTTGACACTGTACCTTACAAGTGGCCTGTAGTGAAATTGCTTGCTGTTATGTGACTGGATTCGTGGTTTTGTGACAAGAGGTCAAAGTTTCTAGTAATTGTTGGAAAGTCATTAAGTAAAATGGAAGTGGTTTCTGGTATTCCCCAAGATAGTGTTGTAAGCCCTTTGTTGTTCCTTATCTAGAAACACGATTTGAGAGACAATTAGAGCAGCTGCCTTAGGTTGTTTGCAGGTGATGCTGTCATTCATCATCTAGTGAAGTCATCAGATGATGGAAACAAATTGCAAAACAGATTTAGAAAAAATATCTGTAGGGTGCTAAAATTGACAATTGACCTTAAATAATGAAAAGTGTGAGGTCATCTACAACAGTGGTACAAGGAATCTATTAAACTTCGGTTACGTGAAAAATCATTCAAATCGAAGGGCCATAAATTCAACCAAATACCTAGGAATTACGATTACAAGCAACTTGAATTGCAAAGAATACATAAAAAATGTTGTGGGGAAAGTGAACCAAGGACTGCATTTTATTGGGAGAATGCTTCGAAGATGCTACGGATCTACTGAAGGGACTGCCTGCACTATGCTCGTCCGTCCTCTTTTTGGAGTGCTACTGCACAGTGTGGGATCCTCACCAGACAGGAGTTCAAAGAAGAGCAGCACATTTTGTATGATTGAGAAACAGGAGAGAGTGTCACTGACACAATGTAAGATTTGGTGTGGAGAGCATTAAAACAAAGGCAGTTTTTCACTGCTGCAGAATCTTCTTACAAAATTTCAATTGCCAGCTTTCTCCTCCAAATGTGAAAATATTTTGTTGGCACCAACCTGTATAGGAAGAAATGATTATCATAATAAAATAAGGGAAATCAGAGTTCACATGGAAAGATGTAGGTGTTTGTTTTTTTCTGCATGCTGTTTGAGATTGAAATATTAGAGAATTATTGTGAAGATGGTTCAATGAACGATTTGTCAGGCACTTAAGTGTGATTTGCAGAGTATCCGTGTAGATATATATGTAGATGTAGATCATCTCTGGACTGAAGCTGGTACAGTGCTTACAAGTGTGCAATCTCAAACCATATCTCTCTGTCGCCTCCATCTACATCTTTTTCTGCTATCATTCGCACTTTATGTAGATCTCTCTCAACCAAGAGACGAGAGCCCTACCCTTCCTTTTTAACTTTCCCATCATCTTTCATTCCTCACCGAAGAAATAAGTAGTGGTTCTGAAAGCTAGGAAAATTCTCACTTTCATCTATGTTCATCAGCAGTACTACACCTTTTGTCTAATGAAGATAAGTACTACCCAGAAATGATTTATTACAACAAAGTACCATACTCCTTTTTGAGACTTTTAAAAGTTACAAACTGCTCCTAGATTTTATAATGATAAGTTTCATTACTGCTTGGTCTTTTGGCTAAGATATATGTGAACTGTAGTGTTATTGCCATTTGATACCCCTCATCCTCAAAAAATGTTTCACTCTCAGCCTAGATCCGAGTGATCTAACCTTCATCAATCTATCCCTCTATTCTCACTGAGGAAAGGTTTCTTAGTCCTGAAAGCTAGAAATCGTTTTTCCACTCATGTCTGTTGGAAATGCTGGAATTTCGTCTCCTGAACAGAAGCATTGTCTAGCCATTACACCTGTTTGTGATTTTAAATTACATTTTTTTCAATATCAACTATTTTTAATACAAAAACCTGGTCCACCGTTGGACCATGTGGAGGGTCATATACATCTTACACTTTGCTTCAGTAACATGTAATAATTATATTAACATGGTGATTCACTTGTTTGTATCCTATTACAGTACTAATGGGATGTTACAGGTTGTGTAAATGTCTGTGCTACTCTTGTTGCCTGTTGGTTCCATCACATGAAGTGGACACATTCAACTCATCATACCTGCGTACAAAATAGTAAGCTGCAGTGTACCCAACTAGCCTTGTTTCATCTTTTATGCCAATCCTATATTTCTGCTCGTATCAAACGCGTGCTACTATTGCATTATTTGCTCACTGTCTGTGCCCTGACATCTCTCATAGCTAACGTACTTCCCATAACTATTGCCATTTAGTCTCAGATTGTATTTTCATAACCACATTTATCACTATGTATGGAATCTCTGAACAAAAATCGGTAGTGAAATAATACGTTTACTTATCTCACATATAAAAATTAATATTTGTTTTAATATTACCCATAACACATGTGAGGTAATGGTTGTTTAACTTTTAGGGTAGTAATTGGTAGCATTGAACTGTATTTATGTCCTATAGACAATTCAACAATGCGCTTCGAAAGACAATGATCTCGTTATCAGACTGTAAAACTTTGCTTGTGAACCTTCACAGAAATATGTTCGGATACTAATAATTATTACTTTAATATTTGTTTGTCTCCTGTGTGTTGCTATACTGTTCAGCCTGTGGTATGAAACTTTGACGAGTTGTTGTGTGCACACCTGCAAAGGTTTCTGTGAGAGTGTGAAGGCTAGGGAAGAACTGACTACCATCCATTGGGGTGGGGTGAAAGGTGGCTGACATAAACTTGACTTGCGAGCATCTAGAGCAATTTCAGTCCAGTTACGTGTGTACAACATAAACCATTATTTGTATAAAAAAAAACTGTGGGGATAATATACCCAACCACTCTTTGGAGTGGGGGTGGAAATGAGAAGATATAACTTGTCAAAGTATTTGGTAACAACTGATAATAGTGTCAAATAAGTAAATTTTATGTTTGCTAGACTTACTGATGAGAGTCACAGTGACATTTCCCCCGTAGAGTTGGGGATTCAGGAGGGATGCAAAGACAGTGACGTATCAGCATCTCTCTGTAATACCTGAAGGAATTTCTACCAGACTTGGCACATGTCTTACTTGCTACCTGAAAATAATGTCTTGTGACTGTCTACAGCCTTAGCGCCCCTGTGGCTGACAGTTTGGGGCCAAAAGGCGTGACATAAAAGCGTAACTCAGAACACCTGGAGCAAATGCAGTCAAATTTGGTACACACAGGACTCAGTGTGTGTATGAAAATACTATGGGAGTAAGCTATCGTTCTGCCACCAGAGGTGGAGGTGACACTGAGAGGGAGTGACATGTAGAAAATTTCAAAAAGCAATCTATTGGTATTGACTTGGAAAAATGTGGAAGTATCATGTGCAATCTATCTTGCATCTGCATTGTTAACTGCATCAACCACATCGTGAGAATGGCCACTGCAGTTAGATAATAATTTTGCCAGCATGTTTTGTTGTGAAAGCTCATGTGACACGGTTCAGTACCGCAGACGCATTTAAGGTTCTGTGTAGAGTCACATGCCATAAAACAGGAAAATCGGACAGTTGGCAACAGCTGTTCATTTTTCTTGAAATGATACTCACAGAATTAAAAGTTTTCTCAGAATTCAGATGGTACGGCAGGGCGAAGTTTGCTAGAGATATTGGTAACATATGTGTGAAATTTGGTAAATGTATGTGAAAAATATGTATACAGGGTGTCTCAGGAGGAATGATCATTCAAAGCTAAAGAGTCTAGCGAATATGGGCCCTAAAATGCATACCTTAAGAGCTGTGACCACCTGTTCATCTTTATTGCTATAAAACACATTTTTTCTAATGAACAAATGCTTGTGGCTCTTAAGTGTGTGTGTGTGTGTGTGTGTGTTTGTGTGTGTGTGTGTGTGTGTGTGTCTGTAATATATGTGACACATGCATACAAGCAATAATCCATGGGCAAAAACCTAGTTACTCATAAAATAATAGCTATTGAAAACTCTATACAATAGTCATAAAACATTCAGTCCTCTCCTTTTTTAACAATAATGTAAAACATTTACCACATTAAATAAAAAAATCTTTTTTGCTCATGATGTACATTACAAGGCCACCATAGTTATGGAAATTTGCTAGTTTAATAAACCATTCTGAATTTCCCTGTGATTAACACTCTGCTGTCCGGCAACACCACAGTGGTTTTGTGCGTGAAATAACGGTCAATGGTCGGAGACACCACAGTGGTGTCATGTGCATGGTATCGCTCAGTGGCCGGCGACAGCACTTTAGTACCTTTTGCATTCTGTTGGAGTTTTGTTTAGCTAAGAGTAAGTTACAAGTTTTTCTGAGTACTTGTGCCCTTTCATCATGGCAGACGAAAGAGACGATACAATTATTTATGATGAATGCGTGGACCAAAACTTGGAGGTCGCCACTACATCGCGTATGTCTCGTCATATGATCCGGTTAAGAGACTTACCAGTCACATAAAGCAACACCAACTAACAGGCCTACTTATTTATGAAATGAATTAATGGAAACGAAGAAACTGCCATGTATGTTCCAAAAACAAAAGAAAGGAACATCAAACTTAATGTGCAAGTCTTGTGGAGTTGTTATATCTTGGAGGCTGTTTTGCTGCATACTATATGAAAGAGAAATATCAAGTATCAAAGACAATGCAAATAAACAAATATATGCAACAAACAAATTTTGTGTATGTCTTCGAAATTTCGTGAAAGTACCCTGGGGAACAGGGTTGAGAACTTATGACAACTAACGATGAGATTAGTAAAACGTAACAATTTATAATTTGACGATAATGTTGAGAACGGCCGGCGACAAGCCAAGTAATCCAAATTAGTACTGCCAGTGCCAAGCGAATGAATTTGTACAAGATGTGTGGACGGCAAAGTGTTAATATTATCCTGTATATACTACACTCTGACAAATTAGGAAGCTTGTTGCTATTATTTTCTTTTGTACACATTAATTATTGCTATTCATTGGCTGGCTGAGGCACATTCTGTCACATGTCCACTCAATTACCTCTTACTCTTGCCCCCTCCCCCCCTGCAGGTCCGGGGTTAGATAAGACCCAAGGTATCCCTGCTTGTCGTAAGAAGTCTCTCACTTTTCGGCCCTATACGTTTAGGTCCCATTTTATGGTTTGACCTGCCACTTTGCAAATTATACAGAGATGAGGGCCATATGGGGAAGGACGCCTTATGTGGTGCACGAGTTATCCATAGTGCCCCTAGATTCGATCTCTCGAACCTCTTGTCATGGCTTTGCATCTCCACCTGAAATTCAACTATTTGGGCTAGGACACTTTCTGGGTTGTGTTATCTTCCTCCATTGACTGCTGTCCTCTTTTCGTCCCCCATGACAGTATTGGATTTCTCTGCGCCCAGTATCCATCACGGTAGCCAGTCCGTTGTGGTGGGCCCATCATGTACCCATTTGGTGGTAGCCCCCTGACAACACACACTGCTGATGCCTGAGCTGTAAACTCCCCACGTATGCCAAGGAGTAGATGCCTGTTTTCCTGGGGCATCAGGAGTTCCGGCAACGGCCATCATGCCAGGTGACCTTTGCTGTGGCTGGGTAGCACCTGTGGGGAGAGCTTCTGATCGGTGGCAGGGCAGATGACCCACAATGAAGCAGACTAAATCATGTCTTGCTGGTGACCGTACAGTGCCAGCAGTCTCTAAGAAGGGCAATATTGAGAACAATGCTGACAGATATGACCCTAAATAGTTACCCTCCCTCATTACACCATGGGAGGAAGGTAGGGCTACAGAAAGAAGAGAACCATATTCGCCTCGGTATTTAGTGTGTAGCAGAATGGACGGGGACTCCTTTCTACCTACGAAGCCTCAATTTTTTGTTGAAATCTGAAGGATAAGTTTGGGGAAGTGACAGTGTTGTCCAGGATGAGAAGCGGTGCAGTCTTGATTCAGACAGCATCCCCAGCCCAATCCTGGGTGTTACTCGCATGTGACTGGCTTGGTGATATTCCTGTTTCCGTCACTCCCCATAAAAGCCTCAAAATGGTCCAGGGGATTATTTTCCATCGCGATCTCCTCTTGCAGCCCGACCACGAGCTCTGCAGCAATCTAGAATGGTGCATTTACAGGGACCCAAAGACAACAGGGCTGCTACCTGTGCCTTCATCTTGGCCTATGAGGGTACTTAATTACCTGAAAAGGTCAAGGTGATGGTTTACCACTGTGATGTTAAATCGTACATCCCTCCCCCTATGTGGTGCTTTAAGTCCTGGAAATTGGGGCACATGTTTTCCTGCTGCACTTCCAGTGCCACATGTCGAGACTGTGGACATCCACTGCGTCCAGATACTCCATGTGCACCTCCTCCCATTTGTATCAACTGTGGAGAGCAGCACTCTCTCTGCTCGCCAGACTGCACAGTACTCCAAAAGGAGCAGAAAATCGTGGAGTACAAGACCTCAGACCGGTTGACTTACCAAGAGGCTAAATGTAAATTTGAATGATTACAACCCGTTTGGTTGATTGCCACATATGCTGCAGCTACATCACCATCGCCGTAACAAGTACGAGTTGTACCACACTCTGTGCCACGAACAGTGGGCCCTCCGGGGCTCCAGAATACATCTGCCCCCTTGGTGGTAGGGGGAAAATCTCGTTCCATTGCTCCCAAAGTACCTACTTCCGGAGCAAGGCCCCTCCCCCAAACACAAGGGACATTGGTCCCCTCCCCCCCAGGTGGAGAAGCAACAGCCTCCTCTGGCTCCTCTCGTCCCTTGGTACCCTCTCTCCCAAGGTCTCCACTTATGCCACAGCAGACACTCACCAGTGGCTAAAGGAGCCAAAAGCTGCTGGACAAAAAGCTTCAAGGTCTTCCTCTGTGCCTGAAGCTACTTCGCAGAAGTCCTCCCAGCAAGCCCCTAAAGAGGAGTGAGAGGGCAAGCAAACAGGACCTTCCTGTGGCCCCAACACCACTACTCCCTACCAATTCTGCACCTGATGACTAGGTGGAGATCGTAGCATCCCCTGAGTACCTGAATCTTACTGATACCTCATCCACAATAGGAATGGATAAAAATACTCAGTTGGTGGCAGCAGGTGACCCTGAGGTGCAACTTGCCTCCTTCCGTGCTTAATGCCTTCCCAGCCTCCAGGTAATGTCATTTTCCAGTGGAATTGCTATGATATTTTCCACCACCTGGCTGAGCTATGGCAACTATTAAGCTTTATACCTGCTTTCTGCTTCACCTTGCCCTTCAGGCAACCTGCCCTCTATGGCTATAGGGGATATTGTAAGAACCGTAGCGCCTATAATAGTGCGTCAGGTGGAGTTTGTGTCTATGTCCTGAACTCAGTATGCAGTGTACCTGTGTCCCTTCAAACCATCTATGTGGCAGTTGAGCGGGTCACTGTAACAATCGTCTCTGCGGCGGAAAACACGGTCTCTTGTTCTTTAGGGTGCCCCCAGCGAAACTCAGTACCTTGGTCGTCGCCAGAAATCACTGAGGCCATTAAAGAGCGTTGGCAAGCTCTACAGTGATATAAGCCGCACCCTTTCCTAGCGCACCTAATAGCTTGTAAGTGGTGTTCTGTGCTCATGTTCCGCCAGCTTATAAAAAGATGGAGACATGAATGTTGGGAGAGGTACATCTTGACCATTGGGTGCCATATGTACCTTCCAAATATGTACGAAGATCATACATGTGTTTGGGTACTAGACCCCGACAGTTGTCACTGGCATTAACATCAATGGCGTGTTATCTACCGACACAAGCGCAGTTGCTGAGCACTATGCTCGAGCTTCCATGTCTGAGAACTATCCCACAGGATTTTGCACCCTCGGATGGCAGATGGAGGAAAGGAAAACCCTTTTGTTCACTGAATGTCACAATGAACCCTATAATGTTCCATTTACAGAGTGGTAGCTCCTCAGCATCCTTGCACATTGCCTCGACACTGCTCCTGAGCCAGATCGGATCCACAGTCAGATGATCAAACATCTCACGTACGACTACAAGCAACATCTCCTCGTCATTTTCAATCGCAGTGGCAAGAGAGCACCATGATTCCAGTGCTCAAAGCTGGCAGATACCCACTAGATGTGGATAGCTATCGGCCCATCAGCCTCACCAATGTTCTTTGTAAGCTGTTACAATATATCGTAAGTCGGCGGTTGTGTTGGGTCCTGGAGCCACGTGGCCTACTGGCTCCATGTCAGGGCGGTTTCCGCCAGGGTCGCTCTACCACTGAAAATCTGGTTTCCCTCGAGTCTGCCATCCGAACAGCCTTTTCCAGATGCCAACACCTGGTTGTTGTCTTTTTTTTTTTTTTATTATTTACGAAAAGCTTACGACATAACCTGGTGACATTGTATCCTTGCCACATTATATGAGTGGGGTCTCCGGGGCTCGCTTCCAATTTTTATCCAAAATTTCCTGTTGCTCCATACTTTCCGTGTCCAAGTTGGTGCCTCCCATAGTTCCATCCAAATCCAGGAGAATGGGTTCTGTATTGAGTGTGTGTCTATTTTTAGTGGCCATTAACGGTCTAGCAGCAGCTGTTGGCCCGTCCGTGTCACCTTCTCTGTATTCAGACAACTTCTGCATTTCGTACTGCTCCTCCAGTACTGGTGTTGCTGAGCAGCAGCTACAGGGAACCATCCACAAGGCGCAATCATGGGCTCTAGCCCATGGCTTCCATTTTTCAGCTGTGAACACTTCTGTCAGCGTCGTACCGTTCATCTGGAACCAGAACTTTACCTTAATTATGATACACTCACTGTAGTGGAGACACATCGATTCTTTGGACTGGTTTTTGATGCCTGATTGAGAGTGGGTTCCTCACCTTCATCAGCTGAAGTGGAAGTGCTGGCAACACCTCAGTGCCCTCCACTACCTAAGCAACACCAACTGTGGTGCAGATCGCTCTGTGCTGCTGCAGTTCTACAGAGCCCTTGTTCAATCCCGCCTTGACTGTGGGAGTCTGGTTTATGGTTTGGTGGCACCCTCAGCATAGCGTTTACTCGACCCAGTACACCACTGTGGCGTTAGACTGGCAACGGGAGGCTTTAGGACTAGTCGGGTGACCAACGTCCTGGTGGAGGCTGGAGTCCCTCCATTGAAGTTTGATGCACACAACTGCTCACCAGTTACATTGCACACATTTGTAGTTATCCTGAGCATCCAAATTACCGTCTCCTTTTTCCACCCACGGCGCTTCATCTCCCACATCGGAGGCCCGGGTCAGGGCCTAAGAATGCAGTTCGTGTCCGATCTCTTCTGTCTGAAGGGGAGTCCGTAGCTTTAACACCTATACTCGAGGTCCATCCACGTACACTTCCATAGTGTACACCTAGGCAGAAGCTTTGCTTGGACCTTTCACTTGGTCCTAAGGACTCAGTTAACCCTGCAGCTCTCCGTTGTCACTTCCTCTCGATTCTTGAGATGTACTGGGACCATGAAGTGGTTTACACCGACAGCTCGAAGGCTTCACATACGTTGATGGAGGACATATTGAACAACACTCCTTGCCAGATGGCTATAGTGTTTTCACTGCAGAGCTGGCAGCCATTTCTCGTGCTCTTGAGCGCATCCGCTTGTGCCCTGGCGAGTCGTTTCTTCTCTGTACTGACTCATTGAGCAGCATACAAGCTATCGATCAGTAATACCCTCGCCATCTTTTGGTAGCAACCATCCAGTCGTTCCTTGATGTTTGTGGAGACCCCAGGTCATATCGGAATCCCAGGAAATAAACGTGCCGACGGCTGGCCAAACAGGCTACACACAAACTGCTTCTGGAGATCGGCATCCCTGTAACTGACCTACGATCATTATTACGCCGCAAGGTTTTTCAGCTTTGGGAGACGGAATGGCATAATCTCAGTACGCACGACAAACTGCGTGCCATTAAGGTGACTATGAATGTGTGGAAGTCCTCCGTGTGGGCCTCTCACAAGGACTCTGTGGTTCTCTGCTGGCTCCACATTGTCCATACGCGGCTAATACATGGCTACCTCCTTCGTCACGAGGATGCACCTCGGTGTTACTGTGGCTCAGATATGACTGTCGTCCACATCTTGCTGGACTGTCCACTTTAAGCCACTGTGCGGCAGACTTTTAACCTCCCCAGCACCCTACCTTCACTGTTGAGTGACAGTGCCTCTACAGCAGATTTAGTTTTACGTTTTATTCTTGGGGGGGGGGGGGGGGGGGGGGGGGTTATCGTACCATTTAAGGGTGGGCATAGACTTCTCTCCAAGGCTGCCTCCCTCTCTCCATTTTAACTCTGTCGCACATTCTTTGCATTTGTCTTGGTGGTCTTCTTTTCCCTACATGTGTTCATCTTGCCTTGTCTTTTTGGGATGGACATTTTAATGTGTTGCAGAGTGGCTGGCTTATCCTCTTTCATTAATGTGAAGGTTTTAATACCTTCTACCGTATTTACTCGAATCTAAGCCGCACCTGAAAAATGAGACTCGAAATAAAAGAAAAAAAATTTCCCGAATCTAAGCCGCACCTGAAATTTGAGACTCGAAATTCAAGGGGAGAGAGAAGTTTTAGGCCGCACCTCCAAATTGGAACGAAGTTGGTCCATTGTAATATGAGACACAATTTAGGTCGAATGAATGATGATACAGCTACAGTAGTTTGGTTCGCGTCGTAAGCTTAGCAGTTAAGCTTTACCACGTAGCCATTGCTATACGTCAGGCGCTCCGTCCGTATTTATACGGGTACCCTTCCTTTTTCACGTGCTTCGTCTGGTTTGAATCGATTGCTTATTTTGCTTTGATCTGATAAATGCCGTTTTCTTTGTTATAGGTGTTTGCGTCGCTCTTAAGCTGAAAATGCATTACTACACTGTGTCATGCATTGTTTGTCGCATTCTGATAGTGCGTGTTTACGGCCTGTCGTGGCTCGCGGCATGGCTTGCTTTTGTACGCGCTACTGCCGCGTACAATTAAAAAAAAAAAAAAAGAGAGGAATCGTCTCATTAGCGAAACAATGGCAAGAGACTGCTATTTGTTGTTACTTACACTGCTGCTTTCTTTGTTAATGATCAACAAGAATCAAATAATAGACTGCGTATGATAGAACATGTTCTGAACGAGAGTTAGGCGAAAATTTTTCTCTGTTTGAAAATCTTTGCGGCCGCTTCTTTATTACATCAAATTCTGCACAGAAATTAGTCATCTTAGATTTAAAAATCTAGTCACTTGCCGTGCTTCATTTCTGACTGTAAGAATAATACGAATATAAACATGACACGATACGTATATTCTTCCGCATTTGCTGTTGTCTCACTCTAATTTCGTAGTTTATTAGGCAGACAGGATTTAAATGAGATAGCAGCAAACATGAAAGAATACATGGCAAAATGTTAATATTCGTATTATTCTTATGGTGAAGAGAATACTGTATGTGATTCATATTTCATCAGGTTCCTATTAGCAACCATCTCTTCTCACCGATAGGAAAAAATTCAGAACGTAGAGTTGGCCATATTGACAAACATCCCAAACAGTCTTGCCAGTCAGATTTTCGTAATACACTGAAATTGTGCTGCATTCGAAAATGAACAGTACGGAATTTGTATTTACTTCCTTGGATAATGTATGAAAATGCAGTGGTCGAAACTCGCGGCTGAGAGAAAAAGCTCGTCTTCCCCTTTTTTTTTAATTTATTTACTGACGCAGAGGTTTTGGCGCCAGTATTTATCTTTCTGCCTACAAAGCATGCCTGCGTAGCGCTACATATATTCGACGGCAGAAGTTAGTTGTGGCGGCACATACCAACATTTTTCATAACTTCTGCTTGCTTTGCACTCGATTCTAAGCCGCAGGCGGTTTTTTGGATTACGAAAACTGGAAAAAAAGTGCAGCTTAGATTCAAGTAAATACGGTACTTTTCCTTGTGGTGTATGTTGTCACCATTTTTTGTTCGTTCTATTCATTTTCTTTTTAGGTGTGGTTCCCCATACCTTTCCCCTTTTTACTTTCTCAAACGTACTTTGGATGTTTTTGTTCCTTGAGCCTTGCTTGTATCAGGTAAAAGGGACTGATAACCCTGTAGTTTGGTCCCTTTATACCCCAAACCAACCAACCAGTCAACCTTACTCTTGCACTCTCTAATGTTGTGTTTACAATTTGATGCTTTTCCCTACATATTTACTCTGAACTTAACAGTTGCATGTAACATGACACTGTGCACTTTCAGGAGACCCAAAGCAGCCCCTGATTCCTCTGGTGCGCCTCAGAGTGGAGTACGCAGATGAGACACAGATGTTCAACGAGATCCGATTTGGACAGATGTACCAGGAGAAGGTAGCGAACCCGCAGGACATGGTAATGCTGCGGAAGGAGCGTGCCGATGGCAAGAAGAATACTGCTGCAGATGCCAAGCTGGACCGCCATGCGATGGATGCCCTTCTGCAGGCAGAGGATGTGAGTAGGCTCTTGCCCCAACTTCATTCTGGTCTCATTTTTTTTATTGCTGCAGTATTGTCACACATATTTAGTTTCAGGATGCTGACTGGCATACCTGACATTTATTTCATCGTCACTAGATGAGTAGGGACAGGAGGAAATCATTTTATTTTAAGGCCAATATTGCTGTTGTTTGATGATATATGCCAATTTTTGTGTTACTATTTAGATGTTACTTTTGTACCAGTTTCCGGGTTGCTTTTGCACTAGTTTAGGCCTTACTGTTTTGCCAATTTCTGTGTTAGTTTTGTTGTTTTCTGGAAGTATATTCTTTGCTGATCTCCATGTTATTGTGGTTGTTTGCTATAGGTATATATATTTTTTAATCTCCCCCCCCCCCACCATGTTCAGTGCTTTTTTGTTGTTTTTCCTTTGCTTCACTAATTTTGTTGTTTCTCTGTTGACAATAGTGTTGTTTTAGCAGATTTTTGGTCTTCCTGCAACTTTGGTGCTTTTTTGCTGATTTTGGTGTTACGTTTTTTTGCCAGTTTTTGATGTTATTTTCTGATGGCTTAGTTTTGTCTCATTTGTTTTTCCATTTTATGTTGAAATATTAACAACATTATTATGAAAAGGATTGTTACTCACCGTATGGAGGAGATGTTAAGCCACCGATAGACACAACAGGAAGAGTGTTACACATGTGAGTTTTCGACTAGTCCATAGCCATCACCAACCTAGTCTTGCAAAACCACGTAATACGGGCCAAGACCACCTTGCAATACCTCCTCTCCATTTGTAAAATTCTCCTGCTGTGCAATCCCAAATTCCTGGATCCCATATCACACATTGAAACTCTTGGGCTCCAGGGAATGGAGCAGAATGCACAACGCGACATCAAAAAACTCTGTAACCTGTTCACTTCCTACTCCCATGTTGGGCTCCTACTATCCACCGCCTCTATAACACCCTCCAAACCTTTCCCACATCCCCTCATAACCGACAAACCCAGTCTTGCAGGCCTACTACATTTACCACTCCCTCAGAAACTCCCTTCCGCTACCACACAGAATTCAGCACTTAAGAGACCTGAAACGCAGGCATGAACCTTTCCTCTGAAAGCCTTAGCCCCACAGAAGTATCAGTCCTTTCAACAGGCCTCAGCTATTTTCCCACTTCCAAATTCAATCACACTGGACTTGTTAAAGATCCTTCTCTCCTTCTTCCAGTCCCTACAGTAGTAACACTTTTTCACCAACAACCTTAGCAATCAGACTGAACCCAAAGACAATGTTGAACCCTACCTGACTCAGTTCACTCCTCCACTGAAACATGATCCACGCCTGCTGCACTCTAATGCCTCCTTATTAACATTCCAAAATATCTTGACCTCGCACTTTGCCTCACCATCATTTCCCAAATTCTTCAATATAGAAGCTAACATTACATCTGCAGAAAGAACCACAATACACCACCTAAAACCTGATCCTAACCTTGTAATCCTACCAGCAGACAAAGCTCCACCACTGTGGTTTTGAATTGCAAGGATTACCTGGCCAAAGGACTCGACCAGCTGTCAGATGCGGCCATCTACAAACCTTGCCATAGTGACCCCATTCCAGAAAACCAACAGTATCTCCAGTCTCTACTCATTTCCTTAGGCCAGTCACAGTACCACTCCCCTGAGTCTCTTCTCACCCTTACCACTCCACACTCCTACCTTGTGCATGCTTCCTAAAATCCATAAACCCATTGTGGTCAGTCACTAGTCCCTTACTGAGAGAGTCTCTGCTCTCATGGACCAACACCTCTAGCCTATTACATGTAACCTACCCTCCTATATCCAAGACACCAACCGTTTCCTCCACGGACACTCCACAGTTCCTGTTCCTTTACAATGTGGTGCCCAGACCGTCACTGTGCCTACTCAATTACCTCCTTACCCTTGCATTCTCTAACTTCATGTTTACAGTTTAATACTTTTCCCTCCATATTTACTGTTAACAACTTCCTTCATACTAACATCCCTAATGCACATGGCCTTGCTGCTATTGGGCACTACCTTTCCCAGCGCCCGGCAGATTCCAGACCTATAAACTCCTTCCTAGTCACCACAACCAACTATATCCTCAACCACAATTACTTCTCGTTTGAAGGCATCACCTGCAAACAAATTTGGGTAGGGCTGTGGGCACTCATATGGCACTAACCTAATCCAACCTATTCATGGTCCGTCTAGAGGAATACTCCTTAAGCAGCCAGATTACCAAACCCCTCAGCTGGCTTAGATTCATTGATGACATCTTTGTGATGAGGGTGAGGACACCCTATCCACATTCCTCCAGAACTGCAACACCTTCTTCCCCCTGCACTTTAGCTGGTCCTCCTCAACCCAAAAAGCCATTTTCTTCTATATTGACCTCCACTTCAAAGATAGCTACATCAGTAGCTCCGTGCATATCAGGCCACCCAAACACTAGCAATACCTCCACTTTGACAGCTGCCACCCATTCTTTACAAAGAAGTTCCCTCCATACAGTCTAGAAATATACCGAGGGTCTCATTGAGGCTGTCAGAGTCCATAATTACCCTCACAACCTTGTACAGAAACTGATCTCCCGTGCCTTATCTCTCCAGTCACCCACCATCTCCTAGAGTCCCACCGTCTGGTCACAAAGGAGCATTTCCCTTGTGACTCAGTATCACCCAAGAATGGAGCAACTGAATCACATTCTCCAGCAGAGTTTTGAGCACCTATCATTGTGCCCTGAAATGAGGAATTTTCTACCCTCTATCCTTCTGCCCCTACTACAGGGTCATTCCACTGCCCACTGAACCTATGCAGTATGCAAAGTCTGGGAGTTTGTGGGGAAGAAGGGGGGGGAGGAGGAGTTAAATAGTGGAGGGGGGGGAGAGAGAGAGAGAGAGAGAGAGAGAGAGAGAGAGAGAGAGAGAGACTAGTGGGTTGTACTGGTGGAATAATAGGCTGTGAGGGTGTACTGATGGAATAATAGACTATGAAGTGCTGGATTGGGAAGTTGTTAGGAAGGATCCAGATGGCACAAGTTGGTAAGGAGTGGCCCTACTGTTTCTCGGCCATAGTTTGACACCTGCCATTTGTCTGAACTGACAGGTTGTCGGTTGTCATGCTCACATAGAATGCAATGGTTGTGGCTTAGTTTGTACATCACATGACTGCTTTTACTGGTAGCCCTGCCTTTGATGGGGTAGGTAATACCTTTGCTGGGATAGGTGATAGCTGTGACCAGACTGGAGTAGGTGCATGTCCCTATATGTTACAATCATCAGCACCACGCCCTCACCCCTACCCTGCTATCTCTCCCCCTCCGCTTCCCCATCCCAGCTTACTGCTTACCCCCAACTTCCAGATTGCTGCCCATCTGTCGCACTTGGTCACAGTCTGACTTCTGTGGCCAGAGATAGTGGTCATGTGTGTGCGGGTTGTGCTTACGTGAATATGTGTGTGTGTGTGTGTGTGTGTGTGTGTGTGTGTGTGTGTTTTCTACGTTAGAACAAGGCATTTTGGAAAAAAGCTCACATGTGTAGCAGTCTTTCTGTTGTGCCTGTCTTCAACTCAACATCTCCTCTATATGGTGAGTAAAAAGCTCTCTAGTACTTTACCTTCACCCCTCTTCCTTCCACTTCAACCCTTCTGCTGGGAGAAGTAACCACTGGATCTGAAAGCTTGCATAAGTAAAACCGTTTTTATATGTGTGTTCTCCTGCTGCTGCTTAGTGAGTAGACTTTTTATCTATCCAAATACATTATGTCTGTCCTTTAGATAATATTGTCATTATTCAGTCAGTTACATAAAATTTGTAGCATTAAAGATCACATGTATTTTCACTATTTCGCAGCTTCAGGTGTGACTGTGTTCAATACACTGGAGGTATGAATTAAAAAACGCCTTCAATCACAACTTTTTGTGGTTATTAAGTATACAATCCATCATCAGGTGTAATTCATCTTAATACATTCTTTATTTTTTTTCTCTTGAATTAGGTGAAATGCATATTCCTATCACGAAAAGGTTTTATGTTAGGTTATGAATTTTGTAAGTCAAACACGGAAAATATGTGTGAAATAGTGGAAAAGATGAACAATGTAAACTTACCACATACTCCAAGAAAAGTGTTTTTAACATTTTGGCACCAGCAAACATTCTTTTCTCCATCGTTTTTGTAAACGTCACTTGATTCAAGAGGCGCATTTGCAAGCACATGTTTGTAAACACTTCCACAGATGTTTTTGTACATGATGTTGTCAACGATGAATTTAATCATAGTGTTAAAGATACAACTATTAAACAATTGACATATGCTACAGTAATTTCAATAATTTTAAAGACCTATTCTAAAGTTATATCCTGCATATGTCAATTGTTTAATAGTTGTATCTTTAGCACTATGAATAAATTCATCTTTGACAACACCATTGTGGGGAACAAATTAAACTCACATACAGCTTAGCACAAAATACTTTGTTTTTTCAACTCGAAAAAGAAAAACTAACTGAACTAACAGTCAAAGAGTAGAACTTACATCTAACATCCACTGCACTTGCATGGAGTAAACAAAGCATGCCTGACCACTCCCACATTCCCACACAGCTCCCCCCCTTAAAATGCGGAGCACTGTGGATCAATGGCTACTTAAACTTGACTTATCTCCCTGCTCTCGTACAGACGACTTGTTACTGCAAGGATGAGGGAGCCGGGGTGTGCTGTTGCATTGTTTTTCCATGCCCTCTTGCCATGGGTTCTTCTGCCATATCGTGCGTAGTGATTTCCAAACTTTGGTCCTTCTCATCCTGTTGAGTGTCATCATACTCCAGTTCTGGTAAGACCCATGCTGGTTTTACCCTCTCTATGGACACACTAATAGTTTTGTTCTGTGAGGTGTCCATAGTATGGGTGTTGCATCGTACTGTTAGACAAGGTCGAGTATCGACAAGTTCCAGTATATGGAGGTTGTTGTGGCACTTTGACTGAATCTGTGTGGAGCATTACATGGGTACAGTCTACCTACGCCTTATGCACGAAAACTGGTCGCTCACCATGTCTAGATAATGTAGGCCTTTCATTGTTTCCTCATGCTCACAGATTTCGCATATCAGTGATGAGAGGTTTGTTGGCATTGGTGATGTGGCGGCAGTTAGGTAAACTGCCGGGATTCTCAATGGTTCCCTGTATACCAATTTTGCCACTGAGGCACTGGTGTCCGTTTTGTATGCAGTCCGTAATCCAAGGCGAAGCAATGGTAATACTTCTGTCCACCTTCTCTGATGACACACAAGAGCTGCCTTCAACGTCCTGTGCCACCTCTCCACCATATCATTGCTCGCTGGATGGTAGCTTGTTGTATGGTGCTGCTGGAATCCACATAAATTAGCTAGTTCATTAAACAGACTAGAATCAAACTGGCAGCCTTGATCTGTTGTGATATAAAGGGGGCACCCAAAGCAAGCTAGCCATTTCTACCACTATGTCAGTGATGGGAATGGCCTCCACCCATCTCGTGCATCTGTCTACCACTGTTAACAGGTATTTATAGCCATCTGAAACTGGTAGTGGACCCACTAAGTCTAGATGGACGTGGGCAAATCTTGCTGGTGATTCTGTGAAATTCCCAATTTCTACATGAACGTGTCATCCTACTTTGCAGCACTGACATTGTAGGCATGCGCGAGCCCATTCCCTGTTGTCCTTTCTAATTGATGGTTGAATGAAAACGTGCTGTCAGTAATTTGATTGTCACATTTGCCCCTGGGTGTGCCAGGCCATGAACACTGTCAAATGCCGCCTTACGAAATTATTGTGGAATGTATGGGTGCAGCTTCTGCCGTGATTTTTTTTCCCCCCCATCAGTCTACTGACTGGTTTGATGCGGCCCGCCACGAATTCCTCTCCTGTGCTAACCTCTTCATCTCAGAGTAGCACTTGCAACCTACGTCCTCAATTATTTGCTTGACGTATTCCAATCTCTGTCTTCCTCTACAGTTTTTGCCCTCTACAGCTCCCTCTAGTACCATGGAAGTCATTCCCTCATGTCTTAGCAGATGTCCTCTCATCCTGTCCCTTCTCCTTATCAGTGTTTTCCACATATTCCTTTCCTCTCCGATTCTGCGTAGAACCTCCTCATTCCTTACCTTATCAGTCCACCTAATTTTCAACATTCGTCTGTAGCACCACATCTCAAATGCTTCGATTCTCTTCTGCTCCGGTTTTCCCACAGTCCACGTTTCACTACCATACAATGCTGTACTCCAGACGTACATCCTCAGAAATTTCTTCCTCAAATTAAGGCCGGTATTTGATATTAGTAGACTTCTCTTGGCCAGAAATGCCTTTTTTGCCATAGCGGGTCTGCTTTTGATGTTCTCCTTGCTCCGTCCATCATTGGTTATTTTACTGCCTAGGTAGCAGAATTCCTTAACTTCACTGACTTCATGACCATCAATCCTGATGTTAAGTTTCTCGCTGTTCTCATTTCTACTACTTCTCATTACCTTCATCTTTCTCCGATTTACTCTCAAACCATACTGTGTACTCATTAGACTGTTCATTCCGTTCAGCAGATCATTTAATTCTTCTTCACTTTCACTCAGGATAGCAACGTCATCAGCGAATCGTACCATTGATATCCTTTCACCTTGTATTTTAATTCCACTCCTGAACCTTTCTTTTATTTCCATCATTGCTTCCTCGATGTGCAGATTGAAGAGTAGGGGCGAAAGGCTACAGCCTTGTCTTACACCCTTCTTAATACGAGCACTTCGTTCTTGATCGTCCACTCTTATTATTCCCTCTTGGTTGTTGTACATATTGTATATGACCCGTCTCTCCCTATAGCTTACCCCTACTTTTTTCAGAATCTCGAACAGCTTGCACCATTTTATATTGTCGAACGCTTTTTCCAGATCGACAAATCCTATGAAAGTGTCTTGATTTTTCTTTAGCCTTGCTTCCATTATTAGCCGTAACGTCAGAATTGCCTCTCTCGTCCCTTTACTTATCCTAAAGCCAAACTGATCGTCACCTAGCGCATTCTCAATTTTCTTTTCCATTCTTCTGTATATTATTCTTGTAAGCAGCTTCGATGCATGAGCTGTTAAGCTGATTGTGCGATAATTCTCGCGCTTGTCAGCTCTTGCCGTCTTCGGAATTGTGTGGATGATGCTTTTCCGAAAGTCAGATGGTATATCGCCAGACTCATATATTCTACACACCAACATGAATAGTCATTTTGTTGCCACTCCCCCCAATGATTTTAGAAATTCTGATGGAATGTTATCTATCCCTTCTGCCTTATTTGACCGTAAGTCTTCCAAAGCTCTTTTAAATTCCGATTCTAATACTGGATCCCCTCTCTCTTCTAAATCAACTCCTGTTTCTTCTTCTATCACATCAGACAAATTTTCACCCTCATAGAGGCTTTCAATGTATTCTTTCCACCTATCTGCTCTCTCGTCTGCATTTAACAGTGGAATTCCCGTTGCACTCTTAATGTTACCACCATTGCTTTTATTGCTTTTAATGTCACCAAAGGTTGTTTTGACTTTCCTGTATGCTGAGTCTGTCCTTCCGACAATCATATCTTTTTCGATGTCTTCACATTTTTCCTGCAGCCATTTCGTCTTAGCTTCCCTGCACTTCCTATTTATTTCATTCCTCAGCGACTTGTATTTCTGTATTCCCGATTTTCCCGGAACATGTTTGTACTTCCTCCTTTCATCAATCAACTGAAGTATTTCTTCTGTTACCCATGGTTTCTTTGCAGCTACCTTCTTTGTACCTATGTTTTCCTTCCCAACTTCTGTGATGGCCCTTTTTAGAGCTGTCCATTCCTCTTCAACTGTACTGCCTACTGCGCTATTCCTTATTGCTGTATCTATAGCGTTAGAGAACTTCAAACGTATCTCGCCATTTCTTAGTACTTCCGTATCCCACTTCTTTGCGTATTGATTCTTCCTGACTAATGTCTTGAACTTCAGCCTACTCTTCATCACTACTATATTGTGATCTGAGTCTATATCTGCTCCTGGGTATGCCTTACAATCCAGTATCTGATTTCGGAATCTCTGTCTGACCATGATGTAATCTAATTGAAATCTTCCCGTATCTCCTGGCCTTTTCCAAGTATACCTCCTCCACTTGTGATTCTTGAACAGGGTATTCGCTATTACTAGCTGAAACTTGTTACAGAACTCAATTGGTCTTTCTCCTCTTTCATTCCTTGTCCCAAGCCCATATTCTCCTGTAACCTTTTCTTCTACTCCTTCCCCTACAACTGCAATCCAGTCGCCCATGACTATTAGATTTTCGTCCCCCTTTACATACTGCATTACCCTTTCAATATCCTCATACACTTTCTCTATCTGTTCATCTTCAGCTTGCGACGTCGGCATGTATACCTGAACTATCGTTGTCAGTGTTGGTCTGCTGTCGATTCTGATTAGAACAACTCGGTCACTGAACTGTTCACAGTAACACACTCTCTGCCCTACCTTCCTATTCATAACGGATCCTACACCTGTTATGCCATTTTCTGCTGCTGTTGATATTACCCGATACTCATCTGACCAGAAATCCTTGTCTTCCTTCCACTTCACTTCACTGACACCTACTATATCTAGATTGAGCCTTTGCATTTCCCTTTTCAGGTTTTCTAGTTTCCCTACCACGTTCAAGCTTCTGACATTCCACGCCCCGACTCGTAGAACATTATCCTTTCGTTGATTATTCTATCTTTTTCTCATGGTAACCCTGCCGTGATATATCGCACCATAACTTAAGCCTTCTCCCTGGCATGAGTAACGGCTGTAAGAGTAACCTCGTTGCGTGGTCCGTCAATAACGTCTGTAGATCTAGATCCGCTTCATGCGATGTCGCTACTTCTACGTAGTTTATTGTGTTGGTCACACCGCAAACAATAGGAAAGTAATCTGCACCCAGATTCTCCGCACCTCTGATGTGCCTTATATCCATGGTGAATTGACTAGTCGATTCTGATTAGAACAACTGAATTGACTAGTTCTGTGCCGGAACTACCTTGGCGAGCTCTTAACGCTGATGTTGCTGAAAGGTGACACTATAGGTTTATATGTATGAAGATGGTATCTGTTCTTTCGGACATGTCCAAAAGAACAGATACCATTGGTGATCTTGCAGCTCTCGAAGAATGAAATTACAGTGACATCCACTCATCATAAAGCTATAGAATGAAATTACAATGAAACCTAGACCATTAGTTGCTTAAAGGCGTTGATAAATATCAACGGGTACAGTTGTAAATTTGTGCCCCGACCGGGACTCGAACCCAGGATCTCCTGATTACATGGCAGACGTTCTATCTGACTGAGCCATCGAGGACACAGATGATAGTGCGACTGCAGGGGCTTCTCTGGCATGCTCCCTGTGAGACCCACATTTCCATCTTACTGTCCACACACTACGGCTGTAAGAGTAACCTCGTTGCGTGGTCCGTCAATAACGTCTGTAGATCTAGATCCGCTTCATGCGATGTCGCTACTTCTACGTAGTTTATTGTGTTGGTCACACCGCAAACAATAGGAAAGTAATCTGCACCCAGATTCTCCGCACCTCTGATGTGCCTTATATCCATGGTGAATTGACTAGTCGATTCTGATTAGAACAACTGAATTGACTAGTTCTGTGCCGGAACTACCTTGGCGAGCTCTTAACGCTGATGTTGCTGAAAGGTGACACTATAGGTTTATATGTATGAAGATGGTATCTGTTCTTTCGGACATGTCCAAAAGAACAGATACCATTGGTGATCTTGCAGCTCTCGAAGAATGAAATTACAGTGACATCCACTCATCATAAAGCTATAGAATGAAATTACAATGAAACCTAGACCATTAGTTGCTTAAAGGCGTTGATAAATATCAACGGGTACAGTTGTAAATTTGTGCCCCGACCGGGACTCGAACCCAGGATCTCCTGATTACATGGCAGACGTTCTATCTGACTGAGCCATCGAGGACACAGATGATAGTGCGACTGCAGGGGCTTCTCTGGCATGCTCCCTGTGAGACCCACATTTCCATCTTACTGTCCACACACTACGGCTGTAAGAGTAACCTCGTTGCGTGGTCCGTCAATAACGTCTGTAGATCTAGATCCGCTTCATGCGATGTCGCTACTTCTACGTAGTTTATTGTGTTGGTCACACCGCAAACAATAGGAAAGTAATCTGCACCCAGATTCTCCGCACCTCTGATGTGCCTTATATCCATGGTGAATTGACTAGTCGATTCTGATTAGAACAACTGAATTGACTAGTTCTGTGCCGGAACTACCTTGGCGAGCTCTTAACGCTGATGTTGCTGAAAGGTGACACTATAGGTTTATATGTATGAAGATGGTATCTGTTCTTTCGGACATGTCCAAAAGAACAGATACCATTGGTGATCTTGCAGCTCTCGAAGAATGAAATTACAGTGACATCCACTCATCATAAAGCTATAGAATGAAATTACAATGAAACCTAGACCATTAGTTGCTTAAAGGCGTTGATAAATATCAACGGGTACAGTTGTAAATTTGTGCCCCGACCGGGACTCGAACCCAGGATCTCCTGATTACATGGCAGACGTTCTATCTGACTGAGCCATCGAGGACACAGATGATAGTGCGACTGCAGGGGCTTCTCTGGCATGCTCCCTGTGAGACCCACATTTCCATCTTACTGTCCACACACTACATTTGTAGTGCCCCTGCCCACTATACTCACTACTCAAGACAGTCAATCTACCCATTCTCATAAGAGTTTGAGCAATGTGAGTTCATCCGCACTGAAGAAGATCCGAAAGAACAGATACCATCTTCATATAGGTAAGGCCTACCGGCCAGTGATCTTATTCAGTGCGGATGCACTCACATTGCTCAAACTCTTATGGGAATCAGTAGACTGACTGCCGCGAGTAATGAGTGTAGTGGCCAGGGGCACTACAAATGTAGTGTGTGGACAGTAAGTTGAAAGTGTGGGTCTCACAGGGAGCATGCCAGAGATAAGTCCCTGCAGTCGCACTATCCTGTGTGTCCTCAATGGCTCAGTTAGACAGAGCGTTTGCCATGTAAGCAAGAGCCCCTGGATTCGAGTCCCGGTCATGGCACACATTTTCAACTGTCCCCGTTGATATTTATCAACACCTTTAAGCAGCTAATGGTCTAGGTTTCATTGTAATTTCATTCTATAGCTTTATGATGAGTGAAAATTGTTACTGGCCTGGTTTCAATATCCAGGGGTAATGTTTGACATTTTCATTTATTGCCAACAACTCTCTGTCATACGCACTCCATTTTGTCTGTCGGAGTTGCAGCTTCTTTGAGAAGAAAACAAGAGGTTGCCAATGTCCGTTGACCTGTCATCGCAAGGCCACACTGGTTGTGACCTGGCTGGCATGTACTACAATACTCAACGGTCCTGCAGGTATGAGGTGTGCGAGTAATACTGCCTCCTCTAAGCTTCTTTGTAAGTCGCTAAAAGCTTTTGTGGTATTCTTGCCAGCCAGTGCATTGGTAAGTGGTGCCAGTAATTTGGCAGTAATTGGTAAATTATGCCGGTAAAAATTTACCACATTGAGATAACGCCTAAGTTGTTTGTAGTCTGTAGGTTTGGGTAGGTTGCGCAACATGTCGAGCTCTTCCATTACTGGTTGTATACCGTCAGCTGAGTCTATATAGCTGAGAAAAGTTACTTGACTCTTGCCCGTGACACATTCGCTTTCATTTAACATTACTCCATATGTATCGAGCCTCTATCTTACCTCCTGAATATGTCTATCATGTGATTGCATATCCTCTGAGAATACCAAAATGTCATCCAGATACGCATAACAGAAAGGTAATCCCTGGAGCACTTCATCAATTAATGTGTGCCAGGATTGGGCCGAATTTTTGAGTCCAAATGGCATAAACAGAAATTCGAATGGCCCAAAGGGTGTGATCACCGCCGTCTTTGCCACATCAGCCGGAACTGCAGGAATCTGATTGTATACCTTACAATAATTCAGTAATGAGAATATTTTTGCACCTGCTACAGCATAAGTAAACTCTTGAATGTTCAGAATCTGGTAATTATCCAGGATTGTTCTCGTGTTCCATCAGCTGTAGTCGCCACAGGGACGCCATGTGCTGCCTTTCTTACGTACGAGGTGGAGAGGGGATAAACTGTCAGACCTTCTAATTACTCCAGCCTGGAGTGTCTTCTCAAATATTGCTTTTGTGTCTGCTAATCGCTCTGGGGCTAATCTGCAGATGCGTCTCGATACTGGTGGACGTGGGTTGGTGCGTATGAAATGCAGTGTATTATGTTTAACTACTGGAGTCTTTATGGCTGCTTGTCAGGGAGACTCTGTCACACTGCACTGAAAACCTTTTATCGTGTCCCTATTTGATCCGGTAATAAGAGTTATTTGCCGAGTCCACGGTGAGTGGAAAATGAGACAAGAAATCTGCACCTAAGATCGGCTGTAAAATATCAGCCACTACAAAATTCCACTTGTAACGGGTAGATAAACCAATATCTATCATGAGCTCTTTATAACAGTGTGTGTTTATTCTTGAATTGTTAACTTCTATCACTTTCAATGGCTCCCACGTGTCCTCCTTAACAAAGCTCGGTGCCGGCAAGGTACTTACTTCTGAGCCGGTGGTATAAAGGTATAGCATACAGGAAGCCTTCGACTGCCTTACCTTGACGGTGCATGTTGCTCCCTGCAACTGTCACCTGGTCCTTGTTCCTATACGGCCCCATTCGTGGGTGCTGCAGCCCGTGGCACCTCGAGCAGTCTGCCCTCGCCATTTGGGTGAGATTAAGATATGTGAACACAAAATAAGCAGTCTTGCGTATGCGGATGACTTAATTGTGATGGCAGATTCGATTGAAAGTTTGCAAAGTAATATTTCAGAACTAGATCAGAAATGTAAGGTCTATGGTATGAAGATTAGCATCGCCAAAACGAAAGTAATGTCAGTGGGAAAGAAATATAAACGGATTGAGTGCCAAATAGGAGGAACAAAGTTAGAACAGGTGGACGGTTTCAAGTGCTTAGGATGCATATTCTCACAGGATGGTAACATAGTGAAAGAACTGGAAGCGAGGTGTAGCAAAGCTAATGCAGTGAGCACTCAGCTACGATCTACTCTCTTCTGCAAGAAGGAAGTCAGTACCAAGACTAAGTTATCTGTGCACCGTTCAATCTTTCGACCAACTTTGTTATATGGGAGCGAAAGCTGGGTGGATTCAGGTTACCTTATCAACAAGGTTGAGGTTACGGATATGAAAGTAGCTAGGATGATTGCAGGTACTAGTAGATGGGAACAATGGCAGGAGGGTGTCCACAATGAGGAAATCAAAGAAAAACTGGGAATGAACTCTATAGATGTAGCAGTCAGGGCGAACAGGCTTAGATGGTGGGGTCATGTTACACGCATGGGAGAAGCAAGGTTACCCAAGAGACTCATGGGTTCAGCAGTAGAGGGTAGGAGGAGTCGGGGCAGACCAAGGAGAAGGTACCCGGATTCGGTTAAGAATGATTTTGAAGTAATAGGTTTAACATCAGAAGAGGCACCAATGTTAGCACTGAATAGGGGATCGTGGAGGAATTTTATAAGGGGGCTATGCTCCAGACTGAACGCTGAAAGGCATAATCAGTCTTAAATGATGATGATGATGATGATGATGACCAGCAAAAATTGTTGGTGTGAGCTCGATCCTGTTTGGAGTATGACATCTTCTTGTTACTGGTGGACCTCAGCAGCTCCAAGTTATGTAGCCAAGTAGCGATATTTTCCATCGTGTCTTGCAGTTTCCTGATCCTCTCAGTGGTGCCTGGTTTTTTTCTGTAACCTGTGGCTGCACAGCTTAACTTGGATTCTTCTAGCAATTCCGATGAGTTATCATTGGCTTCCATTTCAGAGGTGGCAGATGACATTGCTACGGACGCTAGGAGTGTCAACTGTCGAGTAGCGAAAGCTGTGTCAGCTATTTGCAGTTGTTTGTCAGGAGACTGTCCTTCGTACGCAATCAACATCAGTTGAACATGATGAGGAAGCTGCTGTTGCTAGACATGCAGTAACAATTAACTGGATATCATGCTTTCGTTGACTGTAATTTGTAAATGTCTCTAAAATTCATATTTTTCCTCCTGATACGTCCCCCAGGAAAGTCGCCACTCGGAAAATTTCGTGCAGCAAGCGATCGACGCCGTTTTAAGTGGTGTGTATGATTGTTGGAGCAGCAGGTGTATGATTGTATCAGAGACTATCGTTGTTGCCCTCTGATCCAGGTTGCTAATTATGAGAGTGAATTTTTTGCGGTCTTTGGTTATGTGTTGTTGCTCAAAGAGAGTACATTTGGTTGCATAGGTGTGACTGGAGGTGCGCTTAACTGCAACCTTGGCGCGATTCATAATGGTGCGTTTGTACATGGAAAATCTTCGGCATGTGAGTATGCTCATGATGCGGCTGCTACTACCGGAGTTTGCAAATTCGTGGATTCTGTTTTGCTGTCATTATTCAGTGTTGCAAGCTCCAAAAGCCCAATCTCTTGCTTTAGCCGTCACATCTCGTCATTCGTTGCTTGCAGAATTTTGTTAGCTTCTTCCATCTTTGGCGAAACTGCCGCACAATATTAAGTTGCGAGAGCTTTTCTAATTCTTCCCGGGGTCACCAGTTATGTGGGCGAGAAATTAAACCTACATACAGCTTTGCACAAAATAATTTATTTTTCCAACTTAGAAAAGAATAATTAACTGAACTAACAGTCAGAGAGTAAAAACTTATCTCTAACGTCCACTGCATTTGCATGGAGTAAACGAAGCAAGCATTACTGGCTACTACCACAGCATTTGCGGAAAGCATTTATTTTTTGTTTTCATTTGAAAAAAAAAAGTGCTGCAGAGTAGCATCGAATGCTTGTTGAGGCATATGGTGATCATGCTTTATCAGAAGCAACATGCGAAAGATGGTTTCAACAGTTCAGAAATAATGATTTTGATGTAAGAAATGAAGAACGTGGAAGTCCACCAAAAAAGTTCGAAGACGCTGAATTGCAAGCAATATTAGATGAAGATGATACTTTGAGACAGAAGCAAATGGCAGCAATGCTAAATGTTGCACAACAAACAATTTCTGACCGTTTGAAAGCTATGGGAAAGATCCAAAAGTGTGGAAAATGGGTGCCACATGAATTGAATGAAAGACAGATGGAAAACCGAAAAACCATTTGTCAAATTTTGCTTCAAAGACATGAAAGAAAATCAGTTTTACATTGAATTGTTACTGGCGATGGAAAATGGATTTATTTTAAGACTACTAAACGCAAAAAATTGTGGGTTAATCCGGGACAACTGTCTACATCGACTGCAAAACCAGATCAATTCGGCAAGAAGACAATGCTCTGTGTTTGGTGGGATCAGAAAGGTGTGGTGAATCTTGAGCTTCTAAAACCTGGTGAAACTGTGAATACTAAACGCTACAGACAACAAATGATCAATTTGAACTATGCATTGATCGAAAAAAGACCAGAATGGGCCAGAAGAGCTGGCAAAGTAATTTTTTTACATGACAATGCACTTGCACGCAAAGCAAAACTGGTTCAGGATACAATCAAAACACTTGGCTGGGAGCTGCTACCCCACCCGCCGTATTCACCAGACTTGGCCCCTACCGAATACCATTTGTTTTCATCAATGGGACACGCATTGGCTGAGGAACACTTCGATTCCTACGAAGAAGTCGAAAATTGGGTGTCTGATTGGTTTGCTTCAAAAGACGAACATTTCTATTGGCATGGTGTCCACAAATTTGCAGAAAGGTGGTCAAAATGTATAGAAAGCAATGGTCAATACTTTGAATAAAATGTTTTTACTTTTCAATTCAAAATTAGTGTTTCATTTATACAACAACAACAAAAAAAAAAAAAAAAATCCTGAGTTAATAAGAAGCATCAAAACCGATTCAGGAATTAGTGAACACAGGGTTGTCGTAGCAAGATTGAATATTGTAATCCCCAAATCCTTGAAAAATAAACAAAAAATATACCTATTCAAAAAAGCAGATAAAAATTCACTTGATTCCTTCCTGAGCGACAATCTCCACCGATTGCAAATTAATAATATAAGTGTAGACCAGATGAGGCTTAAATTCAAAGAAATAGTATCGGCAGCAATTGAGAGATTTATACCAAATAAATTAACAAATGACTGAGCTGATCCTCCTTAGAACACTGCTGCAGAAACAACGAAACAAACATGCCAAATTTCCACAGACACAAAATCCCTAAGATTGGCAGTCTTTTACAGAAGCTCGAAATTAACACGTACTTCAATGCAAGATGCCTACAACAGTTTTTACAACGAAACTTTGTCTCGAAACCTGGAAGAAAGTCCAAAGAGATTCTGGTCGTATGTGAAGTATGTTAGTGGCAAGAAACAATCAATGCCTTCACTGCGTGATAGCAATCTATCTAAGACAGTGTTGCCAAAGCAGAGTTACTAAACACTGCCTTCCGATATGCCTTCACAAAAGAAGACCAAGTAAATATTCCAGAATTCAAATCGAGAACAGTTGCCAACATGAGTAATATAGAAGTAAATATCCTCGGAGTAGTGAAGCAACTTAAATCACTTAATAAAAGCAAGTCTTCTGGTCCAGACTGTATACCAAGTAGGTTCCTTTCGGAGTATACCGATGCATTAGCTCCATACTTAACAGTCCATATACAACCGTTGGTTTCACGAAAGATCTGTACCCAAAGAATGGAAAGTTGCACAGCTCACACCAATATTCAAGAAAGGTAGTAGGAATAATCCACTAAATTACAGGCCCATATCGTTAATGTCGATATGCCGTAGGATTTTAGAACATACATTGTGTTCGAACATTATGAATTACCTCAAAGAAAACGGTCTATTGACACACAGTCAACATGGGTTTAGAAAACATCGTTCGTGTGAAACACAACTACCTCTTTATTCACATGAAGTGTTGAGTGCTATTGACAAGGCATTTCAGATCAATTCCATATTTCTGGATTTCCGGAAGGCTTTTAACACCGTACCACATAAGCGGCTCGTAGTGAAATTGCGTGCTTATGGAATATTGTCTCAGTTATGTGACTGGATTTGTGATTTCCTGTCAGAGAGGTCACAGTTCATAGTAATTGATGGAAAGTCATCAAGTAAAACAGAAGTGATTTCTGGCATTCCCCAAGGTAGTGTTATAGGCCCTTTGCCATTCCCTATCTATATAAATTATTTGGGAGACAATCTGAGCCGCCATCTTTGGTTGTTTGCAGATGACGCTGTCGTTTATTGACTAATAAAGTCATCAGAAGGTCAAAACAAACTGCTAAACAATTTAGAAGAAATATCAGAATGGTGCGAAAAGTGGTAGTTGACCCTAAATAACGAAAATGTGAGGTCATCCACATGAGTCTAAAAGAAACTCGTTAAACTTCTGTTACACGATAGATCAGACTAATCTAAAAGCCATAAATTCAACTAATTACCTAGGTATTAAAATTACGAACAACTTAAATTGGAAGGAACACATAGAAAATGGTGTGAGGAAGGCTAACTTATTGGCAGGACACTTAGAAAATGTAACAGACGTACTAAGGAGACTTTCTGCACTATGCTTGTCCATCCTCTTTTAGGATACTGCTGCTTGATGTGGGATCCTTGCCAAATAGGACTGACAGAGTACATCGAAAAAGTTCAAAGAAAGGCAGCAAGTTTTGTATTATTGTGAAATATGGAAGAGAGTGTCACAGAAATGGGAAATCATTAAAAGAAAGGTGTTTTTCATTGCGACAGAATCTTCTCACGAAATTCCAATCACCATCTTTTTCCTCTGAATGTGAAAATAGTTTGTTGACACTGACCTACATAGTGAGGAACGATCACCATGATAAAATAAGGGAAATCAGAGCTCGTATGGAAAGATATAGGTGTTCATTCTTTCTGTGTGCTATACGAGATTCGAATAATAGAGAATTGTGAAGGTGGTTCGATGAACCCTCTGCCAGGCACTTAAATGTGATTTGCAGAGTATCCATGTGGATGTAGATGTAGACAAACATGTGTTTGGAAATGTGCCTCTTGAATGAAGTGACATGAATGAAAACAATGGAGAAAAGAATGATTGCCATTGCCAAAACGTTAAAAGCGCTTTTCTTGGATTATGTGGTAAATTTACACTGCTTATCTTTTCCACTATTTCGCACATATTTTCCGCGTTTGACTTAACGAAATTCGTAAACTAACATCAAACCTTTTCGTGACAGGAATATGCATTTCACCTCATTCAGGAGATAAAATAAAACATATATTAAGACCAATTACACCTGATGATGGACCCACAGGGCCTGAAATGCATTGTGTACTTAATAAACACGAAAAGTTGTGACTGAAGTGTTTTTTAATGCATATCTCCAATACATTTATGTTAGACTTCTGAAATGTAATCAGTTAACGGACAAATAACTGTTCATAATTTTTCAAAGTAAAGCATTTTCATAACTCCGTGTTCTCTTCCCAGACATTGTCACTGATCCATCAACACTTCATTGTAGTGTGAGAACTGTCGCTTGAGTTCTTTATGAACTTTGAAGCTTTCAGCACACTGGACATTTCACAATGTCCATCTTTACTACTGGCATGCTGGCATGGAACGTCGCTTTTCTAGTAAGTTCTGAATGGATTTGTATCACTTCAGAATATCTGCATTGCAGACACCTGCCATTCCAGGTATACAAAAACTTTTTGCTGCATCAGAAAATGAATAGTAATCATCATCATCATCATTGTTATTCTGTCCGTTACTGACAACTTAGAGTTGAAATGAGAACCTAAGGCTGCAAACGCAGGTTTTCAAGGATCCGTGGTCATAAAATTTGACTGAAGGTTTGAAAGTGTAATCCAATGTGTTTCATTGTTTCTTTAACTTAAGCCTGAAGTGTTTGCTATTCATGTTTCTTAAATATGGTGTTTAATCTTAAAAAAAGTCCTTTTTCCACAATAGTGAATCCTTCTTCAAATATTTTATTTGGAGTAGACCGAACAGTTTTATTTGGCAACTTCACATTTCCCCACAGTTCTGCACAACAAGTTGTAACATAGATGACACATTTTTGTAAGATCTTCACTATAGCACGTGCATTGAACTGCTTATTCTTGTAGTATGCAAGTTTAACTAAACTAGAAAAACCACTAGATATGTAGGTTCAACTTCTCAAACGCACAAATCAACAGGACACCTTCTCAATTTGCTTGTGTGTGCCAGCCACAAAACATGATGCCTGATGTATCTTTTGGGACAACAGAATGATGAGGATCTGCTAACCTGTTTCCTCGGCTTACCTTTTTCCTTCTCTTTTCTACCCTCGCCACTCCTTCCCTGTCCAATTGTTTACTGTCTTCTCCCACTGCCTGTGATCACACAATCGCTCTTTCCCTCTCTCCTTCCCCTCCCTTCCATCCACGCCCCTCCCCTCCATCCACGCCCCTCCCCTCCATCCACGCCCCTCCCCTCCATCCACGCCCCTCCCCTCCATCCACGCCCCTCCCCTCCATCCACGCCCCTCCCCTCCATCCACGCCCCTCCCCTCCATCCACGCCCCTCCCCTCCATCCACGCCCCTCCCCTCCATCCACACCCCTCCCCTCCCCTCCCCTTCCTTCGAGACCCCCTCCACTCCCCTCCCTTCGAGACCCCCTCCACTCCCCTCCCCTCGAGACCCCCTCCCCTCGATCCCCCCCTCGATCCCCCCTCCCCGCCCCTCAATCTCCCTCCCTCCCCCCTCTCGTCCACTCCTTCCCCTCCCTAGCTTCCCCCTCCATCCCCCCTCTCATCCACTCCTTCCCCTCCCTACCTTTCCCCTCCATCCCTCCTCTCATCCACTCCTTCCCCTCCCTACCTTTCCCCTCCATCCCTCCTCTCATCCACTCCTTCCCCTCTCTCATCCACTCCTTCCCCCCTCTCATCCACTCCATCTCTCCCCCATCGCCCCTTTAGCCACCCCACTTTCTTTCTCTCTTCTTTCCCTTTCCCGCTCCCTCTCCCTCTTGGAGTGTTGCTTGATGGGGTTTTCGTTGTGATGTGTTCCACTCCATGTTCACCCGATTGCACGTCTGTGTCAACTTTACCTTATAAATAATTTGTGGTTGATATTCCTGAGGTTAATTACTTTTGTGAAGCTGGTATGCAGTGCCACTTTATTGTGATGCGTGACTTCTTCACCTTCTGCAGTGGAGGCGAATACTGGAAGAGAGCTTCAATCTGTCGAAGCTACTAAATTACGTAAACAAGTTTGTGGTGACTCTTCTCTATTTTACATGGAATTTTTTTCGTGTACAGCTCTAGTGAACAGTCTCTCTTACAATGTAGCTCATAAAAGATTACAGTATGTATCCATGTATTACAGAACAGTACATAACTGAACGACAGTTCTCATAACACTTCTTCAGCTACATTATCACCTGAACTTTTTGCTCTGTGGCTTACAAGGCACCACCGAGCCAAAACGCCAAACCATAAGGAGGCCTCCACAGCAAGTGGAGATGTTCATTTACTGTGGTGTCGTGTCAATATACTGGCTTCCTGTTGCGTCCGTCTGCATGTACATCATACGAGGGTGTGCACAAACTCTGGTTTGTTTCCACGAACATCTTTTGTCAGCCTAAGTGGTTGAAAGTGGAGCACGTTATTTCATAGAATCACCATGTTTCCCACACTCTTCAGTTCCATCATATTCTACTTCCCAGCCCCCACCCCAATTCCTTTGCCTCATTCTGCATCTCTTTTTGTTTTACACTTTACGTATTCTTTTTGTCTTGTTGTGGAGTTGTGGACTTGGCTGTTTCCTGCTACCTGTGTCCTTCCCTACCTCTTCCCCACCTCCATCAGCTCAGGCAGCTGCTTTCAATAATCAGTCTCGCCGTAGTCACGAGAGTGCATGGTTAGGTGTCTGTGTGGGTGTGTGTGTGAATATGTGTACTTTGGCTGGAAAAAAGCTAGTGTGAGTGCTGTTTTGTATTTTGTGTCCCTGTGCTCCACCCATCAGTCCCCTATAGATGAGTGGTTGTCTTTCCCTTATTTTATGTATTGTTCCATCCAGGAAATTCCAGTATTACGAAGATAGTGATTAGTTCCTTTATGTGTTAACTTCATTTTAATGTTACCCAACTGGACTTCAAGGAATTTTACACAGTTTGTTTGAAATTGAGTATTATGAGTCATTGTGAGAGTCATTGTTAGTTAAATTGTTACTTGAACTGTTCTACTGGTGGTTCATAGCTATCATCTGAGCTGTGTCTGTTAAAGTGAGTTTGGACCGTTCTTTAGTATGCTTGCTTCATCAGCAAACACTGAAGTTTTTCAACTCCCCTTTAAAGTTATTGGAAAGTCATTTATATGGTTAGAAATAAGAGTGAGCCCATTACTGATTCCTGTGGTTCCTAGTTATATTCCCCCATTCTGAAGTTAGTGTCTTGCCCATGAAGTCTCTGTCATACCGTTTTCATTCTGTTATGAAGGTAAAATTACTTTCATACAAGAGTGATGCCATTAATTCCATAAACTGTAGTTTGTCAAGAAAATGTTTGTAATCCACACAATCTAAGTCTTTCGGCAGTGCCATCTGTGTTTGAGTGTGTCCATTATTGGAAGTCTAATGTTGTGGTCCTGTTTTGTAGCCTGAACTACTGTCCAATACGCACATTGAGACGTTTGTCCAGAAGTATTTTGAAGAAGTAAATCCCGAGGGTAAGCTGCGTGTTTTATCGGTCCGGGGCCTGACCGAAGCTGTCACACGCTACGTGGAGAAGGACGACCGTAACGCTATCAAGGACATCTTCAAGTAAGTTGATTACATGGAAGGCAGAATAGTATATACCCTGAATAACTGGGGAAAAGTCACTGGGAAGCACTGTCAGCCTCTTGAGTCTTTGCATTGTTTGTCTGTGTAATGGCCCTGTTAAAAAGGGTTCCTGACACCTTGCATTGAGATTGGCAGTGATCTGACTCTTACTAGACTGTTAATTGGTGTGTGCAGCCCAGAGGCAGCAACGCGGCTTCCACGTGGCATAATTTCCACCATCTACTTTGACAGAAAATCAGTTGCTCGATTGTTTTTATTGTGTAACACTTTAACCTATTCTATAATGCTTTTATCCCCTACAAAATTGAACAGAGAAAGTGAAACACCATTGCCTTACAAAATTAAACTTCCACTCTGATGCAAAGTGTGTAATTTCTTGAAAATTCGTGACAGAGCAAAACTGTGTGCCAGACCGGTGCACGAAACCGGAATGTCGCCTTTCATGGGCGGTGCCCTTACTGGCTGAGCTAGAGCTGCCCGGACACGGCTCACACACTGTCCTCACAGCTTCAGTTCTGCCAGTACCTCTGTCCTGCCTTTCTTTCCAGTGGGCAGTTTTAATCTGGCAGCAAGTTTCACAACAGTACAAACTCTGTTGCTGTGCCCATCATACACTCTAAAGATATCGCTCACGTGTTGCAGCCACCAAGTGAAGCGCACTCTGGAGTACCTCGACAAGAATAATGTGGCCAGCGACAAGCTCGACGAAGAGATTGAGAACTACAGGCTGCAGAGGCAGGCGAAGCAAGAGGAGGAGATGAAAGAGGTATGACACTCTCTTGTAACTTTCCTCAAGAGTGACACAATTTACTCTCCTGGAAATTGAAATAAGAACACCGTGAATTCATTGTCCCAGGAAGGGGAAACTTTATTGACACATTCCTGGGGTCAGATACATCACATGATCACACTGACAGAACCACAGGCGCATAGACACAGGCAACAGAGCATGCACAATGTCGGCACTAGTACAGTGTATATCCACCTTTCGCAGCAATGCAGGCTGCTATTCTCCCATGGAGACGATCGTAGAGATGCTGGATGTAGTCCTGTGGAATGGCTTGCCATGCCATTTCCACCTGGCGCCTCAGTTGGACCAGCGTTCGTGCTGGACGTGCAGACCGCGTGAGACGACGCTTCATCCAGTCCCAAACATGCTCAGTGGGGGACAGATCCGGAGATCTTGCTGGCCAGGGTAGTTGACTTACACCTTCTAGAGCACGTTGGGTGGCACGGGATACATGCGGACGTGCATTGTCCTGTTGGAACAGCAAGTTCCCTTGCCGGTCTAGGAATGGTAGAACGATGGGTTCGATGACGGTTTGGATGTACCGTGCACTATTCAGTGTCCCCTCGACGATCACCAGTGGTGTACGGCCAGTGTAGGAGATCGCTCCCCACACCATGATGCCGGGTGTTGGCCCTGCGTGCCTCGGTCGTATGCAGTCCTGATTGTGGCGCTCACCTGCACGGCGCCAAACACGCATACGACCATCATTGGCACCAAGGCAGAAGCGACTCTCATCGCTGAAGACGACACGTCTCCATTCGTCCCTCCATTCACGCCTGTCGCGACACCACTGGAGGCGGGCTGCACGATGTTGGGGCGTGAGCGGAAGACGGCCTAACGGTGTGCGGGACCGTAGCCCAGCTTCATGGAGACGGTTGCGAATGGTCCTCGCCGATACCCCAGGAGCAACAGTGTCCCTAATTTGCTGGGAAGTGGCGGTGCAGTCCCCTACAGCACTGCGTAGGATCCTACGGTCTTGGCGTGCATCCGTGTGTCGCTGCGGTCCGGTCCCAGGTCGACGGGCACGTGCACCTTCCGCCGACCACTGGCGACAACATCGATGTACTGTGGAGACCTCACGCCCCACGTGTTGAGCAATTCGGCGGTACGTCCACCCGGCCTCCCGCATGCCCACTATACGCCCTCACTCAAAGTCCGTCAACTGCACATACGGTTCACGTCCACGTTGTCGCGGCATGCTACCAGTGTTAAAGACTGCGATGGAGCTCCGTATGCCACGGCAAACTGGCTGACACTGACGGCGGCGGTGCACAAATGCTGCGCAGCTAGCGCCATTCGACGGCCAACACTGCGGTTCCTGGTGTGTCCGCTGTGCCGTGCGTGTGATCATTGCTTGTACAGCCCTCTCGCAGTGTCCGGAGCAAGTATGGTGGGTCTGACACACCGGTGTCAATGTGTTCTTTTTTCCATTTCCAGGAGTGTATTTTTGTTTGATGCATTCATTCAGCCATGTTGCTAGTGTAGTTTTCAGTTACAAGACTGGATTGATGCAGTTCTTTGTGCAGTGTTCTTCGAACCTGCTTACTGTTGTTGAGCTTTGATCTCCCTCTACAATTCCGCCCCCGCCTTCCACCATCCCATGTTTTAGCCAAATTGTTTCATAACGCTCTTTTTTTTTCCTCCCCAGTTCAGTTTACTGCTACTTCGTTGGTTATCTGTTCTACATCTAATTTCTTCATTCTTGGGTAAAGCCACATTTCAAAAGGTTCTTTTTTCTTGTCAGCAGTATTTATTACGAGGTAGAATACAAAATTTTCCAGACTGGTGCTGCCATCTGGAAAGTAGGAGTAGTACATCTTTGCACTGCTAGGTGGCGAGAGCTGCATATCTGATGAGTCAGTGTGCGGAGTGGCATTCAGCTGGGAGGACGTGTTGCGTGTCCACAGTGATTTCCGTAGTAGTCTGTGTTTGGTGTGTGGCGATTTTACGATGGATCCACAGACAGAACAGCACATGTGTATCAAATTCTGTGAAAATCTTGGGAAAAGTGCTACGGAGACCCTTTCAGTGATTGAACAAGTGTTTGGGGGACAGAGCATGAGCCATACGCGTGTGTTTGAGTGGCATGCTTGGTTCAGGGCTGGTCGTACAGATGCGGATGGTGATGCTCACACCAGAAGGCCCGTTAGCCGCACAAAGCCAGACTTTGTTGCCAAACTTCAACAATTGGTTCGTGCGGATCGACATCAAACCGTTTGAGACCTTGCGGATGTAGTGGGTATTGGTTATGGGACATGTCAATGAATGTCGACTGATGAATTGGGCATGCATTGTCACCGAAATATTTGTGCCAAGGATCTTGACTGCCGATCACAAGGCACAGCGTGTTGAAGTGTGCACAGACCTTCGTCAGACTGCATCTGATGATCTAACCTTCTTGTCACGGGTTATCACCGGCGACAAAAGCTGGATTTACGGTTATGACCAGAGGCAAAGTAACAATCATCCCAGTGGAAGAGCCCGGCTCTCCAAGACCCAAAAAAGTGAAACAGGTGAAGAGCAAAGTGAAGAGCGTGATCATTGTTTTCTTTGTTTCCGAGGTCATTGTGCACAAAGAATTTGCCCCACTCAACCAAACAGTGAATTCCATGTACTACTGTGACGTTTTGCAACGGCTCCGTGGAACATGCGGCGACGACGGCCCTAACTTTGGCATCAAAGGAACCGGCTGCTGCAGCATGACAACATACCCTGTCACACATCCTTGATCACCAGGACCTTTTTGGCAAAAAACGTGGCGGTTGCACCCCACCCACCGTACTCGCCAGATTTGGCACCTTGTGACTTCACACTATTCCCAAAACTGACACTCAAGTTCAAAGGCCGTTGGTTCGACACTCTAGAGAGAAATCGAGAAGCATCGCTGGTGGTGATAGACACCCTCAAAGAACAGTACTTTCAGAAAACATTTGACCAGTGGCAGAAGCGCTGGGAGTGGTGTGTGTGTGCGAATGGGAACTACTTCAAGGGTGATGCTGACCATTAGTCCAAAGGTAAGGTATTCAACAGATGGCATCACCAGTCCTGAACATTTTGGGTAGACCTTGTATATCTCGTATCTCATCAAAAATCAAAGAATCCGCATAATCGGGGAATAAGCCCAGGGAATTGGGTGTGAGAATCGTACATCAGTGCTAGTGGAAGTAGTTTCCCGTCACTTTTGTCTTACCTGATATGAAGTATTGTGTGTAACTGCATCTCGGGGATCACCGAGATGAGTTTGTGGACAAAAGGAGGGGAGGGGGTGAGACTCAGTACTGGCACATAACCTACCCTCGAAGAGCACCGACAGACAGGTCACTGTCAAAAGTGACACACCTTCACTTCGCAAGACACTGCAGCAAGGTCTAGACTTTAGTCCGGGAAATTGGCGCAAAGACAGGTGACCGTGAACTGTACACCATCTCTCCTCACCTTGCCAGTCAAATATTGGCACTGAGAACTTTCCACCATCAGGATTGGAATCTTCGTACCGCTGAATTGAGCACCATAGCATGAGCACATGTTAGCAACATTGGCAATGAATGTAGGTGTATTTGTGAGGTTGCTTTCAATATCGTCTGCCAGCTCATTAACGCGTTTGCCGCTACAGAAGTCCTCTCAGCATTCTCTGCCGAGTGCAGCTTTATTGTCACTGTACTGCTTGCCAAATGCTGCTACCTGTGCCGAGAGACGATGTTGCGTCCACTATGAAACACCTATTGCCCAGTTTTAAGAAGCCTATTTGGTGAAAAATCCAATATTTGCACATCTTACAATCTGATATCTTTCCCCAGCGAAGGACTGAATTTATTTTCGTTATTTATCACAGTTAATGTGCTGCATCAAATTGAGTAAAACAGTGCACAAAATTTTAAAGTTTGCAAAGTTACAGACGAATTGAGTAATCCTAGCATATGGTTGAGTTTAGTTCAATCAGTGCTATGCCAGAAACGGGATAAGATATCAAAATTTTACTTAAAATTGAGAGCAGAATGATATCTCGTTTCATTCTTGAGTTACTGCTTTCTATATCTGGCAGATGGTCATGTGGAACGTGCCCATTTGGGTCCTTGCACATGAGAAGTGCAATCATTATTATCGTTCCCAGAATGAGATTTTCACTCTGCAGCGGAGTGTACGCTGATATGAAACTTCCTGGCAGATTAAAACTCTGTGCCCCATCGAGACTCAAACTCGGGACCTTTGCCTTTCGCGAGCAAGTGCTCTACCAACTGAGCTACCGAAGCACGACTCACGCCCGGCCTCACAGCTTTACTTCTGCCAGTATCTTGTCTCCTACCTTCCAAACTTTACAGAAGCTCTCGTGCGAACCTTGCAGAGTGAAAATCTCATTCTGGAAACATCCCCCAGGCTGTGGCTAAGCCATGTCTCCGCAATATCCTTTCTTTCAGGAGTGCTAGTTCTGCAAGGTTCGCAGGAGAGCTTCTGTAAAGTTTGGAAGGTAGGAGACGAGGTACTGGCAGAAGTAAAGCTGTGAAGCCGGGCGTGAGTCATGCTTCGGTAGCTCAGTTGGTAGAGCACTTGCTCGCGAAAGGCAAAGGTCCCGAGTTTGAGTCTCGATGGGGCACACAGTTTTAATCTGCCAGGAAGTTTCATTATTATCGTTCATTTTTTATTCACTGAGAAATGGAAGCAACTCGTCCTTAGCAATGAGAGGTCTTTGGAACAGGATCTGTAAACACATTGATAGTGTTTACACACATCCTCAGCACCTGGAGAGCAGTGGAGTGTGACGAGTTAACTTGTATGCAGTAGTCAAGGGTTAATACGCAAATGAACAAGGATCCCTACACATTTCCCTGGGTCATGGCTGAAGTTACTTCTACCTCCGTCAGTGACTTTCCATCAAAGATAACATGTTACATCTTCAACTCAGTGCCACCGTGGTTGGTAATGCATATAATTGTATTTGTTAAAATGGATTTGGAGCAGAGACTCTTGGATGGACATAGAAATTCAAGCTGTGATTTGAGGTTATGCTGAACTTCTGAGATGGGATCACTATGGAAGTTCATATAGGTGGAGGATTTAGACATTTTGTGGATGCCCTGGGTCAGGTAATCTTTCCTGGGAACTGCTGCAAAGGAGGAACCCAACTTGTTAGTGTGAGTGCCCCCCCCCCCCCCCTCCCAACCTCCCCCCTCCCTGCCACACACACACACACGCAACACACACGCAACACACACACACACACACACACACACACACACACACACACACACACACACACAGATATGCATGCACGTGCGCAGCTTCGCTCACACAGACGTGTGTTTTAGAGTAATGTGCCATTGATGTTGTAGGTGAAAGAAGTGCTGGAAGCCGAAGAGCGGAATTCTCAGCTGATGGCATCACGAATGCAAGATAATTCTGACGAAGACAGAAACGATGCCATCTCTTCGGGCAGCGACGACGACGGCAGTGGAGCCATTTTCGGTTTTGGCGGAAAGGAGTCTAGAGGGCGCGGATCGCGTGGAGGTCCGCGCCCTCGTGGGAGAGGCCGTGCAGCCAGAGGAGTCTCGAAGGAAGACGCGACGGGGGACGTGCCGGCAAGGGCGAGGGGAGGCAGGGGCAGCCGTGGCCCGAGGGGCGGCAGAGGCAAGGTGAGTCGGCCTCAGCTATGCTGAGATACCTGGCTATTTTTACCATATTTTCACCTACAGTAACTATTTGAAATTTTATAGTTGCCTCCCTTCGTTCTCACTGCACATGGGTCTCTCTCAGCCTTGGGTCTGATATGGGAAGCATATGAGGTTTGGCTGACAAATAATGAGATTAATGATATAACATTCATTATTTGTACATTTTCACAACCAAATGAAACCATTCAAAATACTCGTTTTTATGATCCTTACACTGCTTTTTTTGAATTTTCCATTGCTCAAATTAGTTCAATCTCCATTGCTTTTTCTTTCACGATTTTGACTGTCCCAAGCTTCACTCCTTTCAGTGCATATTTCACTGTCGGGAACAGAAAAAAACTGCAATGAGTGAGACCTGGTGAGCCGGGGGGTGGTCCACACAGGTGTCGTGTGTTAAGCCAAAAGTGATTAGACAACCAGTGCAGTATGTGCCTAAGGGCGTAGGCGTTGTTTCGATGGAGTATTTGCAACTTGTTTTTCCAGGACTCAGGTCGCTTTCTTCTAGCTTGTTAACAGTGTGTAGATAGGTCTTGGAAGTAATATTCCTTAATTACAGTTTGACCTTCAGGCACCCGATTCATGTACACAATCCCACAGGTATCGAAAAACACAATTGTTGTCGTTTTGAATTTTGATTTTGACATCAAAGCATTCTTTTGGTGAGTTGAGGCTCTTCCAGTTCAGTGATTGCCACGTAGTCACCGTATTGCAATTGAAAAACCAGAATTCGTCACATTATTACTTTTCGATAAATTTTGACTCTTTGTTTTCAGATTTTCAGCTCAAATGATCATTTGAGGCTCTTTCTGTCCATGCATCGGGTTCTTCACCCACATTTTTGAATAAAATTTCTTCGTGTGAGAATGTTTGTGTAAAATCTGGTGATCTGTTCCTTTGTTGAATCTTACAATATCAGCGATTGCACTAATACCCATCCGTTGGTCTTTATGGAATAAATCTAGTGTGGTCCCCCCCCTCCCCCATAGCTTGTTCACACTGACAGTCTTCCTGGCCATGACTCACTTCGATCTCTTCCTTTCCCTCTTTGACTGCTTAAACTACCAAAAAACTTGTTTGTGTGTGAAAGATATCCATCACTATGAAAGTTGGTACCTTCCCTCCTCCCCAAAAAAAGTAATTATTTTTTAAAAGCTATACATTTTCAAATTGTTTACAAAACAACCTTATGCACTTCAAAATACTCTCCCTTACAATTAATACATTAGTCCCACTGGTGCTTCCACTGTTTTGAAACATGTTTAAAAGTCGTCTTTAGAAATGGCTGACAACTCCTCACTCTTTTTTCTTCATTGTTGTCAAATCGGTGTCCTTTCATGTTCCTTGTCGTGTATCGAAATAGGAAAAAGTCACACAGAGCCAGGTAATGTGCATGGGCAGTAGAACCGTGCCATTTTAGCCAAAAACTGTCCTAACAGGGATCATTGTGTGTGTGCAGGTGCATTGTTGTTGGTGGAAGGACCAGTCCGCTGTCTGCCACAAATCGGGTCTGGACTGAGCTCCAAGATAACCCACTAATTTCTGACAGTCAACGGTCTGTGAGCATGAGCTCTTGAATTTTTTCAATATTTTCAACCATTTGGGCAGTTGACAGATGTTTGTAACAAGGTTCACCGTCAGTCGATATATCGCCATTTTTAAATCGAGCAGACCACATCTACACTTGAAGCTGTTTCCAACATTAAGGCACTTACAACAGCATTTTTACTGAGTAGGAAACAAAATTCACAGCTGCCATCACAAAAAAAGAAACAAGAACTAAACAACGCTAGCAAAAACAGTCACTGCAGATGAAGATAACGAGCCAGGTCGACAACACAGGTGGCACTGAACTGACTAATGAGCTGTGCTTTGCACGCCTAGTGGCAGAAGTGCGTACTACAGAAGCTCCACATGTGGCAGTGTTACTCCTGGTTATTTTTTAGGGTGCCCCCACGTACACTTGTTTCAACAGAGAATGAGCCTCTGTGCTGGCCTTTCCAAGTTTTACTAAAAATTTCACAGCAATCTATTGCTCTTTCAAAACACTAATCATTTTTTGGATAGGATGCAGGTATGCAATCTAACACAGACAAAGGACACAGCCTGACTGAGGGGTCAACAGGTGAATGGGCAGAGGGAATGGAAAGGGGAGAAATCACGTGACTTATCAGTGTGGTGTCTGACCTCGTTCCTATTAAAAAACAGTCTGGTAATTTTTTTCTAGCTAAACCTCATTCTCATGAGCGTTCACTAGTCTGGCTTATCTTTCACACAATTGTAGTACATTCTGAGAAGTAGCAAATGCTGCTGTAGTAGAATATGCTTCTCAAGCCTTTCCGAGAAATTGAGATCCAGAGTTCTGTGAGCCTGTCAAGGACCATACAAGAATGGAGCAGTGGTGTTAGTACGACCTTCTGTGGCAGGGGACCATGAGTCTGTCTGACCCTACTTCTTTCCAGTCTCCCCCCCTCCCCCCCTCCCCCCTCCCTCTCTCTCTCTCTCTCTCTCTCTCTCTCTCTCTCGCTCTCTCTCTCTCTCTCTAATCTCTCACCAAACATCAATGGGTAACTCTTAGTCACTTAATATCTACTGCCGGACCACTGCTGTTGCATGACAGTAATTTGGTTCACGACTCACCCTGGTGTAGAGTTACGAATAAAAATCAGAGATCGACATTAGGTATCTGAATACCAATTTGAGCAGCTCACATCACTTGCTGTCGTACTCCAGTGCCTGAGTTGGGAACTGACTGCCCAACTGTAACCCGCTAACAATATGAGCCTTACATCAAAGGCTCTGTGGCTGCTCATTTGTCAATATGACAGTCGCACCGGTGTGCTGTTTTGGGCAGTAGCCTTCACATACAAACAGAGAAACATAGTTGGAGGACTAATTTATCTTAGTCCAGACAGTTCGCACCAAAAATTTGTAAATTATATACATGAATGTTTCTAGTGAATTGAAATATCTATTAGCAAAAACTGTATCAAAATACCTACAAAATTTCTTGGGATAAGCCTTCATGTGTAGGCAGAAAAAGGCTCTAAGTGACTTTAATGCACAAGAAGGAGAACGTATCTATTTATGTATACAGTGTGTTTCAAAAAGGTATGGCCAAACTTTCAGGAAACATTCCTCACACACAAATAAAGAAAAGATGTTATGTGGACATGTGTCCGGAAACAATTAATTTCCATGTTAGAGCTCATTTTAGTTTCGTCAGTATGTATGGTACTTCCTCGATTCACTACCAGTTGGCCCAATTGAAGGAAGGTAATGTTGACTTCGGTGCTTGTGTTGACATGTGACTCATTGCTCTACAGTACTAGCATCAAGCACATCAGTACGTAGCATCAACAGGTTAGTGTTCATCACGAACGTGGTTTTGCAGTCTGTGCAATGTTTACAAATGCGGAGTTGGAAGATGCCCATTTGAACATTTCCTGTAACAATGTGTTTGATTAGCACGGGGCAACATGTGGTTCATACACGATGGAGCTCCTGCACATTTCAGTCGAAGTGTTCGTACGCTTCTCAACAACAGATTCGGTGACCAGTGGATTGGTAGAGGCGGACCAATTCCGTGGTCTCCACGCTCTCCTGACCTCAACCCTCTTGACTTTCATTTATGGGGGCATTTGAAAGCTCTTGTCTACGCAATCCCGGTACCAAATGTAGAGACTCTTCGTGCTCGTATTGTGGACGGCTGTGATACAATACGCCATTCTCCAGGGCTGCATCAGTGCATCAGGGATTCCATGCGACGGAGGGTGGATGCATGTATCCTCGCTAACGGAGGACATTTTGAACATTTCCTGTAACAATGTGTTTGAAGTCACGCTGGTATGTTCTTTTGTGTGTGTTTTCATTCCATGATTAATGTGATTTGAAGAGAAGTAATAAAATGAGCTCTAACATGGAAAGTAAGCGTTTCTGGACACATGTCCACATAACATATTCTCTTTTTTTGTGTATGAGGAATGTTTCCTGAAAGTTTGGCCGTACCTTTTTGTAACACCCTGTAGGTTCTTTTGTCTGGCTTCCGCTAGCCAGTTCTGCAACTGGGAGAAGTGGCTATAGTTTAATATGGAATCTGTAACACATTTTAATTTGTGCTGAATCCATGAGAGATGACTGGCAGGTTAAAAAATAAAGAAAAAAAATTCTTGGTACACCTGGGGTTCTGATCCACGATGTTTCCAGTGGACCATAATTCTGACTTTGATTCTGCTCTTAAAAATGCCATCTACAGTTTAACATGGAATTCAAACCATGTTCTGCTTCTGGCTAATGTCCGCGTAATAGAGAGGTGAATTTTAGGCGAAAATACAGTGAAAAATCCACGGTCCTGTAACATTACATTCTTTACTGTGCTAATTCGGCATTGGTAGTTGCGCCTCCATTGAATCTGGCTGAAAACTAGTTGTGAATTAGGCTATTTTAAATAATGGGTCCACATGAAGTTCACAGTTTAAATACTTTAATTGCACTTTGACGTTGGGTCACATACTGTTTATGGCCAGATCATGCCTCATCTAACATAATCTATGCATAGCTAAATGGTTAGTCACATACTACACTCGGTTGGTGTCCAATAATGACGACAATTGTTAGAGTGCAGTAACCGAACGAGATGTACTGATTCACAATAATTAATGTGTGAGAAGTAAACCATTAACACGTTCACGAGTTACACTGTCCTTCCGAGTAGGTAAGTTATATCATAACGAAAACAGTGTATACAGTTAGTATAATTTGAAGATAACAACACAGTTCACAATTTGACCCTAGTACCACAGTAGACGATCATTATTGAAGTTTGACAAAGTCCATAATAATAATTACATATTTACTGTCCTGTTAATCACCAAAAACGCTCGCTAAATTTCAAAATGATCTCTCGGATACAAAATTTAGAGAGAACCTTGTACCGTGTACTAGTTGTAATTTGTGTTAACTTGTCTGAAAACACTGTGCAGTAATTTTGGTCACAGACCTTGCTCACATCATAACCTTTTGCTGACTGACTGAAATGACTCGCAACCACCTCCCTTTTATAAGATTACAATAATTGGAATTACATTTAGCTATTGTTGTTCGCTGGAGTTTTACAAGCTACAGTTCAAAATTAACATTTTGGGTTAACTGATAGTGGAGAGAGATTCTTCTGGATGTGAACTTTTAGGTATAACAATAATTGCTATTTACTTATGCTGTCTAGTGTGCCAAAATATGAGATTCTATTGTGATAACAATGTTTGCACTAAGGATGCTGATTACTGTCAAACTAAATGAATGCAAGATTTTCTAACATATTTTTGTGATGATTCACTTAATTATATATACTTTTGGTTTACTTTATTAGGAAGTTAGCAATCAGATACATGTTTACATATGAACAATGATAGAGAAGTTCTGTGATACTGATATTCATAATGTGCATGGTTTTTAGGTAAACAAATTATATTTATGAGCTCTAATTAACCAAAAGAATGTAATTGATAATAGAGTTAAGTTGGCTAAACCTTCAGTTAATATTCAAGATTTTCTTGCTGTGCATATGTTGTAAAAATAACACTACTGAAATATTTGCAAAAGCAAATTGTGGGTGGGGGTGGAAAAGTATAATGGGGAAAGAATCCACCTCCTTTGTTTCAATTTGGAGAATTGATGCCGTGACCTTTTCATTTTCGAGCACACACTTTCTTGGTAGACCACTGGGCACAACTCTGATTGTGTTCAAACTTTGCTGTTGTCTGGAGTTGCAGCGGCTGTACTGTTTGAGGGCAGTGCTGTTGTTTTCACAGTGGCAGTGGACTTCATCATAGTTCAGCCAGATTCCATGAAATATATGTAAAATTATACACACAATCTTCCTTGTGAATCAAAAGCGGATCAAAATCCTTCCCATTGTTCCTGAGATTAGCCCAGAGATACAGACAGAAGTGAGCAGGGGACTTCAATTTTCTTGTATCATCATCATCATCATCATTATTACTCTCCGAAGAAACAAAATTTATTGTAGTGATAAAAGTGTTGAGTGGAAGACAAATAGGGCGGGGGGGGGGCGGAAAAAGAAAAGATGATTACAAGATTCAGGAGCTGTAAGGGCAGACTTGTAGCCTGCCGTCTTAGCTGGTAGTGCCGACACGATTGCTTTTCAGCTGTCACTCTCGAATGACATTAGACATGCTCTTAAAACTTTGTACCTCCGATTTCTCAGAAATGCCAAGAAGCACGTACTGGATCACCTATTACATCTCACGAGAGAAGTGTGCGATCTCAAACACTCATAACCAAACAAAAATGTGCTTAGAATATAAATCGCTCATCCTAAAAATAGTTGTAGTGACCCATTTGCACGCAAAACAGCACGTCTTACCGTGAGATGTATGTGAGTGATCACATATTTGAGGTGTAAAAAGAGGAATTTTGACGTTGCAAAGCAACAGAATATCAGTATAATAGGACCAAACCCACAAATATTTCAGTGTCATGACTTACTGCCATATTTTGCTCTGCTTAAAGTGATTACACTGTGTGAACAACTGACATGATAGTGCTGAACTGGTGAAATCAGAAAGGAACAGAACAATATACCTTCCCACATTGAGATACAAGCATATGTTAGAGTATTCTTCGGAAAAGGCAGGTTATGACACTGACTTATCAATGTGAGAACTTAATTGGTGTGACATTTGAGGTTGAGTTGCCTGAATCCAGAAGTGAAGTTGAATGTGAAACGTTCACGTCAGTCAGATGTGCATGTTGTTCTGTTCCACTTTTCTTTGACCACTTCAGTGTTCTTTGAAGACTGAATAGCTGTGCATCTCTATCAGGACAATACAAAAAGTTTGTTGTTCAAATAGCATTATTATTTTAAGCAGAGGTAAATATAGCAATAAGTAGTGACATTGAAATATGTGTTTTTGGTCATATTACAGGGTGTATATGACCCGGGAGATCCGGGAAAAACCCGGGATTTTTTTTATAATTCCGGCAATTTTCCATTGTTTTAGTTTTCAGTTTAATTTTTGTAATTTTGACTGTAAGAACCGATACTCTAACAAAGGATATCACTGTACCCCGCTACTGCAGAATAATGCTTCAGCAATAAAACATAAACGAGAGAAAAAACACTTAAATTGTAAAGGAAATGCGCCATATATGACGACACACACAGTGCTCATGCAAGCGTCTGCCAACTGCAAAATGTGTTAAAGGCTTTAGGAAGACTATGCAATGCTTCAAAACAACAAATTGCCTCTGATGAGGGTGAAGTCACAACTGTTTACATTAGATTCGTTTTAGCATTACAAGTGAGCTCGCACGCATGCGCAGTTAAGTCGCGTTTGAGTAGTAGATTCTCCTGCTGCTGGCTACAGGAATGCAGCTGTTGGCTGTGCAAGCGGCCGCAGCCAGCAGCTAGATGCCGGGCAAAGGAGGGGCCAAATTCATATTCTTAAGGGAAAAAAATCTAGTTTCACAAAGCGCCTAGCATCCAGCGCACGTTTGGCGATCGATTAATCATATGATTTTGAAATGCATCCCTGTAGGTTTTGAACACATTTTATGTTGATTTCTGAATGAATCATAAGTTGATTTTTGAATGCATGCATAGTGTACATGATGTCTCTGTCAGGAGAATCGTTATCACATCTAGAAATAAACTTTCCGCAGACAAAAGGGGATGGTGCTATACGAGTTGAGCAGAGTGAAGCCGAATGGATGAATGCGAATCGCTGTCTGATTATGTGGTTGATTGGGCTTGCGAATGATCAGAGTTGTTATAATTACTAGCGAAATCCATAAATTCAGACTACCAGAATGGAAATAAATGACCGACAGGAAAAACAGGTGAGAAATATTACTTGTTATCTTCTCGGTATAGCCAAGGAAATGAAATTTTGACAGAAAATTTTTGGCCAGATCGCTACACTAGTAAGGACCAGTGGTACAGTCCCCAGCTAGCAGAAAACGTGTTGTACGAACACGTAATAATGCCTAACTGGAAAATAATCACGGGATAACTAAACCTGTGATTCGGGCAGGTTTAGTGAAGTTAATCGGCAAACAAATTTTGACATTGGCAGGAATAGCTTCAGAATTGGTGATGACAAGATTGATTGATAGAACGAGGAAGGAGAAGAAACAGGGACATCACACAAATTATGGAAGAATAAGATGATTCCAAATTTATATAAAAATTTCGTAATACTGCTTTTCGATCTCATGCTTGAGAAACTGGTGCGTATGAATGAAATGTGAAACTATTTCATAACATAAAGCTTTTTGCTTGTAGTAGGCCTAATAGGCATTTGATATTGGTACTTCGTGAATTATATTCTGTCGTGTTATAAAAATGGCCATTTGTGCCAAAACAGTCTCATTTATTTGGTGTGTGTTACAAAATTGCTGCTATATTAGAAAGGCCTATTTTGTTTTATCTAGCAGACAGTGACAAAATAGACGTAATCCGATTGAGAAACCACACCAGTCTTGGGTATTATTTGTGTTAACAGCTTTTTCAGTATCAGATAACATTATTTCGATTTTTCATGTAGCAAAACATTCGACAAACTTTAATGAGGTAATAGATTCTTTCGCAGAAAGGAAAGCATGCCATGTAAAGCTGTAGCAAGATTATAGAGGAAAAAAATGCTAAGAGCTAAGGATTGAAGAAATGTGTAATTTCTTGCTTATCTCTTGTCTTTATTGGATTTATGTCTCCTATATTTAATTTTACGTCACACAAAACAACAAGTTATTAGCTAATAGGCAATAAAGAGTTCAAATTTTCTGAAGAGTTCTTGTTCTCCCGATTACAAATAATCCCATCCGCTATTAATTGCAAGATTTTTTTAAAGAGGCACAGGCTGTCAAACAGGTAGACTGGGAGGAGGAGAGGCACCACAGGACATTTCAATTTCCACTGTCCTGAATATAGTTTGACGGCATCCGTTACAAAATATACACATTTCAATTCCACAGAGCAAAATACAGTGACATGCAGTAGAAGAATGCTTTATGAAGAGGCGTGGCACTGCATTTTGGCGTACTTACGACCAAATAATATGTCCTAAATTTCCCCAAACACATATGTTTTATATTTCAGACTTTTTAGAAAGTGTGCTACAAGATGAACATATTTTTGAAAATTCTATTTTTATTTTTTTTTTTTTTTTTTTTTTTAGTATTGACCTGGTTCACAAATATCGTAGATCCGGGGCTGATGCGCAGAGCAATCAGAGTTATAGTGGGTAGTCTCCACGTGACCTGTGTTAACATTTAGTGATTTTGCTGTTTCCCCTTCGTTTACTCTCATGTCAAATGAAAACAAAACAGATACCTGTAGCCAGGAGCTATCAAGTAAATAAAAAAAAAATATGGAACGCTAAAATATTCATTAGTTTCAGATTTTATTTTATTTCCTCCTTTCGGGCAGTCAAGCGGAACAGTGAAGTTATTTTTGTCTGTTTGCTAAAGAAATTTGACTTTTATTACCGTCTTCCACAGAGGCAGTCAATGTATTTGAAACGAAATGTTTAATTCCACAGTACTGGCCAGTTTCAACTGTTCGCTGCATTTCAAGTGCGCGTTTTCATTTTTTAGCATGTATGGCATTATACCACAATAAAGAACCAAACTTAATACAGTACTGGTGCTCCAAGAAAATTTACGTCATGAAAACCACACTGAAAAGCTTAATATCTAGTCGAGGTCTACTTCATTGGGTATCTGTACATACGAATGTGCTTTTTAAGTATGCACTTTAAATGTGCACATTTTAATATGGTTCACGAAATTCCGATGCTCTTGGAGTGTCCTCTGATGTCTTGTTTCTTTTATGACATAATGTATGATCTTTTAATGTTGTATATGTACATACATACAGGCTTCGTATGTCATGATAGCTGCACAAGCGCGGTGTCACCTGTTATCTGCACTCTCTGGCAACTGCTGAAACGAACCTATTTCTAACAGGTCGCGGGAAAATACTACGAATAGCAGTTTGGAAAGCGTTACTTTCAAAGTAAATATCCTTTTACGTAAGTTGAACTATGTGCAAGAATGTACCAGGAATTTATTAAATCACAGAGCATTTGACTCTCATTTAAAAATCAGTTCTTTGATGACTAGCCATTTAGAAGAATTTCGAAGCCTGAAGTTCAGACATTTGTGTCATTATTAAAAATTTTACTGGGACATTTGTGTGATACATCTTAAAGTGTAACAGGCGCAAAAAAGATCAACATTATTTGCAAAAGCTTAGCTTCTCTTGCAGCTTATTAACCTTAGAGACCAATATTATATGTGAAAGCTTTGCTTTTCTTGTAGCAACACTTTGTATACTAATTTAAACTATTAACTTTCCCTGTTTGTGTGTTCGTGCTACTTAACAGTGATGTTGCTGTTGGCTGACCACATCATGTGTCCTATGGTCTGAATATCCGCTGTCATCGGCTGGCGAGATCACGTGACATGAGCTTATACTGGCTTACAAAAGCACGTTGGAATCTCGATTTCAGTGACTCGGAAAGTAAATTGTGGTGTTTGGCGGAATTCCAATGTGTACTTTCATAATACGAAAATACGCACATCAAAGATATTTCCAAAACATGTCTCTTTCCCTGAGTTTTGCTTTCTACAGTGCCAGGGAATTCTACTCCCGTGTATAAAACCATAAACATTCAAAGGATTGATAAGGGAAAATATACTGTCACTTAATACGGAAAAAGCATGTTTTCACCCAGGAAAATTTTGTTTCTGCACATTGCCAAAACTTGAACTTATAACTCGAACAGATAATTCAAAAGTCTCCTGTTGTAAGATGCACAGTTTTGGATGTGAGTGGCTCACGCGTTTGTATCCTAAGCATGTTTTGATGTGGTCATGAGTGTTCCAGGTCACACACTTTTCTGGTCATTAATGTTTCTTAAACAATATGCATTAAGGGCAGCGGTTTGTTAGCCCATGGTCCCGAGTGTTTCGGTGAGGGAGCCATATTTTGTCCTAATCACATTCAATTTTCTTGCTAGATGGTCAGCAAAGTTTCTTTATACTGTTATGTATACAGTATAATGGCAGTGGTGATGATACAATGGTGTGAGTGACCTTGGAAAGTTAGATGTATGTACAAAATTCATTACAGTTTATTCCTGAGCCAGTTTTGAAATCCGTGTTGTTCATTAAATAAGTGTATAGTTTCTTGTATTTTCTTACAAAGCTCTTGTGGAGTGATTTTATTTTGTGTATGAGGAAAATTCGTCTGGCGTCTTTTATACCCATGATTTATTTCTTTGTTCTTGGCCTAGATTTTGAAATAATAAATTTGCTTCTCACCACAGCATAATGCGAAGGGCCAAACTTAATTTTCTTTCTTTTGCAATTGTATTCTTGATATATGTGCAACAGCGATGCATTACAACTAAATACACTTTTTCACACCCACGATAAATTAACTTCTACTTATTATTCATAAAAAGGCTTTCATGTATAGTTATTCCCATAATGTTCATGAGAAACAGCTCAAAACTTATAATGTCTTTTAATGTGCAGTAAGCTGCAGTGTAATCTAATTCTAATAATTATTATTACATGACACAGAATGTTTATGACCAAAGCACTTAATCTTCTGATTTAATAAAAGTAAAATTTAAAATATTACTTTTTATTCTTCTTCCTTGCATACTTATTATTGGCTCACATTCTAGTGTCCATTAAAAAAAATCGTATAATTTTATAAGTTGGCCTTCAGCAGATATTCTACAATTGAATAAAAATGTGCTATATCTTCTCTTTGTCCCTAAAGTGTGGGATACTCTTCATTAGGCCCCACTTATAAAGCCTCTCCTGCTTGGTTGGCCCCACTAGCAGCTACACTACCAGCATAGCCTTCAGCTTCATCGAGGTGTGCAAACCCTCACACCCAGCACTGAAGGTGCCTTTCATAAGGTGAAATGTGAGTCAAATTGGTGACCTGTTGAGTGTATTCATTGTGGTTTTTGGCAGACATTATGGAATATATTGTTGATTTTGCTCTTGTTGATCCTTCACTGTGCTACCCTTTGGCTCTTGTTGAAGTCGTGCTCCATCTGTACTCTTGCTAAGCTTCCATCGAATAAAGTAAGAATTCTAAGTCCCATAGTTCTCAGAGCCATTTGAATAAAGTAAGAATTCCTGTTTGTGTTAACAACACGACATTCTCAAATATACATTGAAACACGTTTTATGTACAGACCTTCCATCATTCTTAAATTTGAACCATAGTCATTCTTAACAGGGTGTTTTTCTATTTTCGTTTCCAAGCAAGTATTTCCTCTCGTGAAGCTGCTGCAATTGCCATTCCATGTTGAAGACGCATGTCATCCCTCGACACGACTTAGCACAACCTCCAAGCAATATCTTTGCTTTTACCTGTGACCTCTTGTGTTATTGTTTTCATTCACAAATGTCATGCGGCAGTAAGAAGATTTAGAGATGCTCAACGTTCATCTGGAGTGATATGTATTGCCAAATTTTCCCCTACTTACCTTAGACGAATGATCTCTCTGTAAACATATACCTATAAATACTGCTAATAACAGCTACTGTGTGGGAAGAGTGTGTGCTTCCTGTATGTACATACCATTGTTTTACCTTGGCAAACAGTAGAATATTAATGACAGCATTATTATAGTCAAAGTAATGTAGGTATACCTTGGTACATAGTGTTTCTTTATCATAATAGATATCTGAACATTAATGGCCTCTACAATATGGTTGGAGCAATATATCTGTACCTTTCCACCTAATGTTGCTTTACAATGACAAATATTTTAACATTAATGGCAATTATTTATATGGATAGTAATTGGCTTTGATGCTAAGGATACTAGAAAGTCTTCAAATGTAGATCTCTCCTAAGGAATAGGCCTGGTTACCCTTTCATTTCATAATGGGTTTTATTTTTGTCTTAAAATTGATCTTGAAATTACATTCTGAGTACTTAGAAACCTTAACCTTTTATGTAACTAGAATGAAATTTTCACTCTGCAGCGGAGTGTGCGCCAATATGAAACCTGCTGCCAGAATACAACTGTGTGCCGGACCGAAACTCGAACTCAGGACCTCTGAACACTTGCCCGCGAAAGGCAAAGGTCCCGAGTTCAAGTCTCGGTCCGACACACAGTTTTAATCTGCCAGGAAGTTTTGTGTAGCTGTTTTGTCCTCTTTTTACATGTATTATTTCTACCACACAAGTTCAGAAACTTTTTGTATATTTAAATTTTCCTACTTAATCAACTTTCTTAACCTTCTACAACTCAGGACAGTATGGTTATATTCTGGAAAACATTGGAATAATTCTCAAAAATTAAATGTTTCATTACTGTCAAACTTAAATTATATTCCTTTCACGTCTTTCCTCAGATACATTTTATTCTACTTTCCGATCAGTCTTCCTTCCTTTCTTCATAGAGTTGGTGTCCCTATATGAAATATTGTCCACTTTAGAATTGTCTTCAGTGACGAGTCTCGCTCCTAACAGAGCCCCAATGATCGACAGAGACTTGTCTGGAGACATCCCGGACAGTGGTACGATACCAGTCTGAGCGTCGCCTGTCGTACGGCACGACAACCAGGCGAGGTGGTCTGGCGCGCCAGTTCTTTTTGTAGCAGCACCCCTTTGGTTGTCATCCACGGCACCCATATGGTACAGCAGTATGTAGGCTATATTCTTCGCCCTAATATTTTGTTACATTTAAGTAAGATAATGCCTGATCGCACATGACGAGAATTTCTCTTTCTTGTTTTCGTGCTTGCTAAACCTTACATTAGCCAGCAAGGTTACTGGATCTCTCCCTGGTTGTGAACATTTGGAGCATTATGGGCAAGGCCTCTATCTACCTTGGGATTTTCACGATCTAACATGCCAGTAAAGACACATTTGTAGGATTTATCGACCTAGAGAAAGCATTCAGCAAAGTAAAATTGTGCAAGATGTTCAAAATTCTGAGAAAAATAGGCGTAAGCTGTAGGGAGAGACAGGTAGTATACAGTATGTACAAACACACAGAGTGGATAACCAGAAACGAAGTGCTCGGATTAAAAAGGGTGTAAAACAAGGGTGTAGTCTTGCCTCTACTAAGAACCAATTATGTAAATAAAAGAAAACTTCAGGAGCGGGACTACGATTTGAGGTGAAACGATATTTGCTGATGACATTGCTATCCTGAATGAAAGTGAAGTAGCATTACATGATCTGCCGAATGGAATAAACAGTCTTAAGTACAGAATATGGATTGTGAGCAAAACAAAGAAAGACAAAAGTAATGAGAAGTAGCGGAAATGAGAACAGTGAGGAACATAACATCAGGATTGATGGCCATGAAGTAGATGAAGTTAGGGAATTCTGCTATCTAGGCAGCAAAATAACTAATGAAGGATGGAGCAAAGAGGACATTAAAAGCAGACTAGCACTGGCAAAAAGACCATTCCTTACCTGGAGAAGTCTACTAGTACCAAACATAGGCCTCAACTTAAGGAAGAAATTTCTGAGAATGTACATTTGGAGCGCAGCATTGTGTGGTAGTGAAAAATGGGCTGTGGAAAAATTGGAACAGAAGAGTATCGACCCATTTGAGATGTGGTGTTACTGAAAAATGTTGAAAATTAGGTGGGCTGATAAGGAATGAGGAGATTTTGTGCAGAATTGGAGAGGAAAAGATTATGTGGAAAACAGTGGCAAGGAGAATGGACAGTATGATAGGACATCTGTTAAGAAATCAGGGAATGACTTTCGTGGTGCTAGAGGGAGCTGTGAAGGGCAGGACCTGTAGAGGAAGACAGAGACTGGAATACATCTAGCAAATAATTGAGGATATTGGTTGTGAGCGCTATTCTGAGATGACACGGTTGACGCAGTAGAAGAATTCGTGGCAGACCATATCAAAGACTGATGACTCAAAAAAGAGAAAAAAAAATGACATTTGGGAAAAAATGGCACGATATCGCTTAGTGGGGCATCCAACATCTTTTGTCAATGTCGAGCTGAATAACTGTTTGTATAAGGGCCAGAGGTGGACCAGTGCGTTATTGACTCGCTCAATTTGTGGTACTCTTTCTGTTGAATATACAACCCAGTAGTTCTAAAACTAATCATTTGTTTGGCTGTACATGTACATCTACTTATTTCTGTCCCATTTGGGTAATTCCTTCATGGTGTGCCATTGTTTCTTCGTAGAGATATTGTTTGAAAAAAATACCTCGTTCTTCTATAAACATTTTAAAAAATTAAACATTGTTACTCCTATATTCCAAATAAAAAAATTAACCCACCTGGTTGTATGCTTTTTATCTTAGCTCAGTCTTCCAAGTATCCGTCTATACCATTGTAGCCAGCAATCCTTGTAATTTACTCATTATAAAATTTTGTTAGCATGTCATAAATACGAGGGTGGTTTGAAAAATTGTCGGAATCACCACGAGAGGTCAGCGCTAGCACAACGAGTTGTTCACGTAATATTCATTGGACTGTTGCCTGTAAACACGTGCTACATCAGTGCTCTTGAAAGAGATCTGTGGTGGTGACGTGACTCTGCTATTGTTCCCGGAAAGTATTTTGCGAGATGGAAAAAATTCAGACTCGGGCAGTGATTAAGTACTTTATAAAGGAAGGTATGAAAGCAAAGGACATTCATCCGATGTGCAGAATACACTTGGGGACTCTGCTCCTTCATATTCAACTGTTGCCAAATGGACAAATGAATTTAAATTTGGTTGGGAGAGCTTAGATGATGATCCACACAGTGGTCGGCCAAGATGTGTCACTACTCGAGAAATCATTGCAAAAGTGCACAAAGTGCTCACAGAGGAACACCAATTGAAGGTGCGTGAAATTGCTCACCCTTGCCAGATGTCATCTGAAAGGGTATATCACATTTTAACTGAAGAGTTAGAAATGAAAAAAATTATCTGCAAGATGGGTGCTGCCACTCTTGACGAGGGATCAAAAACTCATGTGAATGGACATATCGGAACAATGTTTCTCCAATTGTAGGAGAAACGAACAAGATTTTTTTGCGCTGGTTTGTGACCTCAGATGAAACTTGAGTGCACTGATTATCTACCCACTGGACAAACAATTACTGGAGAATACTATACTAACCTCGTGGACAAATTGCAACAAAAGATATGGGAAAAAGGCGAGATTTAGCAAGGAAGAAAGGCATCTTTCATCAAAACAATGTACGCCTGCACACGTGTGCCATCGTCATAGCAAAATTACACGAACTAAGGTATGAATTGGTGCCACACCCTCCTTATTCATCTGATATGGCTCCATCAGACTTCCATCTCTTCCCAAAATTGAAAATTTTTCTTGGTGAACAAAGTTTCACTTCAAATGAAGAATTGATAAATTGATAGCCGGAGTTGACAACTATTTTGCAGGCCTGGAGAAAACCTTTTTTTTTTTTTTCCCTTCGGTTTTCCACTGCAGTTCCAAACTGAAATGCAATCCTACTTTTATGTTTGGTAACCACTCTCTGTCAGTTCAAACAATGGAAACTCCAGGTTGGAGTATCAACAATGTAGGAAAAGATAGATATTTACTTACTGTAAAGAAGATACAAGTTGCAGACAGGCACAATTAAGACACTCACATAAACACCTTGGGCACACACTACTGCCAATTGCTGCGTCTAGCCTGAGATGCTGGAGTTGGCAGACGTGTGTGTGTGTGTGTGTGTGTGTGTGTGTGTGTGTTTACTGTTGAAGGCTGCGTCTGAAAGCTATATGTGAGTGTCTTGTAATTGTGCCCGTCTGCAACTTAATGTTTCTTCTGTCAGTTCCATATTTAAATAAAAAAAAAACACAAAGAATAACCAGTGATGTTGTTGTTGTTGTTGTCTTCAGTCCTGAGACTGGTTTGATGCAGCTCTCCATGCTACTCTATCCTGTGCAAGCTTCTTCATCTCCCAGTACCTACTGCAACCTACATCCTTCTGAATCTGCTTAGTGTATTCATCTCTTGGTCTCCCCCTGCGATTTTTACCCTCCACGCTGCCTTCCAATACTAAATTGGTGATCCCTTGATGCCTCAGAACATGTCCTACCAACCGATCCCTTCTTCTGGTCAAGTTGTGCCACAAACTTCTCTTCTCCCCAATCCTATTCAATACTTCCTCATTAGTTATGTGATCTACCCATCTAATCTTCAGCATTCTTCTGTAGCACCACATTTCAAAAGCTTCTATTCTCTTCTTGTCCAAACTATTTACCATCCATGTTTCACTTCCATACATGGCTACACTCCATACAAATACTTTCAGAAATGACTTCCTGACACTTAAATCTATACTCGATGTTAACAAATTTCTCTTCTTCAGAAACGCTTTCCTTGCCAGTGATAACAAATCTAATTCTCTCTTCCGTAGGAATTTTTTCTCTTAATACTATTGGTAAGTCACGATTACATATTTTACTATCAGAATCAAACATTTTGAACAAATCACTGTTTAATAGTACATGGAACAAAACTCATTTTCATTACTTTAAAACTTGATGAAATTAATTTAGATATTTCTTGCACCAGTGAGTAATTGTGTACTAAATTTAAATTAAGTCTCACAAACAAGATTACTTGCATACAGTAGATTTTAAATAAATTTCTGCTCTTAATGTTGAAAATTCAGCAATATTTACTTCAGGTCAGCTGACAAAAGAGTACTGATGGATGATTCTATCTTTTCTTGAACTTTTTTTAATCAAATCGTTTACACATTCCTTCAATGTTGTGAAGGTGGAAGGAACCTAAGATAGTTACTTCATTTGAACCTTTACCCTTTTCTAAAACATTGAATCTTACAATAACGCCTGAAATTTGCTTCTGTACTTCAGTAGCTTCTCTCCAGTACCCTCTTTAATTTGTTATAAATGTCTATTTACTTCTTTAATTTGTTCATTTACCTTATGCCACACTAGATCAGACTGCTTAACTATCACAGATTGTAAGTCCCCTTCTTAATTCATTGTAATACATACCGGTTCTAAAATGGTGGTGTTTTTTTTTTTTTACCTCTAACTTGTTATCTACTACCTAAATCACTAGTGGTATTTGATTTGGCATTTAGTTCAATAGTTAAGTGCCTTACAGTAGTGTTTGTCACAGCAAAAACTTATTCAAACTTAGCACCTTGAGCATTTAAGTTAGTTTGGTTTGCCCTGTCAATGCTTCCAGCACACAAATCAGAAATAGCTTTTAAAATTTCACCCATTTTTCTTGTTAATATTGGCATACTTTAAAAGAGCAAAACTTGAGCACAATTTCCATAATTTGTGACAGTTACTGATATTTGCTTTAAAAAATTGCTACTTAAAATCGATTCTGCACTCTCTCTTAACACACAGTGTCACTTAAGACAGAAAAAAAATTGTTATGGAGTATACACAGCCCAGATGTTTCTGCTGAGTAACAGGTCATGTGGAATTGTGGACTGCACTGTGCTGCCATGAACTGTTTGTGCAACTGTCTCCCACACTGCAAATCTCTGTGTGGCTGCCGACTGCCCACTGCAGTTAGCTGTCAGCTGCCAAAGAGACTGCCTGCCAGTCTTCCATTTCATTGTCTTAAAATGTCTTTGTTGTCAGATGTAATGCTGTGACTTTTACTGGCACGTTGCCAGCAACAAATTTCTTAGGAATAATTGCTTTTATGTGTGTCTTAACATGTGTATTCCTTTCAGTTATTTATTTGGTCCGCTGGAGCAATTCTTCACGTAAAATAGCTAATTGTCCTTAAAACCTTTCTTCTAATGATCTCCCTTATCAGTTTTTATTTAATATTTCTCACTTTTATCATTCTTTGTGATGTAATTTAGTCTCTTGTGAAGTTTAACTTTGTTTCACTTCCAGCACGTGATCCAGGTCCAGCACTTCGGTTGCACAAATGTGGTGTTTTGTGGACATTGTGGAATAATTTATTAATTTAGTTCTTCTTCACCCTTTTCCAAATTCTCTGCTGTGCTGCAGTTCAGCTTTCCTCAGACTCATGCTTCACCTGTACTTCCGCTTCTATGAAGAAAAGCTACACCACATTTTTAAACTTGCAACAAATGATGTAAGAATTCCAGTACAAATTAAAACAGACCTATCGACTTCCTGAAGGTACATCATCGATAGATTACTTAGAGATCTCTCACTACTGGTAGTTCAACCGTAGAGTCAGTCTTAATAGAACATTTCACATGATTTACCCAGCCTCATCTCCATTGTTCATTTATTTACACTGTCTTAGCAACTCTGCACATCCCCAAAGCAGGCTGTTTTTGTGTCTGAGGCACTATTTTCTCTCACTGAGTTGCTGCAATTGCCGTCCTGTGCCCAAAGTCTCACATCGTCTCTCGACTTGGCTCTCCGTGTGCAAATAAAAATAATAAACCCCCACATATCAACTGCTTTTACCTATGACTGCTTGTTCTATAGTTTACATTTGAGAATGTCGTTCAGTGGTAAGAAATATTAGTGCTACACATTGTGCCTTAGGAGTGGTGCGTGTGAACACAGATTCCCTTCTAGGTGGTCAGCCCTTGCTTTTAAAGTGTCCCCTACAGTTTACATATTGTTTTGTGAGGAAGGATCCAACAGTTCCAAAAGTTGGAATAGTTTCTCTTACTTTTATACGTTGCCTAACGAGAGAAGTGCGGCACTCGGACGGAGATGAGGAAACAAAATAAAACTTTATGCCAAGGATGCACAGGCTACTTACGGGTTCACAGAGATATGTAATTGTATTATTTTTTAATTTTGTTTTCACTGTCAATTATTTATATCTTTGTGTATTTTGTTCTCGCAGCCCTTAAAGTATCACAGTGAGGGGATTGCGGCTTGTGTATCTGCACTAGCAGAATAGAAATGCGGAAAACACAAGTCTGAAAACAACTTATTGGACTCGCCAAAACGAAACAATAATACAATCTCCAAAAGAACAACAGACTCGGTCCCAGTTGCGGATCATCATCAGTATACAATAACAAATAATAGTAGAAAAGCTCTGACTCTTCACAGGAAAAGATCAAAATCAAACAATTCTACAAGTCAAGATGTTCATCGATTATACCAAGTCCATCCGCAAGAGATCAGCCAGCTAGAAGAGGTGACTGGCTATGGCTGCCAGGGTGCCAGTTCTGTAGACTTCCAAGCGGTGCATCGAACTGCCCTTTACCGGCATTGAGCTGCCCTATAAAGCCCATTGGTGGATGTATCTGCCAGAAATATTTGCGATGACGTGCCTTGCGTAGCAAAGTAGTTCCTGGACTAGCTGCGACCTCTAGTGAAGCTGTTCTGCAGGCTCCGCGAATGGGTAGCAGTCCCTGGCGACTGTCAGTGGAGACCTGGTGTTGTGTTATGTTGTGGCTGCCGGTAAATATTTGTTGACAACACAGACGACGCAGGTTTTTCTGGTGAATATAAGCCCTGTGATGCAGGCATCCCATGTTGGTTGTACATGAAGTGGGATGCCGATTCAGTAGGCACTACAATGTCTGCAGTGGGCGGCCACAGCAGCAGCCCCCAGTACTAACTAGTCTGTACACCTCTGCTTTACAGGGATAAGAGAATATGTAATGTTATTTCAGTGTTTACACCAACGAGTCAAATTTATGAAGTACTTGGCAGTATGAGTGTATTTACAATGTTGCAATCCCTCTGGCCTGGATGTATCTCCTGAATTAGTTGGGGATGGTGTCATAAAGCCATTGTACCTCCTGAGGCAAAATAGCCCGTATCCGTTGTAACTGATTCTCGATATCCTAAGTAATGGCAGTTCTCAGCACCAGCTGATTTATCAAGTTCTCGATTTTTAATGTGCACTGTTTGCACAGCAGGTGGTAACTGTACGGACTGACTGAATGATGTAATTGCTTTCACACTCGCATTAGGCGCCTTAAAACCGAGGCGGTCCTTAACTGGGCTGATGATCTCCCCACTGGTTGGACAATAGGTCGTGTGTCTCTTCTTCCCAGTGAGCTGCCTATTGTGTTAGGTGTTGCACTGCAAAAAAGAAGCAGCACGATAGGTCTATTGTCGAGTGACAGTTGAACATTTTTGCATTTTAATTTCTTGGTGAGCCCTTTATATCTCAAACACCATAGTTGTTCTTAGATCTCATATCTATGTTGCCAAATATATGACAGAGAAATCAGACCATCTTTTTCCATTGCCATCATTGGTAAATTTGAGACATGAAGATTTCAATGTTTTGGAATCTTCTGGTGTAATTCCTGCCAATTTCAGATCAGTTTTGATGTTTCCAGTCCATTTCATTGTGTCCTTTTTGGCTTTACTCCTGTTGTCAAAGAATTTCACTATTTGTTTCGTAAGTCTGTCTGGGTTCTTCTTTTAATGTGTCAATAGTATCTTAACTTGTATTTCCTAATTTCACTATGGATATTTGTGCATTTTTAGAGCTCCTTTTTGCCTCTGAATCGGTGTTGTTTGTCTAAAAATTTTGGGCCAAGAATATTTCTTACGATTTTGCATTCTTTTTCTTAGTGCTTTCAGTGTCTGTGTTCCTGTTGAGAATTGGTATTTCTGATCCACAGAGGCATTGCAGTTTAAAGTTTAATTACTGTATTGTATTGCTTTTGTTTTGTGTGCTTGTGGAGGTATAGTTCTTTTTATAGATATTTTGTGTAAAGTTGATATGCAGTTCCTTCTTCTGGCATCTTAGTTTCACTTTTAAATTATAGATTGCAGCAATCAGTTGTCCTTTTTAAATTTCATTGTGCAGATCTAGATTTTGGGCTTCATCCACAGTTCATTGAGTATTCAATGAACTGTGGATGAAGCCCGACCAACAGGCATTACATGCATTGAGCAAAAATAATAGTGCATTGAGAATGGCTAGATCCTAACCGAAATCTAGATCTGCATAATAAAATTTATAAAGGTAAATTGATTGCTACAATCTGTAATTTGCAAATCAATGTAACAGTCACGGAGTGCAACCGCTTTCTGAATAGCAGGTAACCTGATCTTAATTTCATTTGCTTTTGTCTTGAGCGTACTCGAATTGTAATTCTCTCTCTCTCTCTCTCTCTCTCTCTCTCTCTCTCTCTCTCTGATTATGTGATGATTATTTGCATTTTATAGGGTACATATGAGCCTGTGGCACAAAGGACTATCGCTGAGTCATTCACGGGCCAGAGTAGCAGGAGCAGCGGCAGAAGCACGAAGAAGTCTACGATTGTGTTCAGTGACAGTGATTAACTCCCACCAGTATGTGAAATAGAGGAGCATCTGTTCACTGTAGGCTTGAAAGGGCACTATCTGTCCACCGTGGGGAGAGTGCTTGTTATAGTGTGCAAAGTGTAACATTATGTGACAGACAGACAGATAAAACTGTGGCATACATGTTGCTTAATTTTGTGTCAAACCGTCATGTTGTGTACCCTTATTTTATACCATGTAAGTTTGTACTTCGAACTGAATGTCTATTGTTATATTGGGCGAAAGTTTTGTTAATAAATCTGCAGTGTTATCAGTTTTATTACTTGAGACCTGAACTTAGGTAAGAATATTATAACTCAGCTAGGTATGGTAATGACAGAGATGTCAGAAGATTTATAATGTTTAAACAATGGAAAATCCAGCATGATATAATGACATTATTTTGAAAAGGATAACTGCTACTCACCATACAGCAGAGATGCTGAGTTGCAGGTAAGACTGTCAGACAAGTAAGCTTTCGACCAAAAAGGCCTTCAGCGGAATGAACCCCCCCACCACCACCACAAACGCATGTGCGTGTGTGCGTGCGCACACACACACACACACACACACACACACACACACACACACACACACAGCCTGGCTGCCGTGGCCAGTCGCAAACAGGACATGTGTATGTGATATGCATGTGTCCCCCCCCCCCCCAGTTCCAGTGATGGCTTTTTTGGCTAATATTGGATATATGTTTTCCACTCATTGGACTTATTGGCTTGGATGAAATGATGCCTCGTTATTGGTGACTGTACACAATTCAGGAGCCAATACAATCCCAATCAACAGAACTAAAGGGGGAGAAGCCATTTCAGATAATTTTTTTCCAGTTAAACCTTTAACATGTACTGAAGAATTTAGTGTTGTAATTACAGTATGTATTTTCAATATGTTTTTTATGTTGAACAAATTCAAAATCTTTTTGTAGGCTACACTTACATTCTTTATTAAAGTTAAAATTACGTTGTTGGGATTACAATACCTGAATATACAATATACTGTGCTTAACAGTTGGTAGCACATGAATTGTTCCGCCAACATTTCATCAGAGGGATGTCAACTAGTGCTGACTCACAGCATTGTTCAACAAATCTTAGGGCAATCTACGCCGCCGCCGACGACAGCAGCAGCAGCAGCAGCAGCACATGTACTGTGACTTCCGTGTTGTACTATATCCAGCAGGTTTTAGAAAGATGAATTCTTGAAATAACCTTACCTCTAGTGTTCGAAAACCATCGCCAGCTATGGATTGCAACACTGTTTCTATGATTTCTTGATCAATGAGTTCTTGCAAATGGTCAGTGACAACCCATTTGTCCACCTTGCACATATCCATGTCTTTGCATTCGAGAATTCCTTCTACCATATCTGTCAAGTTTTCAAAATTTTCGGACTCATCTTCTCAGAGCCCGTCATACAGTTTGCTCCAACACCTTTGTAGAGTTTCTGCTTTCACATTATACCAGACTTGCACTCGACAATAAAGTACGTGTCTCATATTTACTGTCTTCAGTGTATAATTCACGTTTTTGTTTTCCATGTCACTATGTTGCAGAGTGGGTCTCAACAATAGCTCACGGTAGTGCCATTTAAATGTTGCTATCATGCCCTGATACAGTGGCTGAGTTAGATTGGTAACCCATCACTACTCACGAGAAACGGCTCGGCGGCGTGTGCCACTGCGCGCCAGTTGGCTGCGACAACATTCGCCGCGCCGCTGTTGTTTTAGGAATTGAATGCCGCCACTAGACAAACACGCTCGCTGCTCGCTGTGCTCGTAACTAGTATGTCTCAGGTTTCATTCATAGAGTAAATATCTCTATGGTTTCATTCGAGTCAAATCAATTTGGACACTCGAAAACGAACATCATGGTGCTGGGAATATTTTACGGAGGGTGGAGACAACGTTACTTGCAACATTTGTCGTAAAAATCTTCGTAATGTATCAAAAAATACAATGGCCATGATTAGACATCTTAAAGTGCACAATTTATCGAGCAATGAAACAGCAACGTCCGTGGATACTGATGCTCATTCTTCCAATAGTGCGAGGCAGACTAAATATCCAGGTATGTCTGGCACAAAAGGTGAATTCCGTGCAAAAGTTCGGACAGTGTAGGAAGCGGTCCGCCACGCTTAAAAAAACATTGATTTTTTTAATCGCACTCCGTTTCCTTTCATAGAGGTAAGTAAACAACAACAGCTAGATGAAGCACTAGTGGCCATAATAACAGACGATTTTTAACCGCTTTCAATCGTCGAGGACACTGGTTTTCGACGTTTTGTTTCACTGTTGGACCCACAATACTCGATACCAAATCGAAAAAAGTTGCGCATCATGATTGAGGACGATTACCATAAACAGAAAGAGGCTGTAAATTTGGGCGTGGAAGACTTGATACTTGTGTTTCTTTAACGACCGATATTTGGACCTCACTCAATAGTGAGGCATATATTGCTGTAACTGGTCATCTCATTAACGCTAAGTGGTGCCTTAAAGCTTTAGCTCTCGAGACATTCCGCTTCCTGGTAAAGCATACAGCGCTGAATATTAGTGAGGCATTAGATAATGTGATTTCAAAATGGAACATTGAAAACAAAGTTGTAAGCATCACAACTGACAACGCCAGTAACACGACGGCAGCCGTAAAACTTATACACAGTGGCAACGTAGATATGCAATATGTGCCTCTTTTAGCACATGCCATCAATTTAGTTGTGAAAAGTTCTTCGAGCAGCAACAGCGAGCTCTGCATAATGCGTGAAAAGGCCAGAAAAACTGTTGGCTATTTTGAAACAAGTTGCAATGCTAATGAAAAACTCCATGACATCCAGGATCTAATGAAAAAACCTGTTCATAAATTGAATCAGGAAACCGAAACCCCATGGAACAGTACGTTTTATATGCTACAACGTCTAGTGGAGCAGAAGGAATGCATTGCAGCCTGTTTATCAACTTTGTATTCAGGTGAAGAGAGCCTCACAGCTGACGAGTGGCGAATTTTGAGCGAATGTTTATGTGTACTGGAGCCTTGAAGTGGTAAAAAGTGAAATCTCAACTGAAAACTATACCTCTCTTTCGAAAGCTATTCCAATAATCAGACAGCTAATCCTAACCGTATGCAATGGGAAGTGGGTTACCACGACAGCACAAGAGCTACAGCAACATCTGCACAACTCACTAATAGCCCGGCTAGGATTAATAGAAACAAAGTACATGCCGTTGCCACAGTTCTCGACTCAAGATTCAAAACGTTACCATTTACGAATCCCATTCATTCAAAACATGCCGTTGCAAGCCTAATTGCAGAGTGCACAAACGTGGTAGAGACCGTACGATCTACTCATTCGGCTGCTAATGACGCTATAGCATAGACCTGGAGGTACAACAATATTTGGAAGAACCGTACCTACAACGCACGGATAATACTTTACACTACTGGAGACAAAAATGAAAACAGTTACCCAGATCTAGCTGTCGTGGCAAAAAAATATCTTGCAATACCTGCAACTTCTGTTCCCAGTGAAAGAAAATTTTCGAAAACAGGACTACTTATAAACAAACAAAGAAGCAGACTAAAAGGCCAATTGTTTAATGAAATCATATTTCTAAACAAAAATCGACGGCAGTGCAGCAATGGGATGTAAAAATGCCTTCTGCTGAACAACTTTTGTTTCCTTTCTTTCTTCAGTAAGTAAACTCATGTACGCAGTTTCTGTATATAAAAGGCTATAGCACTTCTCTTTTACGTTTAACCCTCCTAATACCGTGGGGTCTATAATGACCACAGGCCGTAATTTTCTGTAAAATATACCTTATTTCCTATTCCTAAAAATTATGAAAAATTCAGACTTTTTCTGAATTAAGTGATGGGTTTGTAATAAATTAATGTAACTTTTTGAAAACATTTGGTTTTGCAGAAATCAAGAGAGAACCACTGAATACCATTGGGGTTAAATGCGACCCCATTTCTCTCTTGCGGTATTATTACCAAATAATGCTGCACTCAATCCGTAACTGTTGCTGTATTTCCTTTGTTTTATTCTTGTAACGTGTGATTGTTGCCAATACTTCATAAGCCGACAGTTATTTGTTCCATACAAGTGGAGACTACTATTGTGTGTGTTGCATTTAGTGTAAAATGTCTCGTCACCTTTCTGAAGACGAAGTGCTTGAAATATTACTGCAGGATAATCCTCTATCTGGAGAATCAAATAGTGAAATCAGCGATACAGTTTCTGATGTCTCATGCAGCGATGTAGAAACTGACGTCTTAGGAGAGAATATTCCTCAGTCAGATTGAAGTTCAGAAGAAGATTTGGGCAGCACAGATGTGCAGCCTGAACAGGAAGTGACACATATTTCTCACTGTTATATGTAAGTAAGCATTGTATTTTTGTAAATGTGCGTTAGGGTCTAACGCCAAGATATACCCTTTGTATTTTTTATTTTTTTAAATTTTGTGTAGGTCTAAAAAAAAAGGAAAATTGTGGCACAAACACGAGTTGAGAAGAACTTGTGAAAGAGAAGAGAGATGGAACATAGTGCGAGTAAAGCCAGGTCCAACAAAAATCGCAGTGAAAAATGTAGACTCCATAGAATCAGCTTTTCAGTTGCTTCTTAGGAGAAACATTGTACATATAATTCTAAAGTGGACTAACATATAGTCTTCTTTACGGTAGTAAATGGTAACCAGTAGATGCCATTGAAGTGAAGTGCTTTATCGGTGTCTTGATCCTAGCAGGTGCTTACACACCATTTCGGCCAAATATTCCTTCAAAACCAGGAAAATATGGGTTGAAATTATGGGCTGTATGTGATAATGCAACGTCTTCTCAATCTCCAAGTTTACACTGGTCGAGAACAAAATGAATCTCGTGAAGTTGGTCAAGGCAAGAGAGTTGCTTTAGTTTAGAATTCACATGAAACAGAAGCTTTATTCTTACAAAATAAATTACGTTGTACATTCTGCATGTATGCATGCATGCATGCTTAACCCTTCTAATACCGAGAATTTTTTGTTACACTGACCACCATTGGGGTCTTTAGTGACCCCAACGGAATTTATTTTTTATTAAGGATAGTTTTAATAATGGTTCAATAAAATCACGTTCCTTATTTTTTCTACAATCTAGAACATGATTTCAGTGACATTACATTAAATTAAAATGCATATTTTTTAAAATTATTTACTTCCGAAAAATTTACAAACGATTCTCATGAAACTACAAACATTTTTGATTAAATTCCGAATCGACATTTGTGGCACAGTACACTTACAGAAATAAATTGCAGAGTGGTTTTTACACACAGAACATCCACATTTTGAACATTTATCGGTGAATTTTCTATCCTCAGATCTTTTACAGAACGGATACCTTCCTTTTTTTTTTGTCTGTACTGTTCGTGGAAGTACTGGGGAAATAATTTTGTCTGGCTTTCTTACAATGAACTGCTTTCCAAATTCTATGAGAAATGCCCGTCTCTTGTAGTTGGTCCTTTCTGCTCAGTCTGGTGCAAGATGTAACCATATGATAAATGCATTCATGAGAATCGTTTGTAAATTTTTCGGAAGTAAATAATTTTAAAAAATATGCATTTTAATTTAATGTAATGTAACTGAAATCATGTTTTTTAGATTGTAGAAAAAATAAGGAATGTCATTTTATTGAACCATTATTAAAACTATCCTCAATAAAAAATAAACTCCGTTGGGGTCACTAAAGACCCCAATGGTAGTCAGTGTAACAAAAAATACTCGGTATTAGAAGGGTTAAGCATGCATGCATACATGCAGAATGTACAAGGTAATTTATTTTGTAAGAATAAAGCTTCTGTTTCATGCGAATTCTGTGATTTGTTTTAAACAACAATTCTATGATTTTTGTCTTATGAGACATATACCGGTACTTCAGTACGCATTAATAACGGTAGTTCAGTTGATATCAATCATAGGAATTTCAAAGTTTTCCGTCCACATACGTATGACAAATAGGACCGCTGCTGCTCAGTGCTTCGTGTACTGAAGGTTTGCGCAATTTCTCAGAGAGCGCAGCACTGTCAACTTCTCGAGCATACCCGAGACATCTCGAGAAATTGCCTTCGCGTCGCGCGTTTCTCGAGAGCTATCATTGCCCATCCCTATGCTGCCCTTCAGATCAGCACATGTGTGAATGTTCCCCTGGTAAATTCTGTCCTTCAGGTAGCCCCACAACCAGTGAGTGAGATCAGGTGATTGTGCCGGCCAAGCATTTGGAAACAATCAGCTGACTTGCATGAAAACTCTTGAGTTCAGTGTGTCTCGCTCCTGTAGGGCAGGTGAAGCATATTGCAGTGATGTTGGCCAGTCACACTGCACATCTTTGGTCCTTGAGTGCCAACCTGTTCAAAAAAGAATGGGCTAATGATGAACATAGCCATGAAGCCTCGCCATACAGAGGAACTTCATGCACAGTGACTGGAGGTGAAGATCCCCAAACTTGGCAATTCTGTGTGTTCACCTCATCCATCAGAGAAAAATAAACTTTGCCTGTCCATAGGATGGTCGAGTGCCAGCCCTTGTCAACTTCAATCCTTGTGAGAAATTGGAGAACAAAGTCAACATGATGTTGTGCATCCTTTGGTGCAAGCTGCTGTATGATATGGATCTTGTAGGGATACCATTTGAGAATGATTTGAAGCCCCCTCCGTACAGTGGACTACGGGATATTCAACTGTCATAACACAACACGTGCGCTGTGTGATGATGAGGAATTGTGCACAGCATTGTCTGCCATAGTCATGGTAATTTCATCAACCGCCTGTGGTGCAACCGATCAGGTAGAACATTTACGATTTTTCATTGTGCGTATTGATGAAACATATTACTGAGCTTTGCAAACAGTTGGTTCAGATACTTTTGGTATTCATGTAAGTAGGAGTATTGGAAACAAACAAATCAGCCTCACAACATATTCTGCATATTTCTATTCAATAAAGTCTTATGGAATGATTTTCTAGGGTGGCTCACCACTTGGAAAGAAAGTATGGATTGCACACAAGTGAACAGTAAGATTAATGTATGGTGTTCACCCACAGTCATTATGTAGGTATTGCTCCCAGGAGTTACGCATTTAAATGATACCATCACAATGCATATATTAGCTAATGAAATTCTTCATAAATAATCAATCATCGTAATAGTGAGATCCACACCTACAGCACTAGACGGATAAATGACCTTTATTTTCGATTATTAAAGCTGTCAATTGCTCAGAACAAAGTTCAATATGACGCAACAAAAAGTTTTGATCATTTGCCCAATTACATAAATTGTCCGACAGGCAGTATAGCAAAACAAGTTTTAACTCTAACTTAAAGTAATTTCTACTCACCATATAGCGGAGATGCTGAGTCGCACATAGACACAACAAAAAGACACTCACAATAAAAGCTTTCGGCCATTAAAGCCTTCATCAACAACAGACACACACACACTCCCGTCATGCACTGGTGCTGCTACTCGCAGTGCGGTTTCAGTTGCCTGAGACTGCAGTTTTGTGTGTGTGTGTGTGTGTGTGTGTGTGTGTGTGTGTGTGTGTGTGTGTGTGTGTGTTTCTATTGCTGTGGTGAGTAGCAACTTTCCTTCTCATACATTGTTACATTCCATCCTGGATTTCCCATCGCTTGATTAAAGTAATTTCTCCTAGCCTGCAGAGAGAGAGAGAGAGAGAGAGAGAGAGCACATGCATGTGTGTGTGTGAGTGCTAATTTTTAAGTGTAAATGTGTTGTTCAACACTATAGTTCAATTCTTTTATCTTGGCGGCTCGCGCATGCCCACCCAGACGCGGGAGATTGCTGCGTTGCCAGTTGCACACGATGCACGCGCCAATAGAAGCAGCGCGATAGTATAGCATAGTTCGCAAGCTTACGTTTAGGGGGGAGCGCGCAGTTCATGAAGTAAAGCCACCACGGCCGCATTAACCCTTTCGCTGCTACAAAGACGTGCTCCCTGCATTCCGCGCTGTGCGCGATTTTGTCACTGCACACTCTTATCAATCGATTCCACAAAAACTATTTGGCCCAAAAATTAGATTTTTACACATCTTCTTGACTGATACCTTCCTCCCATAAATGACTTAATTTTGTTTCGATGTTCAACTCAGTTATTATGCAGCATTAAATATAGTAAGCCATTGCACGAAATTTTGAAGAGTTTGCAGAGGTAAAAGTCCATAGAGTATACTTTCCGTATGGTCGATTTTAGTTGCCACAATGTTGAGAATGAAATGTGGACAAGATACCTAAATTTCATATAAAATTTACTGTGTAACAATAGCTCATTTAAGTACCACATAGGTGTCGTATGTAATCTTGAGAAATATTCTGTCTTTCGCGACTGTAACAAAAGTTTTATTTACACTGAGCTCGTTTGGCATTATTTTAAAGCACTTCAATCAATCAAAAGGAAGTAGACAAAATACATTAAACAAAACTGTGGACTTACAAAAACATTAGGACTTGAATATACCGTCTATCAGTGAAGTGCTCTGAGCTATGTCAACACTGATCTGCCAACACAAACGTTTAATATTGTGTTACCGCAGCACAAAACTATGAAAGGTGACTTGGCAATGGAGGAGACAAAATACTGTCCACTGAAGATGCTTCAAAAGAGAGAAACGCGTCTGGTCTAAATAAGCCCCTTATTACAGTTGCAGAAGAGGAATATATTTCAGTACCATTGGTAAAACTGCGACTGTGGAACAAAAACAAGAAAGAGAACATGAGTACCATTGTGTATGTGCCATACCTTTCCTTGATTGAAGTGCTTTAAAATAAAGCCAAACGCGTCCGGTGTAAATAATACTTTTATTACAGTCGCGAAAGACGGAATATTTCTCAATATTACATACGACACCTATGTCGTACTTAAATTAAATGAGATATTGTTATACAGCAAATTTTATATGAAATTTAGGTATCTTGTCCACATTCCATTCTCAACATTGTGGCAACTAAAATCGACCATACGGAAAGTATACGCTATGGACTTCTACCTCTGCAAACTCTTCAAAATTTCGTGCAGTGGTTTACTACATTTAATGCTGCATAATAACTGCATTGAACATCGAAACAAAATTAAGTCATTTGTGGGGGAAAGGTATCAGTCAAGAAGAAGTGTAAAAATCTAATTTTTGGGCCAAATAGTTTTTGTGAAATCGAATGATAAGTGTGTCAAAGCAGTGGGAACACCATGTGTCTGCACAGGCGAGCAGTGCAGTGATGACAAAATCGCGCACAGCGCGGAATGCGGCGAGCACGTAGAAACCTTATGTTACGCTAACGCACCTCGTCTGACTACATAACGCCATGAGGAGTATAACACGTCACGCAAAATACTGACAAACACTGTTGGTATGACTATGAATTACTCACGCTTCGTTGAAGTACAATAGGAAATAAACAATTACCGCTGTTCTTTATTGCGAAAAAGCGGTTCGTGAGAGTGATACAAAGACCTTTCCTTGCTATCGCCTGAATTAGGAGTCTTATTGCTTGTTTGGTTTAATTAATTAATAGAATATGAAGCAATTGGTATAAAGAATGTTTTTTCCAAACTTTCTATAAAAGAATGTCTGCTATCAAGACATTGCTTTTGTTCTATTACTTTATTTATGACTGAACGTTTCTAAAACTGAAGACACTCGTCCATGCTCTGCACTGCAGTCGAGATGTGGCAACGTCGTTCTCTGTTCATTGGCTGACTGTTTTTTGTGACGTCAGATGCGCAGAACGAACCTAAACTCGGCCGCCAACATAAATGACGTGCACTTTAATGATGTATACATATCCTGTAAACTGGCTCATTTCAATAAGAGTCATTCAAACAATCTCTGGAAGATGTAGCTAATTAACACAATGGCTACTGGGCGCTGACTGACTGAATCAACACACTGACTAACACAGTGTTCAGATTAGTTAAATGCTTACCAGCAATCATCACTGGCATTGTGTGAAATGCCTTTTAAAGACACAAATGGGCCATATATTACAAAATGTAAAATATAAAGCTGTTACATATTAGATATTAACATAAGAGACAGAAGTATACGACATACATTCACATCAGGTACAAATGTAATTGTGGTTACCAAGTAGTTTAATATATTTAAATGGGTACAAATAATGATCCTATTTTATTGCGGTGGCAGTTTTGGAGTTCTACAGCACCCTGCCAAGAATTTTATGAAAACTTAAATTTCTAATTTGCATGTTTCAAAAACTAATATGCTATGCTAGGAAGTCTTTGGAATGGAAAAATTGGTGTACAAAATTATCAAAACTGGGTTGTGGAAAGGACTACATTTTAATATTTAAACATTCTACAATATGATATTGCTATTCAAAATTGAATTCTACATTATGTAAATTTCAGTAAAAATGTCGTGCTTTAACGAGACAGAAATGAGATCTTTTAAACAATGTATGCTGACCTCAAAACAAACAATTATTTGTGGGTGTAGATTTTGAATTGCTCTTGGTTTTAGTGATTTTCAAATTTAGAATAGGCTATTTCATTGAAAAAAGAGAATGTATATAGATGGGCTATTTGGGCTGTTGTCATCAACAGTCTGTAGGCTACACACTGAAAAATAGTTTAGAAAATTACAGCTTACATATTTGGAGGTTTCATATATTGAAATTATTGAGCCTTTCTAATCATCACTTTCACATTTAGATTTTGGTCCTACTTAAAGTTTTTGCCTTTTGAATTGTTGTGTAAACCTTGAAAACATTTCACTACACATTTATTCTGGTTTAAGAGACAGTTGGTTAACTAATATGCCTGTGGGAAGGAACACTATGTAACTGAAAACTTACAGCAAATATGTTTTTAAATTAGGATCAAAGAGAAAAGACTGCATCTTGTGGTGTTGGGTTTGATCAAAATATTCAGCAAATATTTATATGCTTGTGCAACATCTTTTTCAGTATGTTTAAATAGGTGATAAATACACTATGTACAGTGAAACTCCATTATTATAATTTTGTTAAAAACAGTGTGATTGCTACTGTGATTTTCATTGTCATTGTTCACATGTCTGTGACATTATTTTAATACTTTTTTCCCTTATAAACAGCATAATTATGTAACAGATACAGTATAAATATAATGAACTTCATTTGAATAACAACATTCCATACAAATATTGCAAATTCGTACTGCTTTCATTATTCTGGATCAATGTTGCTTTTTTATTTTAATCTATTCAACTGTGTCAGATTGAACTTATGAGAGATTGCCTTTGTAATAATACAGAGAACAAGGTACTCATTAAATAGAAACAGCACAGACTATTAGACAGGTATGCAGAAGACAATGATTGAAAGTAAGTATACAAGGGAAAATATTGAGGAAGGTTTGAATTTTCATGAAAGATGCCTTTGTAAAATAGTTTTCCATTTTGAAGTCAAATTTGAATACATAATTTGATGACTAACCAATCTGAAACTGAACATTAAATCATGCATTGTAGGAATCAGTGTAAAGTATATGCATTATTCATTCTATCAGTTACATGGAATGGTATTAATAACTTGAAGGAGATCTTAAGTCCACATCAGAATTGGAAACCAGTTTCATTTTGCTTTGGTAAGAAGTTTAGGAAGTATTTGCAGGCCCACCATTATGTTTGTTGCTCATTTTCAGATGGAAGTCTTAATTGTAGTCTATTTTGTGCAAGTCTCTAACTCCATTTGAACCTGCTGTACTTAAGCAGTGATCCCCACCCTCAAATTTCACCCCTTTCCCTTCCTCCCCCCCCCCCCCCCCACTCCTCCCTCTACGCTCCCTTTCCCTCAACAAATTGATAATTCCTTGATGCCTTGTGTCCTACCAGCCAATCCCTCCTTTCAGTGAAGTTGTGTGCTGTGCTGCTCGGCACTGGCTGTGTGGGGTCCTGCATTGTCATTCACAAGTTTAATGCCTCTTGTCAACATCCCCACATCTCGTTCTGTTACCCTCCGCAGATTTTTCAATTTCTTCACAATTTGATTCAGTATCTCCCTTTTTAAATGAAGTCATTACACTTTTAGCTGTTAAAACATTATTTATTACGATTGCAACTTCAATACATGGTTATTTTCAAGCATTGTGGCATTTTGTAACCCACTCAACAGTTGTAAAGCTGTGGTATGCTGTGTGAGAGCAGCTGGATGTGGTATTGTAAGTTCATCAGCTGTTCCATATATTATGCACATTAGAAAGCTGATGAAATAATGATGTAAACACTTAAGTTTAAATTTCATGCAGTGGGTGTGGTAGATGGCTCAAAAAACTGGCAAAGGTGTAAAATGACCACATGTTGAAATTGCAATCACGATAAATAATGTTTTAATAGCCAATATCAGAATGATTTCATTTAAAAATTTCGCAATGCCTGTGGACCTAGTTATCATCAAATTCCTCTCCATTTGTTCTCAATCAGCCCATTTAATCAGCAGCATTCCTTTCTATAATACTATGTTTGAATAGGTTATACCTCTTTGAATGTACTGTATATGGTTTGCTTTTTACTTCCATATAAGTCTACACTCTGCATGAGAATACGTTCAGAAGTAACTCCCAATCATAAAACATAGTTTTGTAAGTTAACAAAATAAAAAAAAAACTTCATTTGTGAACTTCTGAGTTTTTATTTGCTCTCCCTGAAATCGGTGTAATTCTCTTTCCAAGCTTCTCCTTGGTTTCCTTCACATCTTGTTTATTGCACATATTGAATACCATTGGGTATAGGCTACAACGCTGTCTCACTTGTTTGTCAACTACTGCTCGCCTTTCACATCCAACTTGTTAACTGCAGGAAATGAATATGTGAGGCCTGTCTAGACAATAAGTTCTGATGAGCGATAAAGAAAACCGAAACATCACTAACTAGAAATTACTTATGGAATACTTACACAGATTTGCTGGCTACATTTCAGCATAGTCAATACCATTGTTGAAGCATTTATTATAATGATGCACCATCATATGTGTGCCCACGTAATAGCTGTCTGCCGCCAAAGTCCGTAACTGTGAAGTCATCTCACTTACTGCACATCAGTGTCATTGTGGAATCATTTTCCTGCCAGAAAGTGCTTTGTGACACTGAAGATACGAGTCACTCGGGGCAAGGTCAGGCTGTGTGGGTGGATGGTCAAACATCTTCAGTCTGAACGGATTTGACATATTTCCCGTAGTGTTAGTTGTTTGGGGCCTTGTGTTGTCATACACAAGTGTAATGCCTCTTGCCAACAACCCACATCTCTTGTTTTGGATTGCCTTCCTCAGATTTTTTGATTTCTGATGACACCAATCAGCATGTATGGTTTCCTCTCACAGTAAAAACTTGTGCAAGAAGCCACCATTTCAATCGCAGAAGACAATGCACACAATCTTTTTGAAAGAGAATTTCTGCTTGAATTTGGTCTTCACAGGTGAACTACTGTGCCAGCAATAAACAGTTTGCTGTTTAGTTTCGCGTAGCATGCAACTGCATTTCATCCCCAGTGACAACACAGTTGAGAAATGTGTCGCCTTTCACTGTGTACCTCTGTGCGAATGTCAATGCTGTGGGCAGATGTTTGGTTTTGTGTTCAGTGCCTTGGCACCCATCTTGCCCACACTTTATAAAAACTGAGCCATTCAGAGTCAATTTCATGCAATGGCAAGTGAGACTTCTAGGGAAACTGACAGGAGAGTTCCGAAATTGTGAGGTGCCAGTTCTGCAAAACTGCTCGGTGCACACTTTCCATCAGTTCTGGTGTCACCAGAGCAGTTGGCTACTATTGTCTCCATCGTGCATATTGGTTTGTCCTTCAGCTAATTGCCTGCATTACATCATCTGACTCTACTGTCATCGTGTCCATACACATGGCACAGAAGGCGACACATCTCTGCTGCAGATTGCTTCTGAGCCTGCAAAAAATCAGATAACTGCAGAAACAATATTGTTTCTGAGCATGCAAAAATCAATTAACTGCAGAGACAATATTGGAGTAGCCATTTTACCTTAACACTGTGCTGTAACTGATTCCATCACAAGGCTGAAACTGCCCTGCATTATTCCTGTGTACCTCATCTCTTATCCTACTTGTGCGCATTCCTGTCCAATTACTCGTGCCATCTCTGGATGCTGTTGGAACTTCCTTTCTTGATACACCTCATAAAATTAGATTCACCTCTTGTGCCAGGCACTTCATCTTGAGAGTACCACTTACATCCAGTGTTCTCAATAATTTACTGGGAAAGATGGAGAAAAGTGTAGAATGTATTCCAAGCTGTATAGCTCCCTCTAATACCATGCCAGTTAGTCCTTGCTGTGTCAACATGTCACTGTCATGTCCAGCATTTTAGTCAGTGCATTCCACGTATTTCTTTCTCATCAGTGCAGGGGAGAAACTCTTTATTTCTTACCAGCCCACTTGCTTTTCAACATCCGTCACTATCACATTATTCCAAATGAGTTGATTCTATTTGCTGGTTTGCTGATTTATGAAACCCTATAAGGGGTTAAATGCAACACAAATGAAGGGACAACAAATACGAGGGTCATCCACAAGGTAAGTTCCGTTTCTATTTCTATCCGCGGCAGCGCTATGATCGCAGTTCCGAGCATGCGCAGCAGTTACTCTGACTCAAGGAGAAGATACGTACGCCATTTTCAGATTGCTGCTGCTGATGTGTGCTTTGTAGTGCTTTTTTATAATGTCAGTCTTAATTGAAAATGCTGCTGCATGTGAAATCAGATCTGTGATTCGTTTTCTAAATGCAAAGAAAGTTAAACCAAAGGAAATTCATTGGAAAATCTGCTAGGTCTATGGACAAAATACTATGAGTGATTCAATGGTTAGAAGATGGGTCAGGCTGTTAAATGAAGGACGTAATCAAGTGCACTAAGTGGACACCCATCTGTGGTTACGGATGAAATGGTTCACACGATTGAAGAGAAGATTAAGCACAACTGTAAGTTTACACTTAGTGCCCTTGCTATGGAAATTGTGCCGCGCAATACAGAACAAGCGCCGAGGATTACCATCCAAAGGTTTTATTTTTTTTCCACGATAATGCCCGACCTCACACAGTGAATGTGACCAAACAACTCTTACGGGAATTTCACTGGGATGCGTTTGATCATCCTCAGTACAACCTGGACCTCGCTCCTAGTGACTTTCATCTCCTCTTACACCTAAAATCTGCCCTTGGTGGTCAACACTTCAAAAATGATTCTATGAAGAAGGCATACAAAAAATTGTGCTACGCTATAAGTGCCTACAAAATTTCAGAAGCTATGTAGAAAAGTAGTTTAACAGTTCTAGAATTTTGTACAGTAAATATTTTGTCTGTAATTGTACAAGTTTGTTTTATATAACCAAATAGAACTTACTTTGTGGACATACCTCAAAGTTGGAAGGAATACAAGTAACCGCACAGCCCAGACATTGAGTGGCCCACAAACAAGATTTAAAACTCTTTTTCTCGAGCAGACAGGACTGTAGCATGTTCTGGGGTACAGTTTTTGGCCTCTGCGTGTCAACTTTATTTCAATCATAAGGACTACAATTTTAACTACAGGTGTGTGAATAGTGCTAATGTAAACCACATTGTCAGAAAGGTTAGCTTTTTGGTGTATACCTCCACTCGTTCCTCATTCCTGACAGTTTTCCTTGACAGGTTCCATCAACTGTACACGAGTGAGCAAACTGCCATTGTTGTCTCAAAATGTCATTCACTTCCTAGTAGTAGAAACAAAATTTAGGGAAAGAAAAATAATTATAATAATGTGACGGATTTATTCAACTAGTACAAAACAAGTCACTACATTTTGGTGTAATCCTTATGTATAATTAAATCTGTAATCATACCTTCAGTCTTTTATTTAAAAACACAGCACAGTTTTTAGTCTTCAGTAGTAATCTTTACATACAAAATTTTTTCACTCTTCTAACATTGTTCATATCTGGAACAATTTAGGTCAGAACATAAGAACTCTACCTATTTATTGTCCCTCACTTGATTAATCCTCTTTGGCATCACGGCATATTTGACAGAATAAAAGTTCGACAAAAAAAAAAAAAAATGTCCATAAAAGAAATTCACTTTGCAGATTGGCTCCTCTGCAATAAAATAATATATGTACCTGGCTTAAGACATTTTAACCAATATTTATAAAAATGTCGTATTTACAATTAATATTAGTGGCTGTGAGCAATACTTGGTTTGCTATTTTAATTTTAAACTACTCAATGGAAGGCATATGTATATCACAAAGAGATTTTTTGTTTTCACTCAGATCTTGCCGAATACATGATGTGCTTTGCCATCAAAATGTGGAATAACCATCGGAAAATACACGATGGAATAATGACAATATAATGAAAAAAATAGATTTTTCCTCACTACATAGTGTAGATGTTGAGTCACAAACATGCACAACTCTTGTTTAGCAGTCTTTTTGTTGTGACTGTATCTGACTCAATATCTACACTACACGGTGGGTCACAATCTATTTTTTTCATTATATTGTCAAAATGTGGAAACATCTGTTTATACAGGTTCGAAAAAAATATATTATCGATAACTCTGTTTTCTAAATAAATGATCTGAGTTGCTTTTACATAAAACTAGAGAATCTTTTCCAGGTACTTCTGAAGTAGCATAAACAATTAGTAGGCTTTGCAACAGTTCTCCTCTGTGTACATTGCGGGTGCAGGTCACACGATTCACTGCAGTAAATGAAGAAGTCCTTTGTTGTACAGCTGCAAGCGAATTGCCTCCAGCTGCCTTTTGAGCTTCCGTATTAAGAGCCTCGCCATCCCGAGTTCATGTCTGGAGAATATAATGATGCAACAACAGTACACTGCAGAAATTAATATGTTGTATTCTCTATTAAGCCGTGCAAGGCGAGACCTGGAAAATGGAAAGAAAAAGTAAGTAATTAATTAGGATACCACTCCCTACTCTCTCTCTCTCTCTCTCTCTCTCTCTCTCTCACACACACACACACACACACACACACACACACACACACACACACAAGGAGTTTTTGTTAATGGTCCCTGCATTTGTCTTTTTAGTATCATATCATATTGATTATAAGAAAAATCTGCACACTTTCTTAGGAGTTGTCCTGCAAGAAATGTTCAGCAATGTAAAATAGTGCAAGGCATTCAAAATTATCAGGAAAGTATTAATAAGCTTTAGGGAAACACCAGTAATGTACAAAAACCAAGAGAGAAAAATAAGGATGAGAGACCAAGAATGAAATGCTGAAATTGAAATGGTTATAAGATAGGGATTCAGTCTTCCATCACCACTGTCCAATCTATACACCAAAAAAGCAATGAAGGAAATGAAAGATATATAAGTGGTGTCTGTTCTTTCAGACATTTCCAAAAAAAACAGACACTGTGTTGATCCTGCAGCCAATCTGAATCAAGAGATAAAGCAATTACTGATATTTAGCTTCTAGGGGGCATCGATTTACACCAAAGTGGGAAATTGAAAATTTGCTCCAAACTGGGATTTGAATCCAGCTCCCTGAACACTCGGCAGATGCTCGCTCTGACCACTAAGCCATCCAGACACAGTGGTCATCACAACTGCACTGACTATTCTAGCAAGCCTCCCAGCAGACCCAAATTCTCAACCTATGCACACACTACCGACATAGTGCCCCTGTCCATTATCCTCATTACTCACAGCATTTCACTGATTCCCTTAAGAGTTTGAGTGTGGTATGCACCTGCACTCAAGGGATCACTGGCCGGTCTCACCTTAATTATACGAGGGTCATTCTGTAACTAATGAGACAAATTGGTCTGGACAAAAAAGCATTTATTTTTACAAAACACTACTTTTTCTACTTTTCAACAGAATACCCTTGAACATTTATGTTCTTGTTCCAATGGGTTAGAAGCATTTTTATTCTGGCTGCAAAGAACTCTTTATCTTGGTGTTTGAACCAATTGCCCACAAACTTTTTCGTGTCATCGTCATCCTGGAACCTTTTCTCATGTAATTACTCCTTCAGTGCACCAGACAAATGGATATACATAGGTGCTAAATCAGGACTGTAATGGGGATGAGACAGTACTTCCCAGCCCATTTTGTCGATGGTTTTATCTGTTCGTTGATCAGTATGAGGACATGTGTTCTCTTGCTGGAGAATCACACCTCTCATCTGAGATCCACGATGTCCCTCTCTCATGGCTGGTTTCACCTTGTTTAAAAGAAAATCCGAGTAGTATTGGCTGCTCATTGTAGCTACCCTTCAAGGTAATAATAATAATAATAATAATAATAATAATAATAATTACACGATCACAATGCCACAAATATAGAATACATCACATACATTCAGCGACAGAAAGATTCACATTAAGCAGAAAGGAAGGAGGAAGGGGATTTATCGACATAAAAAACCTACATTATGGACAGGTAGACAATTTAAGAAAATTCTTTATAGAACGAGCAGAAACTAGCAAAATACACAAAGCAATCACTCATATAAATACATCGGCTACACCACTGCAATTTCATAACCACTTCTACAACCCTTTAGATCACATAACATCAACAGATACGAAGAAAGTAAATTGGAAAAAGAAAACACTACATGGCAAGCACCTGTATCATCTAACACAGCCACACATCGATCAAGATGCATCCAACACATGGCTAAGAAAAGGCAATATATACAGTGAGACAGAAGGATTCATGATTGCAATACAGGATCAAAAAATAAACACCAGATATTACAGCAAGCGTATTATTAAAGATCCCAATACCACAACAGATAAATGCAGACTTTGCAAACAACAAATAGAAACAGTAGATCACATAACAAGCGGATGTACAATACTAGCAAATACAGAATACCCCAGAAGACATGACAATGCAGCAAAAATAATACATCAACAACTTGTAATACAACATAAACTAATAAAACAACATGTTCCCACATACAAGTATGCACCACAAAATGTACTGGAGAATGATGAATACAAATTATACTGGAACAGAACCATTATAACAGATAAAACAACACCACATAAGAAACCTGACATCATACTCACCAATAAAAAGAAGAAATTAGCACAACTAATTGAAATATCCATACCCAATACAACAAATATACAGAAGAGAACAGGAGAAAAAATTGAAAAATACATCCAACTGGCTGAGGAAGTCAAGGACATGTGGCATTAGGATAAAGTTGACATTATACCAATTATACTATCAACTACAGGAGTCATACCACACAATATCCACCAGTACATCAACGCAATACAGCTACATCCAAACGTGTATATATACAACTACAGAAATCTGTAATTATTGATACATGTTCAATTACCCGAAAGTTCCTAAATGCAATGTAACATATACCGTACAGATAAAAGGAAGTTACACTTGATCAAGGTCCGCGTCACTTTCCATTTTTAACCAGACCTAAGATCTGAGAAAGGAAAGAAGATAATAATAATAAATGGACCTTCAGCATCCCAAAACATCGTCAACATGACTTTTCCTGCTGATGCTTGGGTTTTGAATTTTTTCTTGTCAGGTGAGTTGGTGTGCTTCCACTCCATGCTTTGTCTTTTTGATTCTGGCTCATAATAGTGAACCCAAGTTTCATTACAAGTTAAAATTTTGTTGAGGAAGTGCTCATCTTCTATTCCTTTAGTTTTGTGCACATTCTCAACCTTATTTCCTTGTGTAGCCGCGTCAACTCCTTGGGACCCATCTTGCACATGTTTTGCGGTACTTCACCTTGCTACAGATAATGTTATGAACTGTACCAGCACTAACTTGAACCCATCAACTATCATTTCCACAGTCACATGGTGCTTGGCATGAATAATGTCATCAATTCGACTTGCAAGTGAGGGAGTTGTAACTACAACTGGTCGGTCAGAATGGTGTTTGTCAGTCACTGAATTGCGACCACTTTTGAACTGCTCTACCCAGTTCTAAAAATTTTCACAATTCATACAACCTTCACCATAAATTTTAGACATTCTACAGTATATATTCACTGCTTTCTCACCTTCAGCAAGTAAAAAACAAATAACAGAATGTTGTTCAACTAATGTGGACGTTTCAAGTGGACTCGCCATCTTGAAATGTATTTTTGATGTTATAAACAAAACACTGTAAATACATCAGCTGATCAGAGCTCATCCCAGTGATGCCAACTTAAAGCCATAGAAGTACCAAACTAGCCCTACTAACAGTTTTTTTCCCAGACCAGTTTGTCTCTTTAATTATTGAATGACCCTCGTATATGTGGTTTCTGTTCTTTAGGACATGTGGACATGCACACCATGCTTGAAATCTTATAAATATTGGCAAAATGCTGCAAGTAATGAAGGTAATGGGCAGGGACACTGTGCCAGTAGTGTGTGGACAAGTTGAGAATTGGCGTCTGATGGGGGCATACTAGGGTAGTCCTTGCAGCTGGGTGGCTCAGTGGTCAGAGCATCAGCTTACTAAGCAGGAGACCCAAGTTCAAAACGCGGTCCGGCACAAATTTTCAACTTTCTCTATTGATGTTAATCATTGCCCACTAGTAGCTTAATGTCATGAATTCATCTGTGTCTAAATGAAACATAGGTTCAGGAGTGAAATTAAAATTCAGAGTGAAAGGATATCAATGATAAGATTTGATGATGACAGTGAAAGTGAGAAAAAAATTACAGTTGGTGATTATTTATTTAAACAGTTTAATGAGTACAGAATATGGACTGTGAGCAAAACAGGAGAAAGATGAAAGTAATGAGTAACAGATATGAGATTAGCAGTAAACTTAATGTCAAAATTGGGAACCTCTTAGTATATGAAGTTACAGAATTCTGCTACACCAGAAGAAAAATAACACGACGTATGAAGAAAAGGGGACACAGAAAGTAGGCCGGCACAGACAAAGTGGGCATTCCTGGCTGAGAGAAGCCTGCTAGTATCAGAAATCAGCCTCAATCTGAGGAAGAAATTTCTGAGAATATAAGTTTGGAACACAGCATTGTAAGGTGGTGAGTCATAGACTGTTGCAAAACCAAAGTGTTGGAAATGTGGAACTATGGAACGATGTCAAAAACTAGGCAGGCAGCAAGAAGGGACGGGATGACAAAATGTGTCATCAGGGAATAACTTCTGCGGTATTGGATGCAGCTGTAGAGGGGACAGCAATTGGAATATACAGTGTGAATCACTTAAATCTTGCACCGCAGATATTGTGGAAATGGAAAGTGTTTTCATGGAATGGATTGGTAGTCAGCGGCTTGTATCGTTAGCCAATAAACAGATTGTAATAATACTTAGAAAATGTATTTTTTGTGCAAACATACACCTCTTTAAATGGGACAATGCCTATTGACATTACAAAACTAGAAGTATGGTAAATTAGAATCCAGAGAGTGCAGCAAGGTGGAGGTTCCCTGCTGTTTTGGGGTGGCATTATGTGAGGCTGACGTACGCTGCTAGTGTTTATGGAAGGCGCCGTAATGGCCGTACAATATGTGAATGCCATCTTCCGACTGATGGTGCAACCATATTGGCAGCATATTGACAAGGCATTCATCTTCATGGACAATTCGGGCCCACATCCAGCACATCTTGTGAATGACTTCCTTCAGCATAATGACATCGCTTGACTAGGGTGGCGAGCATGTTCTCCAGACATGAACCCTATTGAACATGCCTGGGATAGATTGAAAAGGGCTGTTTATGGAGGATGTGACCCACCAACCACTCTGCGGGATCTACGGCTAATCGCCGTTGAGGAGTGCGACAATCTGGACCAACTGTGCCTTGATGAACTTTTGGATAGTATGCCACGATGAATACAAGCATTCATCACTGCAAGAGGATGTGCTACTGGGTATTAGAGGTATCGGTGTGTACAGCAATCTGGACCACCACCTCTGAAGGTCTCACTGTATGGTGGTACAACATGCAATGTCTGGTTTTCATGAGCAATAAAAAGGGCAGAAAAGATGTTTTTGTTGATCTCTATTCCAGTTTTCTGTACAGGTTCCGGAACTCTCAGAACCGAGGTGATGGTAAAACTTTTTTTGATGTGTGTATTCTATATGATGTACTTGTATTATAAAGAACTTATTTTATACACTCTTCACAAATTATTATCTGGAATTCAAAGAAAAATAACTAGAATTGAGAGTTGCAAACAAATGCCTTTCCAAGAACTGAGGGTTACTTTCTGTTTCCTTGCTATGAGAGAAACAAGCTAATTGATTATGTCACTGAAGTCAAATTTATCAACTGTGTCATATTCTGTTGACACGGCGTCTGAATTTGACAGTATACTTGACCTACACTTGACCGTTAAGTAGTGTTTTACAATCTTTAATTAGCTGAAACTGTGATCAAGATGCTGCAGTCATTGGAATTGTCATATGCCCTCAAATCTATTTTATTTTTAAATAAGCAGCTTGTTACTCATACCTTGAAGGGGAATAATACTTCAAAACATCCAAATGGGAAGCTGTATCAGTGTTCTATTTCAGCTCTTTCTACTGGAATTTGACTAGCTCAAATGCTATATTTGACACCAAAATCTGTTGCATCTTTTCCAAAATAAGATACAGAGCACTCATTTAAAGTGTTCCTTACAGGAAATTAATGTGGGGTGAAGTGGTGTATTGTATGTGAGTTCTGTTTCTCATTTCACTTACTAGTCTATCAAATAGTTTCAGACACTCTACTTTAAACAGTTTCACTCCTGTTCTCAATTGGCAGAAATCTTATGTCTTCACCCAAAATAACATGTTTGCTTCAGCATCCTCTTGCAACTGTTGAGGTCCTACCACACCCATGTTATTCACCTCATCCTCCACCCTCAGATTTTCAACTTTTCCCCTCTCTATCAAACAATCTTCCAGGAACTTCTGTTCTAGATGAAAATGCACGCTGAACTTGGCTTGACAATTTCTTCACCTCAAAATCGTGCGATTTCTACAATCATGGAATTGAAGAGTTACCGCAGTATCGGGAAGCTGTTGTAAATAGTGAAGGCGAATATATCAGACAGTGGAAAATCCAGCATGGAATGTAGTTTGTGCCTATCTGTGACTCAGCACCTTTGATATATGGTGAAGGCGAATGTATTATTGATGACGAAAGTGTCTGTTATGTGTATCTGTGTTGTTTATTAAACTAATTGAAAAACTCTATGAACTTCTGCACCAATCCATTAAATCTTTTGATTAATTCTTGAATTGTCTTTTTTCTGTGCTCCCTGTGCGCCTACGCCCTTGGCAGGGGCCTACCTCGTTGTGGCCTCGATGTGGCTCTGATGGAGGTAAAAATTGTACAGAGTGATCACGAAGTCCCATTATCCAATTAGTATTACATAGATGTTAATGAATTGTTGGTCCTTATTGTTGCAGGTGCTGCTATACATGGAAATCGTGGCTGATGAGTCCACTGCATGAGAAAGTGGGCTCATGAACTGCCCCATCCAGGAAAATCAGTGAGAGATATTCAGCATGATTTCACTATAAAATTTCATAAACCTTCTCCACCAAAATCAACAGTTTTATGGTGTGAGAGAAAGCTGTTTCCAACTGATTGCATAAAAGATAAGCCTGTTGTGACTCGCCGATCATTCAAAGTGCCGCCGCGCAATTACGCGCGTCCTCTACTTGCGGCGCTGTCTGCCAGCCATGCGGCAGCTGCGCCACCTAAGCGGCCAGCCGAGCAGCGGCCCCTAGACTGGGACTCAGTGCTCATTCAAATGTTAACGTGTACACATGTCTTGCTTGTCAACTTACTCTGTGACTTATATGTGTTGTGTCGTTCTGAAATATATGTGTTAAGCTTGACGTTATAACAATTGGCGACGAGGATGGGATTTTTCCTTTTCACCGTTGACCCACAGGGTTCCATGGCTATTGTCGAGCAACTATTGCAAAATCTCCTTGAACAGAAAACGCTTCTAACAGCGGCGATTCGCGATTTCGTCGCGGCGTCAAATGCGGGGCGTTTCTCATCGTTGGCTATACCTCTTTTCCTCCTTACGACGAGACGGCGGAAGACTGGTCTGATTATGAAAAACGTCTTCGACAGCACTTCTTGGCATTTCATGTCACGGATGAACAACCATGTAAGTCTCTGTTCCTTTCCTGGATTTCACCTCAAATGTATTGGTTGTTGTCGCAATTGGCTCCTTTGAACGATCCTGCGTCTTTGTTCTTTGCTGAAATGTGCTCACTTCTGTCTGTCTATTTTCAAAAGCAAACGCATGTGGTAGCCTTTCATGTTGCCTTTTATCGTTGTCAAAAACAGCCACATCAACCTTATCACGCTTGGGCTGCTGAACTTCACGGCCTCAGTTGAAAGTGTCAATTTGTTACTGACGTTCACAAAGAATCCTATGCCGATTCCATGGTACGGGATGCTATTATCCGGTCGGCGCCCGACAAAGAAATTCGGCAACGTGCCCTTCAGTTGGCGCCCGCATCTCGTGGTTGTGCGGTAGCGTTCTCGCTTCCCACGTCCGGGTTCCCGGGTTCGATTCCCGGCGGGGTCAGGGATTTTCTCTGCCTCGTGATGGCTGGGTGTGGTGTGCTGTCCTTAGGTTAGTTAGGTTTGAGTAGTTCTAAGTTCTAGGGGACTGATGACCGTAGATGTTAAGTCCCATAGTGCTCAGAGCCATTTGAACCTTCAGTTGGCGAATCCGACTCTAGATGAAGTTCTCTCCATTGCGCAGTCTTTTGAAATTTCCCGCGCCGCTGGGGCGCAAATAGAGGCATGGGGTGATGTCGGGGAAATATAACCTCTGTGTGCTGTTGACGACGCGTGCGGAGCGTCCCCGCCGGCTGACGTGGCCGCAGTGCGCTCCCACGCGCAGCCTCGGCCTAGCCCTAAACAACCCGCTAAGAAACTGCAGCAAAACCCCCGGCAACTTCATTCATGTCCGTGGTGTTTTAGGAAGCATTCACGTGAGGATTGTCCCCAACGTTGGGCTGTGTGTCACAATTGCAAAAAGAAAGGTCATGTGTCTTCCGTTTGCAAATCCGACTGCATACATGATGTTCATGAACATGACGCTGATTCTGTGTTGTCTGTCAATTGCACTTCTTCCCTTTCCGGGGAGTTATTCCTCACCGTCCAAATCCTTGGTCGAGATGTTCGCATGCAAGTGGATAACGGTTCTGCTGCCACTATAATTAATTCTCAGACGTATCTTCAGTTGGGTTCTCCACTCCTGTCACCTGTCACTCGGCAATTACGGACGTACAATAAACAGAATATTTCTCTCTTGGGACAGTTTAATGCTGAGGTATCTTACAAATCCGTCGTTCGCACTGTTCCCATATTTGTGGTCGGCCAGAGCAACACAGAAAATCTTTTTGGTTTCGATGCCTTTCGCGTTTTTGGGTTCTCCATAGACGACTCTGTCAATATTGTCTCTGATGCTATTCCTTATGCTCAATTGGATTTCTTGTCGACGAAATTTTCGTCCCTTTCTTCTCCTGGGTTAAGCCGTGCAAACGACTTTGAAGACCATATCACGCTGAAACCCACTGCTCGGCCTAAGTTTTTTCGGGCTTGGCCCATTCCTGTGGCCCTTTGTGATTGGGTAAAACGGGAATTGGATCGTCTCACTACTTCAGGGGTCTTGCTTCCTGTCACTTCCAGTAAGTGGTCCTCTCCTGTCATTGTCGTTGCTAAGCCAAATGGTGATATTCGTCTCTGTGGCGATTTCAAAGCCACTGTAAATGCTCAATGCCTCATCGACACTTACCCTATGCCCCGTCCTGAAGAACTGTTCACTAAACTTGCTGGAGGCCAGTATTTTTCTAAAATTGACCTGTCAGAAACTTATCAACTTCCTCTCGACGCTGCTTCCCAGCAGTTTCTGGTCCTTAACACGCCTTTCGGCCTCTATCAATACCAACGCTTGCCATTTGGGGCTGCTAGCGCCCCTGGTCTCTTTCAGCGATTCTTGGAACAATTATTGCTCCCTGTCCCTGGGCAAAGTAAGAGCCTACGGAATATCAGACCAGCTGTGTGGCTGGATTGAAGAGTTTTTAGCAAACAGAACGCAGCATGTTGTTATCAACGGAGAGACGTCTACAGACGTTAAGGTAACCTCTGGTGTGCCACAGGGGAGTGTTATGGGACCATTGCTTTTCACAATATATATAAATGACCTAGTAGATAGTGTCGGAAGTTCCATGCGGCTTTTCGCGGATGATGCTGTAGTATACAGAGAAGTTGCAGCATTAGAAAATTGTAGCGAAATGCAGGAAGATCTGCAGCGGATAGGCACTTGGTGCAGGGAGTGGCAACTGACCCTTAACATAGACAAATGTAATGTATTGCGAATACATAGAAAGAAGGATCCTTTATTGTATGATTATATGATAGCGGAACAAACACTGGTAGCAGTTACTTCTGTAAAATATCTGGGAGTATGCGTGCGGAACGATTTGAAGTGGAATGATCATATAAAATTAATTGTTGGTAAGGCGGGTACCAGGTTGAGATTCATTGGGAGAGTCCTTAGAAAATGTAGTCCATCAACAAAGGAGGTGGCTTACAAAACACTCGTTCGACCTATACTTGAGTATTGCTCATCAGTGTGGGATCCGTACCAGATCGGGTTGACGGAGGAGATAGAGAAGATTCAAAGAAGAGCGGCGCGTTTCGTCACAGGGTTATTTGGTAACCGTGATAGCGTTACGCAGATGTTTAACAAACTCAAGTGGCGGACTCTGCAAGAGAGGCGCTCTGCTTCGCGGTGTAGCTTGCTCGCCAGGTTTCGAGAGGGTGCGTTTCTGGATGAGGTATCGAATATATTGCTTCCCCCTACTTATACCTCCCGAGGAGATCACGAATGTAAAATTAGAGAGATTAGAGCACGCACAGAGGCTTTCAGACAGTCGTTCTTCCCGCGAACCATACGCGACTGGAACAGGAAAGGGAGGTAATGACAGTGGCACGTAAAGTGCCCTCCGCCACACACCGTTGGGTGGCTTGCGGAGTATAAATGTAGATGTAGATGTATCAATTACATGGACGACATTGTTGTCACTGGCTCCACTACTGAAGAACATCTTCAAAATCTCCGCACACTTTTTCATGTCTTTCAGACTGCTGGTCTTAAGTGTAATCTTCAGAAATCACAATTTTTTTCAGGCATCTATCACGTACTTGGGGTTTCAACTCTCTCGGGATGGTAATCGTCCGCTTCAACAAACTGTCGCTGCGATCGATGCCCTTCCTCACCCTACATCTGTTAAGGAACTGCAGGCCTTCTTGGGGAAAATAGCATACTATCACAAGTTTTTACCGTCTGCGGCTTCGGTGGCTCAGCCGTTGCATAAAAACGTGCCTTTTCACTGGTCCGCGTCATGCGAAGCGGCTTTCCAGAAATTGAAGACTATGCTGAAACAGGCCCCGTGCCTGGCTACTTATCGACCTGGCCAACATCTTGTTCTTGCCACAGACGCCTCTCAATACGGGGTCGGTGCAGTCCTTGCGCACCGTTTTTCTGACGGTTCGGAACAACCCATTGCTTATGCCTCCAAAACGCTCACGGATGCCCAACAAAAGTATTCTCAAATTGAGAAAGAAGCTTTGGCCATTATTTATGCTCTTCATAGGTTTGGTGTTTTTCTCTATGGCTCAAAATTTCATCTTGTTACGGATCACAAACCACTTGTTTCCTTGTTTCATCCATCAACGTCACTTCCCGACAAGGCTCCACACCGCCTCCAGCGTTGGGCTCTTTACTTGTCTCGTTTCAATGAGATTCATTTCCAGCCAACGGCTCAACATGCAAATGCTGATGCTCTGTCTCGCCTTCCCATGGGCCCTGATCAGGCATTCAATAGGGATGAACTTTTGTGTTTCCACCTGGATGTTGCCGAGCAGCGGGTTGTGGACGAGTTCCCCATCACTGGGGACAGGCTGGCGGCTGCTACGGGTTCTGACCCTACCCTCTCCCGGATTTTACGCTGTATTCGGAAGGGTTGGCCAGATAGCCCGTTCGCTAAGACTTCTGATCCGTTGCGGAACTACTACGCTTTGCGCTACCACATCATGGCTAGGGATGGTGTTATCCTCCTCTCCTCTGACAATGCTTCGCCGCGTGTTGTGGTACCTGCGTCTTTGCGCGCTTCGGTCTTGTGCCTCCTTCACCAAGGGCACTGGGGTGTGTCTCGCACAAAATCTCTGGCACACCATCATGTGTACTGGCCTGGCATCGACTCTGAAATAGCACACACGGTCGCTGCCTTCGGCCCTTGTGAGTCACAGGCCGCTGACCCGAAGTCATCTTTGTCACCGTGGCCTTCGTCTGAGAAGCCCTGGGAGTGCATTCATGCTGACTTTGCGGGACCCTTTTTAGGTACTTATTGGCTTCTCGTAATTGACGCCTTCTCTAACTTTCCTTTCATTGTCCGTTGCACGGACCACCACGGCAACCACCAGTGCTCTCGCTCGCATTTTTTCTTTGGAAGGCCTCCCCTCTACTCTTGTTACTGATAATGCTCCGCAATTTGCCTCTTCCGAATTTGCGGATTTTTGTGCTCGTCACAGCGTTATGCATGTCACTGCCCCGCTGTTCCATCCACAATCCGACGGTGAGGCTGAACGACTGGTCCGCACATTTAAGGCTCAGATGCGGAAACTTCTGACTTCTTCTGTTGCTGATGATGCACTTCTCCAGTTTCTGGCGTCTTACCATTTCACCCCCATGGGTGGCCACAGCCTGGCTGAGCTCTTTATGGCCGAAAGCCCCGCACGCTACTTCATCTTCTGCGGCCTTCCACCTCACGGCCACGGGTGCCTTCACTTGGCCGGTTCGCCGCTGACGACCTCATCTGGGTACGGGGATATGGCAGGCGGCCAAAATGGAGCCCGGGCCGCATCTTAAGACACCGTGGCAGACGCCTGTATGAAATCCAGATGGACACGGGTGTTGCAGTGCATCATTCAGACCAGCTTCGGCCTCGTGTGCCAGCAACGCCTGTTCCGAATGCCGCTACACCATCTTTGGCTCTACCTGCCACTCAGGATCTTGGCATCTCTCAATACTCACAACGCAGTCCTCTCACCGTCATCGCGATGCCAGCACAAGAACGGACGCCACCAGGAGATGTGCCCATGCAGGAACCAGATGACCATCCTCTGTCAGAGCAAATCTACTCGCCTCCTCCTCCTCCAACGGACGCCGACACATCGCCCATGTCTCCTGACATATCAACTGGACTTGCCGCAACGGGCAGATTGGTGCATGGGGCCCCAGCAGATTCGACCCCTATGTCTCCTGTCATCATGAACCGTTATCATCAGGGACACTTCCGTCCGTACAGGAAGCCTCCTCCTCGAGACTTTACGGTGAGTCAAACAACGCCTATGGACATTAGCCATCTCCAGGACACCTCCATCAAGACCAGTGCAACAATTTTAAAGGGGGAAAAGTGTTGTGACTCATCAATCATTCAAAGCGCCGCCGCGCAATTACGCGCATCCTCTACGTGCGGCACTGTCTGCCAGCCATGCAGCAGCTGCGCCACCTAAGCGGCCAGCCGAGCATCGGCCGCTAGACTGGGACTCACTGCTCATTCGAATGCTAACGTGTATACATGTCTTGCTTGTCAACTTACTCTGTGACTTATATGTGTTGTGTCGTTCTGAAATATATGTGTTAAACTTGACGTTATAACAAAGCTCCACTCAGGATAACCATAAACATGACTGGAAACATTTGTGGAGGCTGCAGAATTGGATCAAACATTAATCAAAAAAGTCCATTCGTGTGCAGTCACAGGATCTGGGAGTTCCATAATCAACATTACAAAAACATATGAAGAATGATTTTATGTTAAATGCTTTTACACCTTCATTTGTAAACAATACGAGAGAAAGAAAGTTGCTACTCACCATATAGCAGAGATGCTGAGCCGCGATAGACACAATAAAAAGAGCTAAAGCTCTGAGACTGCAGATGTGTGTGCACGTTTCACTTGTGTGAGTGTGTGTGTATGTGTGTCTACTGCTGACAAAGGCCTTAATGGTCGAAAGCTATGATTGTGTGATTCTTTTTATTGTGCTTATCGTGGCTCAGCATCTCCGCTATATGGTGAGTAGCAATTTTCCTTCTCTCGTATTGTTACATTCCATCCTGGATTTTCCATTGTTTCATTTGTAAACAAATTTTATGACATGCAGAAACATCATCAGGATTGTGGGAAAATGCTCGATGTCTTTACAACTCTTTCTTCAAGGAGGAAAGAGTTTTTCTTGGACAAGTGTGCAATATATTGCAGTGAAAAAGCAAGAAACATCTACATTCTAAGGAGCAGGGGAAGGGGGGACAAATGCACAGTGAAGGAATTATTATCCAAATTCAATGGAAATTGGTAAATATGATGTACATGTACAGATAGACAAAGGATTACAGAAAAATTGGATGATTTTTTCCAAGAGAAATAGCTTCACAAATTGAGCAACTCAGTAATGCATTGACCCAAATCTGGCCCTTATGCAAGCAGTTATTCATCTTGGCATTGGTTGAAAGAATTGTTGGATGCCCTCCAGAGGGATATCACACCAAATTCTGTTAAATTTGTGCATCATATCATCAAAATCCCAAGATGGTTCGAGGGCATAGCCCACAATTCTCCAAACATTTGTAAGTGGAGAGTGATCTGGTGACCTTTCTGATCAAGATAGGGCTTTGCAAGCATGAAGACAAGCAGTAGAAGTTCTTGCCATATGTGTATGGGCATTATGTTGCTGAAATGTAAACCTAGAATGGAGTGCCATGAAGGGCAACAAAATGGGGTGCAGAATATCATTGCAGTACAGCTGTGCAGTAAAGGGATCCATGGATGACAACCAAAGGGGTCCCGCTGTGAAAAGAAATGGGACCCAAGACCATCACTCCTGGTCCTCAGGCCACGTGCCAGATGACTGTCAGGTTGGTATCCCACCATTCTCTGGGGCATCTCCAGACACATCTTCAGACTGGAATCTCATTGCTGGAGTACAGCCATCTTCAGTGATGAGTCCCACTTCAAACAGAGCCCCGATGGCCAGCAAAGATGTGTTGGAAATGGCCTGGACAGAGGTGGGATACAAATCTCCCTGTTTCTCATCATTCAACCTGACAACCAAGAGTAATAGTCTGGATGCAATTCTTTTCATAGCAGGACCGCTTTATTGTCATCCACAGCATCATTACAGCACAGCAGTGTGTCAATGATATTCTACACCTCATTTTGTTGCCCTTCATGGCAAGGCATCATGGGCTTACATTTCACCAAGATAATGCCTGCTGCACACAACAAGAGCTCCTGCTGCTTGTCTTTGTACTGTGGCCACCAAGGTCATCAGATGCCTTCCCAATTGAGAAAATTTTGAGCATTATGGGCAGGGCCCTCAACAAGCTTGAGAATTTGATGATCTAACACATCAACTGGACAGAATTTGGCATGATATCCCTCAGGCGGACATTCAACAACTGTATCAATCAATGGCAAGCTGAATAACTGCTTGCATAAGGGCCAGAGGTGAACCAATGTGTTATTGACTGCCCAGTTAGTAAAGCCCTTTTTCTTGAAAAGAATCATCCAGTTTTTCTGAAACTGTAATCAGTTGTTTGTGTGTATGCATACATCACATCTACCAATTTCCATCCCATTTGAATTTTTTTTTGTCTTAGCATGTCTTTCTGGAGTAAAGATACCCCAAGTCTTTATGAAGAACTTGAATACAATGCACCACATGTCATTAACTGGGGTGCAATTTCTGCAGCCCACCTGGTAGATCCATATTTCTTTGATGGTGCTATGAATCACGTTGCATATCTCATTATGTTACATGAATTATTTATTACATATCTGCAAGATCAGACACTGCTCATTCATGTATGGTTCCAGCGGGATGGAGCGCCAGCTCAATAGGATATTGCTGTTAGAGACTATCTCGATGAGATATTTCCTGACAAATGGATTGGACACAGTTCTGTTGATTAGCCTGCACCTTCAGTGGCCACACAAATGTCTTAGTGATCTGTAATCTCATGACAATGCATTGTGGGGGTTCATTAACCAGGAGGTTGCTGTCACTCACTACGAGACAGTTTATCAACTTAAAGATGCTGTTCGATGAGCATTTACTGCCACCTTGCCAACAACATTGAAGAGAATTTTGTATTATGCAAAGCAAGTTCAAAAAGTAAGTGCACTTAATTTTTTTGAAAAAGTATATGTGGAGAAAAATTACAGGATATTATTTGTACACTTGTTGAATATTTTTCCAAATAATCACCATCCCATTCAATGAAAATGGTGAGTTGCAGCACAAGCTTCTTTATGTCATCCTTTGTCCACTTCAGAACTACTTTCTGTGCCTGTTTGTCAGTTGAAAATTAATTCCATTCATGTGTGTCTTCAGGGAGATGAAAAGATGACAGTCAGAAGGCGCCAAGTCAGGGGAATACAGGAAGTGGTTCAAAACATCCCAAGCAAATCAGTCCAAGAGCTCTTTGGTGGCTAAGACTTCGTCAGGACAGTTAGTGTTGTACAGCAAACACACCTGCCTTGTTGACATTCCATTCCTTTGGAGTTTTTTTAAGGTCTCACAATATCATTTTGCTTTGATGCTCTCCCCCTGAGGCAGAAACTTGACTAAAATGACTTACAGTCCCAAAACACTGAGGCCATGGTTTTTTTGCCCAAAATTATGATTTTGAATTTTTTGGCAGATGAGGAACTACTATGACACCATTCTAATGACCGTCTTTTTGTCTCAGGCATGTAATGAACCACCCATTTTTCATCTCCAGTCACAACAGAGTTCAGAAAATCCTCACCTTCCATTCCAAGTTGCTCGAGAAACTTGCAGGCACTATTGACTCAATTTCTGTTTTGTTGCTCTGCCAGCTGTTTATGGACCCATTTTGTGGACAGTTTATCATATCCCAGCAATTCTGTGTCTCATGTAAGAGAGTTGTGGGAACACTGCAGAAATTTCATCCACTGTCTATCAGCAGTCTTCACAAACAGTTTTCTCGATTTTTTGCACCAAATCATCAGTCAAAAAGCAAGGTTTTCCATGCCTCTGTCATGAAAATATCTCTGCCTCCAACAAACTCTGTATGCCACTTAAACACCATCTGCCGATTCATGACACTTTTGCCATAAACTGTTTTGATTTACGAAAAAATTTTCAGTGAATGTTATTCCTTCTGTGAGTAATAAGGACACCAGCACGTGGCATCTTTCATGCAACAGGACACTACAACACGAGTTTAGGTACTACCATGTCACTGCGATGCTCACTCTGGTCAGGGGATTCTCCATCTACCACTCAGTGTTGAAACCACATCCCATTATGGTCATAGTACATTTACTTTCTGAACACACCTCAAACATGGAGGAGAATTATACTGTTATGAAACACAGATACTCTGCAATAATTAATAAAGAATAGTCACAGTCCTTCAGAATTGTCATCTGTCATGATATGACATGATCTACGAATATGTGAACATGTTAATTGGGGGTAATGGGATTGTGTGATCACTTTTAGAGAGAGACTAATGAGGAAAACATGACAAGTTTCATAACCTGATTTCCCAGAAACAATTGCTCAGTGGAAGAGGACTTGAAATAAGTGAACACGTGTCTCAACTTATCTGTAGGTACTCGACCATTTCTGAAGAAATGCTGGGCAAAGTTTTAGAGGTATTTTCAAGGTATTTTATGTGCCTTTTCCTACATGATATTCTCAGACAAAATGGTGGCCCAGCGTTTAGTATTGAGGCTTCTTAATTTTACACCCAATGTTCTAGACCTGATTATTGTCTTCTTTATTTTTACTGTTTTCATTTATTTAACCATGTCCATGAAAGGTCATGACACAACTGTTTCTAATCAAATAAAGGGATAAAATGGCGTTATATTACAGCTGGATGTCACACTAAGTGTCACAAGTTTATTATGTAATGTATGTGTGTATGCTATGTTGAGAAGTAATAATCTTTTTAAATTCTCATATTCAGATATTTCATTCTTATATCAATTATTACATTAATTCTTATATTTTATTCACACGTTCATCCTTAAAGAAGATTTGATGTATTTGCCTGGATGATACTGATCGTGGAAACATTCAAAGCAAAGATATTCCAAACGCCACAATGGTGAAGATTTCATGCATTAGTAATAATTTATGGCAAACCTTGTATAATGGATAACATTTCTGAAAACTGTCTCTATGAGTCAAGATACAGTAAAGGAACTTCACCAAAAACAATTTCAAACAATTTTTGGTTCATTCACCCAGCTTACAATTAGTAGGCAAGTAAGGACAATTTTGTAACAGTATACACTGAAAAAGATACTTCTACAGACCGTGGGTATATAAATGAAAAACAAATATAAAAGTAATAATCAGGTTTCAAAAACGGGTGGCAAAATTAAGAAACTGCTACGCTAACCACCATGCCACAATTTGTCTAGTGATACCACACAGTAATAGGCATGTAAAGTATCTCAAAAGTAGCTCAAAAACTTTGACTGTGATTTTTCCAGAAACTGTCTAGCATCTACAGATAAGCCAAGGCACATGTTCTCTTATTTTGACCCTCTTCCACTAATCTAAGTTTTGCTGTTTTCTCCTCATAAAGCCTGCACAGGCTAGATTAGCTGTAGCAAATGAGTCTTTGGACTGATGGCCACAAGAACAACATTTTCCACTGATCAGCCAGAACATTATGACCACCAACCTACTATTGATGTAAACTCAGCCAGGTGGTAGCAGCATCACCTGGTTAGGGATGACTGCTAGTCAGACACACGCATGGTGCATGTAGTATCAGTAAGAGTGCTGTCTGTGTGTAGAATGGGGTAGATGCACAATCTATCCAAGTTTCACTGAGAGCAGATTGTGATGGCCTGGAGCCTTGGCCTTCGGAAACTGCACAACTTGTTGGGTGTTTGAGAAGTACTGTGTTGAGTGAGTGTCTTTAACACATGGGTGAAACCTAGGTGAAATGATTTCCAGATGATGTGTGGTTGGGTGGCCACTGCTCATTCGAGATATTGTACAATGTAGGCTGGGAAGACTGGTAAAACAGAACAGGTGACAGAACTAACATCAGACTTTAATGTCAGGTGGAGTACAAGTATGTCTGGACACACAGCACACCGAACAATCCATTATGATGGACTTCTGCAGTCTGTGATCCATGCACGTGCCAATGTTAACTCCACGACGTTGGCAACTATAACTGAAATGGGCATGTGACCGTCGGCACTGGATGATGGCACAGTGGCAGAGCATTACACGGTCTAATGAATCCCTATACCTTCTTCGTCTTACCGATGGGAGGGCACGAATCCGTCATCTTCCAGGGGAACAGCTCCTCGACACCTGTCCTGCAGGATGGAAACAAACTGTCAGTGACTCCATTATGTTCTGGGGAACATTCACTTGTGCAGCTCATGTCAGACACCATGATGGCCAAGGACTGTTGTACAGCAGTTGCAGACCACATACACACCTTTATGATGATCACATTTCCCGACAGCAGTGGCATTTTTCAAGAAGATACAGTGCCATGTCACAAGGCGAGGAGTGTGATGGAGAGGTTTGAGGACCACAGTGACGATTTCCAATTAACGTGCTGGGCCCCCTACTAGCCAGATCTCAACCCAATAGAATAGATCTGTGATGTCGTCGAATGTGGTGTCAGAGCCCATCGCCCCCTCTCCCCAGAATTTACAGGAATTAGGTGATTTTTGTGTGCAGATGTTGTGCTAACTCTCTCCAATTACCCATGCCAAAGGTGGATATACTGGCTATAATGTAGGTGGTCATAATGTTCTGGGCAATCAGTGTAGTTTGTCTGTTTTTATGTAGATCTTTTCATCTGACACCAGGTTCCCATATTTTTGAGGCAAGGCTGGTAGTAAATGGTGCAACTGCTTACTTCTTGGCGGCCAGGTTGTTCCTCAGGCGGCGTGCCCTGTAAGCAGCCATTTCAGGAGTCTCGTCTGGAGACGGATGGTGCTCCTCGGGTGGTGGGCTGGGTGCCCGCCTTCTGCCTTGTGATGACGATGGTAACTGTAACGAGAGAGTGGTTTGAGGTTGACAAAACACATTGTGTGGTGTTGGCTGCAGCAAATGCAAGCATTTGCATACTAACTGGTTGAAGGGTGCCATCATGAAAAACTTGTTCGGCTCGACTTTATCGATTCTGTACCTCAGTTGACAAAACAGAACCTTTATAACGGGAGTGCTCACCCTCTTTAGGCTCGAGACCAACTATGAGCAATTTAGTCCATTTAGAAAGTTACTGGCTTAAAATATCATATGGGTTTAAGCACAAAACACCTTCTTTGCCAAAATTAACCATTTTAATTACATAAAATACATAAAACAAAATTTTCTCACCATCAGAAGTTGTAGGCCTACTACTCAGTTTCTGAGATATTACACATGTGAAAAGAATTAAAATATACACCATCATAAATTTTAAAAACAGTTTGACGAGATACTTGGCTTTGCATATCGGTGGCAAGGAATAATTTGTCAGAGCCAAACGTACGCAGTCCAAATGATGAGGATCAGTCAGTTTAATTCTACACTTAAATTTTACTATGTCCATCATTGAAAACACTGCTTCAAATAGATATGTTGATTCAAAAAAACAATGAAACATATGATGCCACTTTTACAGTTTATAGTAAGTTTTTACACTCACTAATCTCCAAAAGTTATCTTCATTGCATTCTGACTTTAAGAAAACTTCATGTTCCACTTCAAGTTCAGTCTCACTATAAGAGAAAAAGAGTACTCACTTTACACCCCTTTTTAGAAATGTTGGAGCTATGAAAGCTAGAACAGGTTCTATTGCTTTTAAATCTGAAAATCAGTTTTTCACTATTTTCTGTGCTGTCAGGTTGGCCATATATTTCTTTGCAGCATCTTGGTCCAGTGATGTTTGTTGACCCGACAGTTCTCACTGTAGTTTCTGGAACTGTGCAGGAGGAAAGACTTGCTTGGCACAAGTGTTAAAGGAGGTGAAATGCAGACGGAGGTGAAAGAGGTGAAGTCAGTGTTGTAAGATTTACCACCTTCAAATATCGTGTGACACTCATTGTCAAGAAACTAGTATTTTACAACAACAGTTCATTTAAACAGGATTTGGACAAATATTTCAAAAGATTGACCCACAAAGCCTCAGCAATTGACAGGTTTATTGTGATTGATGGGTTGAGCACTCCGGCGTCATAGGATCCCTTTGTTGTCCATCTGACTGTGTGTCCAACTGTTAAAAATCCATTTCCTCAGGAACAGGTAGATACAGCAGTGGAAATTTATGTCGTATACTAAGATTTAGCCTCCCTTGGCAGTGTAAAAAGTTGAAGATTCTAAGTCAATGCAGTCAAAAGATATGGCCATTTGTGTCACATATTTTAATACCCACTCAGTCATCAAAACCTATAGTATACCTCCTGTTGACCTAGAATCAAGCTATACAATACTTCCTGTTAACCTAGAATCATGAAATTTCGCAAGAAGCAAAAGTTTCGTAGTACATTTAAAAAGAAAATCCAAAAATTGTTAATTTGCAATTATATCACACAAAATAAACATTTTTTGTTATTCTCAAAAGTCTTGGAATCCCTGGAACAGATATCTTGAGAGTATAGATATCAATCATAGGCAAAAATCATGGAGATTCTCCCGGGATGGATGAACTATCTAGGAACCCTTCACACACTACTTCGACTACCGACCCTGCTGTCTTCTTCAGGTGCTGTTACTTTTGTAGTTATGTGTTTCCACTGCCTGGATGAAGTGTATTCTTTGTAATGTTAAAGACAGTATAGGTCTCTGAAAACCAGGTGTGTATTGTGTTAGATGCAAATCTGGCATGCCTTACACAGGGCGGACTATTACAGCAGTTGAGGTGCAAGGAATATCTGCTGCTCATCCAACTAAAGAAGTAGAGCAAATCAGCTGTGTGAAATGAAGCAGAGAGAGACCAGTATCATACTGCAAATGTCAAATTCCTGGGATAGCATGACTGCTGCAATGGAATAGTGTAAAGTGATCCTTCAAAAAATCCAAAGACATTCTGGTCATACACAACTGCTGTCAGTGACACCAAAGCTCGTGTAAAATCCCTAGTGAATCAGACAGGGACTGAAACTGACGGAAGCAAAGCAAAAGTTGAAATGCTTGACTCCATTTTCAAACCTTCCTTTACAAAGGAAAAATCCAGGAGAACTGCCCCAATTTAACCCTGGTACCACATAGGAATTAGTGTCAGTGGTGTCGGGAAACAGCTGGAATCACTGAAATTGAACAAAGCTCCAGGACCCGAAGGAATCCCTATCAGATTCTATAGTGAATTTGTGGCTGCGTTAGCCCCTCTTCTAACAGTGCTCTATCATAGATCCCTTGAGCAAAAAACTGTGCCCAGTTCTTGGCAAAAAAAAAAAAAAAGCACAGATTTCACCTGTCTACAAGAAGGGTGCAAGAAGTGTTTTGCAAAACTGCCATCCAATATCCTTGACATCAATTTGTTGTAGAATCTTCAGACATATTCTGAGCTCAAACATAAAGAGGTATCTCAAACAGAACGACTTCAATGCCACCTAGCATGGATTCTAAAAACATTAATCATGTGAAACCCAACTCTTACTTTTCTCACATGACAAACTGAGAGCTTTGGATCAAGGCAGTCAGGTAGATGCAGTATTTCTCAATTTCCAAAAGTCTTTGACTCAGAACAACACCTATGCTTATTGTCAAACGTTTGATAATATAGGGTATCAAATGAAATTTGTGATTGGGCTAAGGACTTTGAGGACTTTTTGGTAGGGAGGACACAGCACATTATCTTGGATGGAGAGCCATCATCAGATGAAGAAGTAATGTCAAATCTGCCCCAAGGAAGTTTGTTGGGAGTCCTGCTGTTAATCTTATGTTTTAATAATCTTGTCAATAGTATTGATTGTAAGCTCAGTCTTTCTGCAGATGATGCAGTTCTCCATAATGAAGTACTGTCTGAAAGAAACTGCAGAAATGTTCAGCCAGATCTTGGTAAGATTTCAAAATGGTGCAAAGATTGACAGCTTGCTTTAAACAGTGAAAACTGTAAAATTGTGACTTCACTAAATATATAAAAAAAGAGAAACATAGTATCTTATGATTATAATATAATATCAATGAGTCGCAGCTGTAATTGCCAGCTTCTACAAATACATGGATGTAACACTTTATAGGGATATGAAATGGAATGATCAGATAGTTCCAGTTGTGGGTAAAGCAGGTGGTAGACTTTGGTTTATTGGTAGAATACTGGGGAAGTACAGTCAGTCTATGAAAGAGATTACTTACAAATCACTTGGGCGATCAGTTCTAGGATATTACTCAAGAGTGTTGGATCTGCACCAAACAAGACTAACAGGGGATACTGAATGTATACAGGGAAGGACAGTATGAATGGTCAAAGGTTTGTTTGATCCTTGGAAGAGTGTCACAGAGGTAGTGAAGAAACTGAACCAGCAGACTCGTGAAGACAGACGTAAATTATCCATAGAAAGTCTACTAACAAAGATTCAACAACCGGTTTTAATTGATGACTAGGAATATACTACAACCTCCTATGCATTTCTCTCATAAGGATCTTGAGGACAAGTTTTGATTAATTACTGCATGCACAGAGGCCTTCAAACAATCATTCTTCCCTGGATCTACACGTGTATGGGATAGGAAGAAACTGTAATCTCTGGTACAATGGACATACCCTCTGCCATGTGTTTCACAGTGGTTTGCAGAGTAGGCAGTTAGGTCACATGGAAATATTTTTCTAAAGAAATCTACATAATTTACAATTCATAGAAAATACATGGAAGTGAGTTTTTCAGTGAGAAAGTAGCTGCTTGTTTCTAAATTGAGTTAGTTCATTTAAAAACCTTCATTCTGCTCTTTTCAAGAAAGAGTTTTTGGAAAAAATAAATCTTCTTTGCACGCAAAATTTTTGTGTCCCAGAAAGTTCATATCTTAAATACGGCAGTGCTTATTTACAAAATTCAGAACGAAAGTTTTGTAGCCTTGATTTTTCAGATTTCAGAAGTGTCCACTTTCACTAGAGTAACTTGTATCTTTGATAATTATTAAATTTTGAAAATATCACCTAGAAATTTTTGACAGATTTCATTGCATTTGTGTCATTAAGATGCCGCTTGACAATAGTCACAGGTGGTTTGTGACCAAACAAATAATATTTTTGCAGATTACCAGGAAAGTGATTCTTATTTAATATAGTATTTGTTCATTTGTGTCTTCAGTATACTGACTGAGCACTCTCTTGAGCAAAAATGTCTTTGCTGCAGAGTAGTGGTCATTTGTCATCAACAAAAGATGAGAAACAACTCACTTGTTTGATAAGAAGTCTTGTCAAACAGAGTTGAGTCAGGTGTACATGACTGCATTGCCTTCATTTTTGAGAACCCTAAAATCATATTGATATACTTGAAAAGACAGTCACTGCAAAGTGGATGGAAGCAGGGAAAATGAGACTTGTTTTAAAATGAAAGGGGTAAGCTTGCATGAATCAGGAACAGTTTAGAATATTGGTTCTTCAACAGAAATGGACTGCATACAAGAAGGTGCTGCCATCTCCAGATTATTGTCTGTACTTGATGTATCAGAAAACAAGAGTTCAAGTTTAGTGTCATGTCCCGAAATTCTCACAACAATTACCTGTTATTGAAAGTAAGAGGAACGTAAACATTTGATTTGTAATATTTTGTTTCTTTAAATTTAGTATAATTAGTTAATTATTACTCTGACTATGTATTCGTTTGTGGTAGATTTTAAATCAGAGATCTAAAATGAGTTTATGGTACTTCTGTACATGAAAAATTGTTTCAGTGTTACTAATCTCTGCAGAGTAAAAACACTACTTTTCTGGTGAATAGGGACACTAAATTAAGGCCGAATGGGGACAATACATTTTGCTGATTTATTTTCTTTCCTCCTTTCGAAGGTGGGTAATGACGCAGGTTGTTGGACTGAAGACAATATGCGCAAAGCTATTACTGCGTTACACCGAGAGATGAGCACACCTCACATGTTGCAGAATTATTTGGGGTACCTGATTCATGTCTTTACCGTCATCTACAAAGTGGTAATGATGATCACCTGGAGAAAAAGGGTGGACAAACTACGTTTACCATATAACAAGAAAAGAAATTTGTAGAACAGATGGTTAGTTTGTCAACTTGTGGGTTCGGATTTGACTCTGACATAAGAAAAAGCTGCTTTTTCTTTTGCTGAGTAAAATGAGATCAAACATAAGTTTTCAAAACAATGTCAAATGGCAGGAATTGATTGGTGTATGGCTTTTCTTAAGCGCAATTCTGAAATGACGTTAGGGAGGTTGAAGATCTCTTTCCTTATCCTGATGTGACATGGTATTTACTTTACTTTTTACTTTATTGGGAAGAGCTATGGAAAAATTTAATTTGATAAGCCACAACTGATTTATAACTGTGATGAATCAGGCTGTAAAATGAATAATAAACCAAACAAGAAAATATTTGCAGTGAAAGGTTGCAAGGCTGTCTACTCACAACTTGTTACCATTTTTTGCCTGCACATATGCTGCAGGAAAATTCATTCCATCAATGGCAATATTTAAAGGCAAAAAATTTCATCTTGAATTTTCTGATGGTTTCCCTAATGGCGGATTGGTAACAGTGAGACTCATGCTGGATAAATGAAGAAGCCCTTTTCAAATGGTTGCATTGTTAGTTTATCAGTCAGTCAGTTTCATGTTCCGTGGATCATTTTGCACAATAAATTGTAATTATGTGCAATGAGACATTTTACATTCCATCATAAATTAATCATGCATAATAAAAGGAGTTGTTGAAGAGAAACTTTTTCAGCTCATAGAATTCCTGAAAACACACTTATTTCTGGATGGACCCATTTCCCATAAAAGTTTACTGGCATTGGACATTAGTGTGGAAAATGACGAACACATGATTTGTTTACTTAGTCATACAACTCGTCAACTTCAGCCATTAGATAGGCCATTTTATAAGGCTCTGAGGCCATGTTATGAGTCATGAGAAACAACCAGGAGGGAAGGAAAACTAACACAAGTCCTTTTTTGGAAAGATTCTTGGAGCAGCCTGGCTGAGAACAGCAAGGCTCCTACTGTGGACAGTGAATTCACATCAGCTGGGATCTATCCATTCAATGTAAATGTTGTCTCTGAACATAATTTTTTTCCTGGGTTGTGTGACAACAGAGGAAGCTGTTGACTGTGTTCCTATGCCCAATGGTAGTCCTGTTCCTACATCAGAAACCAGCATCAAAAATCAGAATCCGTGTCACTTTTATTATTTTTTCATGACCTCCTTATATCTCCAAAGAAACAAATGGACCACAGACCATCAAGAAGAATGCAAGAAGCAGTTCTCTTAATGTCTCCTGAAAATATAGCTGCAGAAAGGAGAAAAAGTGAAGATTGGAAATGAAAGGTGGAGAGAAAAAGGGAAGTAAATGGCTGCTTCCAGAATCATTATCCTCAGAATTAGAGGAAGTCAATAAAATGTGCAACTTTTGTTGTATAAAATACAGCGACCCCTTTTCATCAAAATTGGGAGGCTGGATTCAATGCCAAGGAAAGGGAAAGAAGAGGTACCATGAAAAGTGTGCAGTGGCTGATGGGAAGAAGTAGTTAGTTTGTGGTAGATGTGTATTTAAAAAATGACATTCTGGACAGTATATGGCAATGAAAAGAAGAAGAAATATTAGGCTAACACTGTTCCAATTCATTCTCACTTGAAAGTATGAACAGGGACATGTAGGACTTAATTCCTAATCATCTTTAAATCATTCTCTATGTACTAGATTACAAAAGTGTAGGCCTTTTAAGTTGTTTCTTAAATATTATGATAAAGAATGACCTAGAAACTTTACAGTCCCTACTAACAATAAAACCAGTATTTTAAATTCTCAAATTTTTGCCTCAGTTCTCCTGAACTTACCCTATTTATCATTACACTGTGGAAGAATTGTGGTTTGGGGGGGGGGGGGGACGTGGTGCTCACTTCTTGTTTGAGCTAGGAACATGGGATAAAAAGTTTTTGGTTTAGCCTGGACCACTAGCCATTGTACAGCTATATGAACATATCTTACTGCAGCTGTGTCAGAGTGTATTAAGCAAGGTTTTAGTGACAAACTGGAGCTTGTGCCCAGGGAAACTGTGTGATTGATATATAAATTTTGCAAAAGATTTAAATTGGAGTGAGACTGATGGTTCAAATTTGGTGTATCATATGTTGGTCAAAGGTAAGTTTTAACCTTTAAAAAGTCTTGTTTTATTTGGATTTTTGTGCAAAAAACACATTTTTGGGAGGTTTTTGAAGTGTGCTACTTCCACATTTAAAACTTGTGCGAATTGGTTCAAATTTTGTAAGAAGGTAGAAGAATACATGTAATTAATGGTCATCCTGTTTTTTGTGAAAGCTTTATCTGTTTCCACAATATAACTGACACGGTTCGAAAGACAATTTAAAAAAATCTGTACCACATCAGTCGTCTCCCAAGTCAGCTTCAATCTGCATTAGTTTCCAAGCCACGGCAGTCTATTATCAAGATTATCATAAAGTTGGGAACCCGAATGAAAATTACTCCTATCATAGCAGAAAAAAGGTTACTGTGAGAGGTGTAAAAGAAAGGACGTATCTGATGGCTTCAAAGAGGTTTAAATCAAAACATCTGGACATATTCGTGTTTTGTTATGAGGTAATCCCTCTTCCCCAGTGCAGTGACGTGTCTTGGACCCACTGCCTGTTACATGTATAGTGAGCAGTGTAAGGAAAAAAGGTGAATTTATGTGCTACTATAGAGTGGAATGCATCTACAAAAGGGGGTGTAGCTATAATAGGAAGTATCCCAGAGTGGGGATGCATGCATCCTAAACTTTAATGACACATTGTGTCATATTGCATGACATTACAAATGCCATGTTGGATGATACAATGGCATGTATCATGTTATACAACACGATATCGTCTACGATGTTACTTGACACGGTATATTACATCACGTGACATGGGTACTTATACCAACAAGTAAAAAAGCATGAATACATCAAGGTGTTTTGATTTGAATATCTTTGAAGGTACCAGGTAAGTCGAACAGCTACTTTCCTTCTTTTGCATCCCTAACTCTGCTGAGGACATATTCGCCTCCGTGTGTGTTAAGATAGCAGCATTTTTCATTCTGGTAATAAACTGTTGCAAAGCTGGATTTGAGGTACATTTAACAATAATGATTGCAAAGCAAGATTTGATACTATGGCCATACAAATAATGAATTCAGTTAGCAAACTTCTGTCTGATAAGTGAATCCTATGCTCAAGAGACAGCCATCAAACGGAGGTAAACACTCAGCCTTTTAGTGTTTCTGTCTAGACCCTTCCACTCTGCTGTTGCCTGTGGCCTGTAGGATGTGTCAGACTGTCAGAGTCACACACAGCCAGGGCCCTCGGTTGTCTAGTGGATAGTCAGCATAGTGGCTTAAGAGTGTTCGATCAGAGAGCTGGCTGCTCTCAGTAGTAAAAAAAATTAATGATGGGATCAATGCTGAACTCCAGTGGGTGACATGTGATGTCTGCCATGACCAATTGCAATGAACAGCGCAGAACAATATGAAAAAAAATCTGTAGTTGGGGAGGGGGTAGTGCTCTGTGGAACATTCTAGTGCCACGGCTGGAGTTGAAAAAGAAACTTAGACCACGAGACATGAATTCTCAGACTTTGTTAATGCAGTATTTGACGATGAGAGCACTTACCAACTTGCAAAAAACTCTGCACAATTTCAGACCTTTATGCAGTTTTTTCTTTCTCACAACCCCTCCAAAATGATAAAAATGTTTATCGCTACCTACTGTTCCCCATGAGGCATGACATTACAATTTATTACTTTTTTACTACTTACTATATTCGTGACACATTTTACAGGCCATTGATTGTAAGCAAAATTATATCAATGTACGAAAACAGTTTAGAAGACATGTCATAAACATTAAGCATAATGCCAGATGCTGTGTGGTATGGATGTGGATGCACAACTTGTCCAATGCTTGGTTTCTTTGTTAGAAACTGTATAAATTAAGTTGCTTGAATTTTACAGCCATAATGCATGTTAATAATTCTGCCACGGTAGCAGACTTCTCTACAAATCCCTTATCCTCACGGTTGTCCGTAGTGCTGGACTTGTCTGCCAGAGATCCCTAGCTCTGCTGGAGGAAACTCCCTCCAGGTGGTGTTTGCTGTTTCACTCCTAAACGTCTGAGCCAGTTGGCATTATGGAAAACCATTAGAGTAAACGTAAAGCCTTAATAACCCCTCACCAAAGATGGTAATGTGCTACCAGTCATAGTTGCAAAATAGTGACACAAATTACCTACAGAAGAATGGAATGGCAGGTGGCAGCCGAGCTGGGAGAAGGTCAGTTTGGAAGGAACAATGGAGGCATTGTGCATCATACAAATTATCAGGATTGAATAATGACAAATCTGCATTTACACCATTTTTAGATGTAGGAAAGTCATGATAATTTTGATGAGATTACAATCAACAAAGCAGCCAAAAGATTGCGAATCAAAACACAAACAAAAAAGATAATAGTCCTTCTACCAAAGGAATTTCAGCTGATTTCTACATCTACATGACTCCTCTGCCATTCACACTTAAGTACCTGGAAGAGGGTTCACCAAACCACCTTCACATTATTTCTCTACCTTTCCACCCTTGTAAGCAGCAGGAGAAACAGACACTTAGCTCTTTTCTGATTTTTTTCATTTTATTACCATCATTATTTCTCCCTTGTAAGTGGGCATTAACAAAATATTTTCACTTTCAAGAGAGAAAATTGGTGATTGAAATTTCTTGAAAAAATCTCACTACAATGAAGAATGGCTTTGTTTTAATGATTGCTGTTCCAACTTGCTTGTCATATTGGCGACAGTCTCTCTCCTATTTCACTATCATCCAAAATGAGCTGGCCTTCTTTGAACTTTTTTGATGTCCTCTGTCAGTCGTATCTGGTAAGATACCATACTTCACAGTAATGCTCTAGTGGAGGGCAGGCAAGCATAGTGCAGGCAGTCTCCTTGGCTGCTTGGTTGCATTTTCTAAGTGTTCTGCCAATAAAATGCAGTGTTCGGTTTGCCTTCCCCACAACATTATGTATGTGATCGTTCCAATTTAAGGTGTTTGTAATGGTAGTTCTTAGGTAATTAGTTGAATTGAAAGCCTTTAGGTTTGTGAGATTTATCCTGTAACTGAAATTTAATGGATTCCTTTTAGTACTCATGTGGATGACCTCACACTTTTCATTATTTACAGTCAATTGCCACTTTTCACATGATATAGATATCTTGCCTACGTCATTTTACAGTTGGCTTTGAACATCTGAGGACTTTATTAGACAGTAAATTCCAGTATCATCTGCGAACAGTCTAATACGGCTGCTCAGATTGTCTCTTAAATCATTGATATACACTCATGCTCATAAATTGAGGATAACTGCAGAATGTGGTGCCACACAATGTGGCACTACACAATACTAGTGCTAATAGCATAGGCACATAGGGAACACACGACACAGATCTGTAAGTCCACGGTATTGGTGAAAAGTTGAGACAACTGTCTCGAAGTACATGTGCTACAAAACGCCACTATTTCATGCGAATGTACCCTGACATTGATATGGGATATGATCTCCAAGCACACGTACACAGGCCACACAATGGGTTGGCATACTCTGGATCAGGTGGTTGAGCAGCTGGGGTATAGTCTCCTGTTCTTGCACCAGTGCTTGTTGGAGCTCCTGAAGTATCGTAGGGGTTTGAAGACATGCAGCGATAAGTCATCCGAGAGCATCCCAGATTTTCTCAATGGGCTTTAGGTCTGGAGAACATGTAGGCCACTCCATTCGCCTGATATCTTCTGTTTCAAGGTACTCCTCCATGACGGCAGCTCGATGGGGCCGTGCATTATCATCCATCAGGAGGAAGGTGGGACCCACTTCACCCCTGGAAAGGTGGACATACTGGTGCAAAATGACATCCTGATTCACCTGACCTGTTACAGTTCCTCTGTCAAAGACATGCGGGGGTGTATGTGCACCAATCATAATCCCACCCCGCACCATCAAACCACGACCTCCATACAGGTCCCTTTCAAGGACATTAAGGGGTTGGTATCTGGTTCCTGGTTCACGCGAGATGAAAACCTGGCGAGAATAACTGTTCATATTATACCTGGACTCCTCTGTGAACATAACCTGGGATCACTGTTCTAATGACCATGTACTGTGTTCTTGACACCAGCCTTCACGGGCTCTCCTGTGAGCAGTGGTCAGTGGAATGCACGTTGCAGGTCTCTGGGCGAATAAACCATGTCTGTTCAGTCGTCTGTAGACTGTGTGTCTGGAGACAACTGTTACAGTGGCTGTGGTAAGGTCCTGAGCAAGGCTACCTGCATTACTCCGTGGCTGTCTGCGGGCACTTATGGTGACATATCAGTCATCTTGTGGTGTTGTACACTGTGGACGTCCCGTACTGTAGCGCCTGGACACGTTTCCTGTCTGCTGGAATCGTTGCCATAATCTTGAGATCATACTTTTTGCCACACAGAGGGCCCGTGATACGACCTGCTGTGTTTCACCACCCTCCAATCGCCCTAGTATTCTATCCCTCATAACGTCATCAATATGTGTTCTTTGAGCCATTTTCAACACACAGTCACCATTAACACACAGTCATCATTAACACACAGTCATCATTAACACGTCTGAAAACATCTGCACACTTACTCGCTGCACCATACTCTGACATGCACCAACACACTTCTGCGTATGTGGTCTTCTGCCGGTGCCACTGTGCGATGACCGCAGCTAAACGCTCCGCATGGTCATACCCCGAGGTGATTTAAACATGCAAACCTCCCACCAGAGTAATATTTCACCATGTATCAGCATTATCCTTAATTTATGAGCATGAGTGTAGATTAGGAATAGCAGAGGGCCTATAAAACTTCCTTGTGGAAAGCCAGATATTATTTCTGATTTACTCAATGACTTAACGTCCATTGCTGCAGAATGTGATCTTTCTGACAGCAAATTACGAATCCAGCCGCACAACTGAAGTCGGCGTTCCAAAAAATCCCAAAGGTGTTCTATAGGGCTCTGTGCAGGCCAGTCCATTACAGGGATGTTATTGCTGTGTAACTACTCTGCCACACGCAGTGCATTACGAACAGATGCTCGATCGTGTTGAAAGATGCAGTCGCCATCCCGAAACTGCTCTTCAACAGTGAGAAACACCACCGCCTCCGAATTTACTGTTGGCACTACACACGCTGGCAGATGACGTTCACTGGGCATTCGCCATAACCACACCCTTCCATCGGATTGCCACATTGTCTACCGTGATTCGTCACTCCACACAACGTTTTTCCACCGTTCAATAGTCCAATGTTTACGCTCCTTACATCAAGTGAGGCGTCGTTTGGCATTTACTGACGTGATGTGTGGCTTATGAGCAGCTGCTCGACCATGAAATCCTAGCTTCCTCACCTCCCGCCTAACTGTCATAGTACTTGCGGTGGATCCTGATGCAGTTTGGAATTCCTGTGTGATGGTCTGGATAGATGTCTGCCTACTACACATTATGACCCTCTTCAACTGTCGACGATCTCTGTCAGTCAACAGACGAGTTTGGCCTGTACGCTTTTGTGCTGTCCCTTCAAGTATCTGCTTCACTATCACATCGGGAACAGTTGACCTAGGGATGTTTAGCAGTGCGGAAATCTCGCATACAGACATGTGGCACAACTGACACCCAATCACATGACCACGTTCGAAGTCCGTGAGTGCCCCATTCTGCTCTCTCACGATGTCTAATGACTACTGAGGGCCGGCCGGAGTGGCCGAGCGGTTAAAGGCGCTGCAGTCTGGAACCGCACGACCGCTACGGTCGCAGGTTCGAATCCTACCTCGGGCATGGATGTGCGTGATGTCCTTAGGTTAGTTAGGTTTAAGCAGTTCTAAGTTCTAGGGGACTTATGACCACAGCAGTTGAGTCCCATAGTGCTCAGAGCCATTTGAACCATTTTTGACTACTGAGGTCGTCGATATGGAGTACCTGGCAGCATAATGCACCTAATATGAAAAAAGTATGTCTTTGAGGGAGTCTGGATACTTTCGTCACATAGTGTAAGAATCTATTACATCAGCATACTGAAAGGAACGTAACTGGTATAGAATCTGGACAGAAAGATTAATTGATCTGAGTTGCTTCGCTACATCAAGGATATCTAATTTTAAGTTCTTTATGTTTGTTGTAGTTCTCGAATTTTCAGAGCATTCACCCAAAGTTGGCGCCGGTGGCGACACCTACAACGGGCTGACATGAGGAAAGTTTCCAGCCGATTTCTCTTACACAAACAGCAGTTGACCGGCGTTGTCTGGTGAAACGTTGTTGTGATGCCTCGTGTAAGGAGGAGAAATGCGTACCATCACGTTTCCAACTTTGATAAAGTCGGATTGTAGCCTATCGCGATTGCGGTTTATCGTATCACGACATTGGTGCTCGCGTTGGTTGAGATACAATGACTGTTAGCAGAATATGGAATCGATGGGTTCAGGAGGGTAATACGGAACGCCGTGCTTGATCCCAACGGCCTCGTATCATTAGCAGTCGAGATGACAGGCATCTTATCCGCGTGGCTGTAACGGATCGTGCAGCCACGTCTCGATCCCTGAGTCATCAGATGGGGACGTTTGCAAGACAACAACCATCTGCACGAACAGTTCGACGACGTTGCAGCAGCATGGACCATAAACTCAAAGACCATGGGTGCGGTTACCCTTGACGCTGCATCACAGACAGCAGCGCCTGCGATGGTGTACTCAACGACGAACCTGGGTGCACGAATGGCAAAACGTCATTTTTTCGGATGAATCCAGCTTCTGTTCACAGCATCATGATGGTCGCATCCGTGTTTGGCGACATCGCGGTGAACGCACATTGGAAGCGTGTATTCGTCATCGCCATACTGGTATGTCACCCGGCGTGATGGTATGGGGTGCCATTGGCTACACGTCTCGGTCACCTCTTGTTCGCATTGACGGCACTTTGAACAGTGGACGCTACATTTCAATGTGTTACGACCCGTGGCTCTACCCTTCATTCGATCCCTGCGAAACCCTACATTTCAGCAGGATAATGCACGACCGCATGTTGCAGGTTATCATCTGCATTTCTTCTTGGTGTACTGGTGGCCAGTAGTGTAAATATGCTACCTTAATATGTACACATATCAACGTATTGACTGTTTTTCCCTGTGTCTCGCAGTCTTCCAACAAACATGTTACACACTCAATGACCTGATGCTTTCTGCACAGGCGGAACTCCACCACCAAGTGGACTACACCTATCAGAATAGGCCGACCAGTTAACTCCACGCATTCGCACTTTTGCACCTGATCTGTGCCCCAGGGTAAAATAAGCATGGACTTGGAGGTATCACCCAACCTAAAAACATAGGACATAATACCTATAATTATTAGTTTGCAAATGATGTAAATACTGATGTAATGATGTTCAGTATACCATGTTCAGTCACTAATACATACGAGGTTTGTCCGGAAAATACGTATATAAGTTGAATAATAACTTTATTTTACTATTATTTAGGTATTACAATATGGTCTCCTTCAAAGTACTCGCCCTGAGACGCGATATACTTCTGCCAACGCTGTTTCCACTGGTGATAACATTGCTGAAAGTCTTCAGTTGTGATGTTGTTCAGTTGCCGTGTCGTTTCCGCCGTGATGGTTTCCACATCTCCCAAGTGCCGCCCCCGAAACACCATTTTGCATTTCGGGAACATGAAGAAGTCACACGGGGCTAAATCGGGTGAATAAGGCGGGTGGTCTGTCACGGTGATTGACCTTCGGGCGAAAAACTCGCGCATAACGAGCGACGTGTGAGCGGGCGCATTGTCGTGATGAATGATCCACATTCCCCCTTTTGCCAACTCCGGTTGAACTCGGGCCACACGAGCTCTGAGACGTGTCAGAACTTCAACGTAAAAATTTCCTTTCACTCTCTGGCCGGGAGGGACAAATTCTTTGTGAACAATGCCCCTAGAATCAAAGAAAACAATCAGCATTGTCTTCCCATTGGACCTTGATTTTCGCGACTTTTTTGTTCTCGGTTCTCCTGCTAGTCTCCATTCCTTGCTTTGAGATTCGAGCTCCACATCGAATTCGTAAAACCAGGACTCGTCTCCAGTGATGACTCGGTTGAGAAAGTCCCCTCGTTCCTCTGCTTCCAACAAATCCCCACAGCACTCAACCCTCTTTGCTTTCTGTTCTGGCGTCAAGAGCTTCGGTACGATTTTCGCACACAATTTCTTCATTTCAAGTTTTTGTGTCAGGATTTCGTGAACGATTGTTTTGGGGATTGACAGCTCGTCAGCAATCATTCTGACTGTCAATCTACTGTCTTTAAGAACACAAGCCCGAATTCTTTCAACATTTGCATCGGAACTCGATGTCGACGGGCGTCCTGGGCGAGGGTCATCGTTCACTTCTTCTCGGCCACCCCGGAACTTTTTTTAACCACTTGTTCACCGTTGGTACCTTCAGAGAATTGTCTCCGTAGACCTGTTTCAAACACTCAAAAATCTCACGGCCATTCTTGCCTAGCTTTGCAAGAAACTTGATATTGACGCGCTCTCCCTCAATCAGAGAGAGCTCCGCGCCGACGGCAGGTGAAAAAGGGTAACAGTCAACAAGCTGCCGCACACTCCCACCTTCACGCAGAGTGCTCTGACTCGAACTGAGCGTTGATGGGATTGGTTACAGCAGTAGTCCCACCTGGCGGTGACTGCAACTTGTAACATAAAGACATTATTCAACTTTTTTACGTATTTTCCGGACAAACCTCGTATAGCTACTCTTATACTCACTATATCCCGTATATAATTCCTGAAGGGCTTTTTATTTTCTTTATTATTTTTTTGTAATCTTGCATTGACTCTAGAATTTAATCCCGCCACCTCAATCTCCAGTACAGGCGGACACAACCTGATGTGAAACCTACCAGCGCGAGTTGCTCGTTGAGGAATCTTTCGTAGTTCTCTCGGCTGTCGTACGGCAGCCTGCCTAGTCTGCTCTCGGGTGTGGCCAGCTGTCCGAGCATCTCGTCGTAGTTGAAGATCTTGAAAGGGCGCACGTTCTTGCTCTGTGACTGCAGCACCTGCGGCAGCGGAATGGGCGGGGCGCCGCCAGCCGCCTCCCCTGACGACGTCGGTGGTGGCGTTGCACACTGAAGCGACCCGGGCACGTCTATCTGCAATTCAGAAAAAAGACACTTTCGAACCTGAAGTTTATAGTACTCCACAGTGCGAGCTCAGGTCCCACATCAAACTTCTCACAGCCTTCTTACCGACTTAGTGTTGAAATTACATTTTGCCTTCTCAAGGCTGAGGTTCATGTATAATCTTGAACTGATATTCAATTTCCACGTAACGAAATATGATGTGGCTTCAAAAATAGCACCAAAATTAGCAAAACAGCACCGAATTTGGCAAGAAATTACATCGAATTTGACAAGAAAAATCGAAACTGGCAAAAATTAACACAAAAATTGGCAAAAAATTATCATAAAAATTGGCAAAAAATAACAATGAAATCGGTAAAAATACCAAATTTGGTAGAAAATAGTGGAAATTGGGAAAAAACACTGAGACTGTCTAATAGTATAACGGAAATAGGCAAAATATAACACTGAAATTGGTCATAAAATAAAATGTTTTTTCCTGTTCGTAGTTATACATACATCCGTCGGTTATTTGTACACCGATGCTGGACGTACACTAGGTTGTGAAAAGCCGAAATTTCGAGAAACACGGCTGTAGTAGAATTACAAGATTGTAACTGAATACGGCAAACAGTCATATTTAAGGCATGAAAAATTTATTCGAACATTATAGGTTCCGATTTTTTTTTTTTTAAAGAAAAAAGAAAGGATCGTTAGATGGCTCGTGAAAGTTTCCGTACTGAATATCAATTTGCGCTTGCTAATTGTCTAGTGCTCAAGATAAACAGATTTTTGCTTAATATTGTGTAGGGGAGAGTGCTGTATCCAGAGGATAGAATACTTAGGAATGTGAGTGTTTGGTCTGTAGTTCAGTCTGGTAACTGCTTTTAGAATCACATGAAGAAAAATGTACCAAAAGAAGTTTAAACCATGTTTTACCTTTTCCGTTGTTGGTATACATGAGGTACTGTTATGTGGAGTTCCTACTGGTTCTCTTCGTGCTTGCCGAACCGTAGCTTGGCCTGCTAGGTCGCCGGATCTCTCCCAACTGAAAACGTTTGGAGGACGACAGTCAGTCAAGGCCCTGCAACCAACTCGACATTTTGACGATCTAACGCGTCATTTGGCTCGATATCCTTCAGGAGAACATCCAAGAACTATCAATCAATGCCAAGCAGAGTAACTGATTGCATTAGGACCAGATGTGGACCAACACATCGTTGACTTGCTCAGTTCGTGAAGTTCTTTGTTTTTAACAAAGCATTCAACTTTTTTGAAACTGCAATCATTTGTTTCTGTATATGTACATCACGTCTACCAATTTCCGTCCCATCTGGATAATTCCTTCGTGGTGCGTCTTTTTTTGGTTTGTTTTGTTTTAGAGTATGTGTCATATTCTGCACTTTTAAAGCTATTAGAAATATATTGTTTTTTCATCACGTACAGAATTTCATGGTGAGCAAAATGCTTTATATTTTTAAGCCACACTTAGCTCGTTTTTTATATATATCTGTTTATCTGATTTCATTTACTGATCATTGGTACATAGTAAAATAAGAATGTAACAGAAGACTACATGAAAAGATTTTCTCCATTGCAACGATTTTAAATTTCAGTGGAAAACCTTGTTCCTAGGTACATGACGATGTCACATTTTGGAAGATGTTCGGACATTTGGAAAAACCTTAATTTTCGAAAGTAATGTTTGTAGTTTCAGACAAAGACTGCAGCATATAAAAAGTGCATGTCATTATTTAAAAATGGAATAAGAAGAAAATAAAGGGTGATTCAAAAGTCATGTCCCGTAGGAGAAAGAGGGTGAAGTAGAACTCCGACAAACTTTCAGAGGCGGTAGTATGGACCAAAACAAGAGAGAAATGCCCAGGAAATATGTGCTCTAAAATGCATACCTAACGAACTAAGAGCACTTGTTCATCTCCGCGACTGTGAAACACGTCTCTTCTACTGAACGAGTGCTCGTACTGTGCTGGTGAATACTGGCGCCAGCACAGCGTGCGGCATACAGGTTACGAGAGTATCGGTAGAGGCCAACGACAAGACAACGCTGGAAACGTGCCGCCAACGCCCTCAAAGGCGCCAGTATTTAGGATCGCCGCTGCGGACGGGAGAGACAGTTTGGCCCGTGAGTTCGAGCCAGTTACGGCAGCTAGTTCGAGTCTGTATGCCGTGGAGTTCCGACGTGTCGCCGTAGATGGATCCACAGACCCGGGCTCTAGTACAGAGACAGGCAGGACATAGCAACCTTATAGTGAACGTAGCGGACGTCTACTTCAACAGCATGGTGGCTACGTGGACTATACAGAAAAGAGTTTGTACTGCAGCACATGGAAAGCAAGTTGAGTAGCTCTTTCTTTATGAATAAAGAACCCAGTTATTAACTGCGTGCAGTTTGTGTAATAGAACGAGGATACCAGCCACCGACCAACATCCTCTCCTTGCTTGCCGTGGTACAACTCTGCAGAGACAACGAGACTACATAAAAGCGGCTAAAGACAATGGAATACATACCTCTTAAGGTATGCACTTTAGAGTCCTTGTTTACCAGGCAGTTTTCTCTTGTTGTGGCCCCATACTGTCACCTTTCAAAATATGGATAGCAAACAGCTTGCAGCAGAAGACATTTTGTTTCATAATATCGAAGACGAAATGCTCATAGCTCTTGAGATATGCGTTTTAGAGTCCATGTTTGCTATACTTTTTTTCTTCTTGTTTTGATCCATGCTACCCTGGCGGAAAGTTTTTCGGCTGAGTTCCGTTTCACCATATTTGTGCTATGGGACATAACTTACGAATCATCCTGTGTATTAAACTTCTACACACGAAAACCTCAGAAGTATCCGAAGGTGCAACATTCTTCCCGAACATGGGCAAAATTTGTAATTTGAGAAATCATACAGGAAATGATCTTAAAGTTGATTAAATAATAATTTTCCAGAATCGTACGTGGTGATGAATTCGTCGAATGTGTGTATTATACCAGGTGATCAAAAAGTCAGTATAAATTTGAGAACTGAAAAAAATCACAGAATAATGTAGATAGAGAGGTACAAATTGACACACATGCTTGGAATGACATGGGGTTTTATTAGAACCAAAAAAATGCAAAAGTTCAGAAAATCTCCGACAGATGGCGCTTCATCTGATCAGAACAGCAATAATTAGCATAACAAAGTAAGACAAAGCAAGAGATCTTTCACGCGTCTAGCAATATGGGGCGGAGCGCCATCATGCATAAACATCGTACGTTCCAGCAGGTGTTTATCGGCCAGGCTGGGGATGATGCAATTCTGTAACATATCGGCGTACCTCTCACCCGTCACGGCAGCAGTTACAAAACCAGAATCACGCATTTCCTCGAAGAAAAAAGGCCCGATAACGGTAGATGTCGTAAATCCAACCCATACCGTGATTTTCTCGTCGTGCAATGGAGCTTCCACGACAGCTCTAGGATTTTCTGTAGCCCAAATTCTGCAGTTGTGGGTGTTGACCCTCATAGCGTGAAATGAGCTTTGTCGGTCCACAACACGTTACTCAACCAATCGTCATCTTTCGCCATCTTTTGAAACGCCCACACCGCAAATGCCTTCCGCTTCACTAAATCGCCAGGTAACAGTTCATGATGCCGATGGATTTTGTACAGATAGCATCGGAGGGTACGCCTAAGTGCCAACCAAACAGTAGTGTATGGAATGCCAGTGCGACGTGCAACTGCACGAGCGCTGACTTCCCCGTGCATAGCCGAACCCGTTACAGTCTCCATTTCTTCCTGAACTGTCTCGGCAGCATTACGCCTTGTGCTCGGTCGGCCACTACTGGGTCTATCCTCTAAACAACCCGTGGCTTCGAACTTGGAAATCATTCTCGCCACAGCTGCATTTGTCAACGGACCTTTACCCGTTCGAATCCCCTTCCTATGGCGATAGGATCGTAACGCTGAACTAGCACATTCCCCATTCTGATAATACAGCTTCACTAAAAGCGCCTTTTCAGGTAACGTCAACATGCTGCGACTGCTGGCGCATCCGATTCTCTCTTTCATTACAGCTCCTTTTATACACGATTGTCATGCGCAGTCACTGACGTTTTGCTGTCCAGCGCCATCTGTCGGACATTTTGTGAACTGTGTTTTTTTTTGTTCTAATAAAACCCCATGTCATTCCAAGCACGTGTGTCAGTTTTTACCTCTCTATCTACATTATTCCGTGGTTTATTAAGTTTTCAAATTTATACTGACTTTTTGATCACCCGGTACTTTTTAAAAATTCTGTGTTTGACATGCACTTCAAGTGTGTTGTACAGCTCACTAATAACTGGTTGTGCTTAATAAACCAGCTGTCAGTGACCGGTCTGGTACCTTACTTTGCTCACCTGTATGTAACTTCTTCGGCCCTAACTAAATTTCAGACTGCGTTTATTGAATTTAGAACTGCTGAAGGGACATTTTAGATGTAACGAGATGTGGAAGAGTACTGCACACTATCAGCTGATATCGAGGGTGTGACAAACACGTTTGCTTTCCAGTTCCCACAGCGTAACTTCCCATTTCCTGTGCACCGGACTACGCATGCACTGATGTGAAACTTCTTCAAAAAAACGTTCAAATGTGTGTGAAATCTTATGGGACTGCTAAGGTCATCAGTCCCTAAGCTTACACACTACTTAACCTAAGGACAAACACACACACACACACACACACACACACACACACACACACACACGCACACACACACACACCTGCTCAAGGGAGAACTCGAACCTCCGCCGGGATCAGCCGCACAGTCCATGACTGCATCGCCTTAGACCGCTCGGCTAATCGAAACTTCTTCCTGGCACATTTTAAATTGTGTGCTAGACTGGGACTCGAACGTGAGATCTTTGCCTTTCGCATGCGAGTGCTCTACCGAATAACGTATCCAAGCAAGACCCACGACCTGCCCTCACAGGTTCAGTTCCCCCAGTACCCCATCTCCTACTGTCCAACCTTCCCGAGTTCGAGTCTGGCACATAATTTTAATCTGCCAGGAAGTTTCATATCAGCGCACGCTCTGCTGTAGAGTGAAAAAAATCATCCTGGGAACTTCTGTGAAGTTTGGAAGATGAAGCACTGGCAGAAGTAAAGCTGTGAGGCCGGGGAGTGGATCTTGCTTGGATAGCTTAGTCGGTAGAGCACTTGCCTGCGAAAGGCAGAGGTCGCAGTTTCGAGTCCCAGTACAACTCACAGTGTTAATCTGTCAGTATGTTTCAACTACCCATTTGTTGGTGGAACGCTTGTCATGATCGTCAAAATTATTTTATTTTATCAGGTTAATTTTACTTTCGCTACAATTTTAGGGTTCGTGCGTGAATGGGTAAAAACGAAACCTTCATAGGATCACTTTTTATCCACCTGTCTGGCTGTCCGACTGTTAATTTTCTCCTCTTCTCAGGAAGAGGTAGACGTATTGAGATTTATTTCTCGTATGGAGGTCTGTGTCCCTTGTCGGTGTAAAACATTGAAAGTTCTAGGTCAATGCAGTGAGAAAATATGGCCACTTATGCACATATTTTAATTTCCGCAGACTCATTCATCAAACCTGTTGAGTACTTCCCGTTGGCCTAGCATCGAGAAATTTGGCGACAAACAAGGTTTCAAAATTTTATTGATTGGCGACTCCATGTTGTCTTGTGCCCTACGACCAGATAACAGGTATACTTGGAAAAAAGAGACAGCATTGGTCGTATATTTTTTACTATCGCAAAATCGATTTTCTGTCACTGAGTGACCATCTTCAGTGCTAGAAGTTAAAAATTTTTTTCACATTACGATCAGAGAGTACAACATAGAAAATCACAATTACATCTGCATAAGTTCTATCTATCTATTTGAATAAGTGCTGGATATCGTGCATAGTCTATGTTTAATTTCTCTAAAGTACGATGTATATTTTGGTAAAAGTGACACTATTACTTGTCCTTCCTCATGATGGTTTCTCGATGATTGATGTATACTACTTGTTCGCACCTTATATTTGCACGGCATTTTAATTATTAAGTAACGGCAGTTTCGTACTGTTATTATTTTTTATATATTTGACTCCTTGGTATTAATGTTATTATTTTTATATATTTGACTCCTTGGTATTAACGTTTGTTACATAAATTACGAACGTTGTACTTCTGACTTCCCACACCAGATGGTGGGTATTATGTTTTAAAAAAAAACCTGTGTTACGCCTCTTTTTATGTTATTCATTTATTATTCTTTTGCATTATCTTTTGCTTTTCATATGTTCTGTACTCTAACAACTTATCATCGATCTATTTTATGTTTTATAGTTTATAAAAAACGATACGCCAATGTATTTTAGATATTCCCCTGCGTCTGCTATGTGTTGTACGTACATTTTAAATTTGTATTACTACACCATTCACAAAAGTACAAGAGTTATTTAGTGTTAATAATTCGCAAAAACAGTAATACTATGTCTTCACGTGACACATGTCACATAGAGGGCGTGTCAAGCCCCGTCACACCGAGGTCTGCTGAACAAGTGCAGGTAAACAGCGACCTCAGTCTATGTGATTGCCGTAAGCTTAGTGACAACACTGCATCCTAATTTAAGTTATACAATATAGGTTTGTTTCTAACAAGTGTTATGTTCATATGCAGATGTAATTGTGGTTTTCTATGTTGTACTCTGTGATCGTAATGTGAAAAAATTTTTAACTTCTAGCACTGAAGATGGTCACTCAGTGACAGAAAATCGATTTTGCGATAGTAAAAAATATACGACCAATGCTGTCTCTTTTTTCAAGGTTTCAAAAATAAAGGAAAAAAAATCCAAAAATTGTTAATTCGTAATTTTATCAAACGATAAAAATATTTCTTTTGTCATTTGCCATCAGACGTCACACATGAAATTAAAACAGTATGTAGCTCTGCATTCAGGGTGACTAAGTCACAACGGTAAAAGTCGAGGAATGACTTTGTTGTTCATATGACGCGTTTTGGAATTTGCCCATCATAAAATATCCAGGAGCGATCACTGCACGTAGATACGGCGTTTCTAGTTGTATGTGAAACAAACATTCCCAGACTAGTCTGCGAATGTCTGTTCCACATATAACTTGAAACGCCGTATCTACGTGCAGTGATCGCTCCTCGTATGAGCAGTAAAGTCATCCCCTGCCTGATGTTGCGACCCGGCCAGCATGAATGCAGAATTACTGATTATTATAACAGTGGCCACCTGGCAACTACATGACCTTACATCACATTTATGTTATTGAAATTGAAACATCCTCGAAAATCTTGGTATCCCTAGGACCAATATCTTGCCGGAATCAGTGACGGTATTGGGCAAATCTGGCGAGATACTGAATTCCCGGAATGAATGAACTGTCTGTATACGTAAGTAACTTTGTACGGAACCTTGAGGTTTTTTACAAAAATATCTCGAGCTTTTTGCGCGTTAACTGTATATTATGCACCGTGGTAAATACTGGTACTTCCATGTCACGCCTTTGATACAGCAAATAATAGTGACTTCAGGAACACATACACTCGCTCACTACATCTAACGTGTTTACATGGGAAAACACGTTGATACTGTGAATGTGTGTGTGCTTCTGAAGTTATTAACATCTGTTGTATCAGGGGTATAACATGGAAGTATCAATATTTACCATGCTATATAATATACAGTCAACGTATAAAAAACTTCTTTTTGTAAAAAAACGTGATGAATGTAATGGGGAAACCACATGGATACTCTAGCTTGATCTCCAGCATTGAGCTTTGAAAATGTAACTGAATGTAAAGCACCGCCGGCCGCGGTGGCCGAGCGGTTCTAGGCGCTTCAGTCTGTTTTGTACCCTTTATTTTGTCATGTCGTGACATGTCTCAGGAGAATCCCATCAACAGACCTGTGGCATGAAATACGGGGCATATGGCGAAAGGAGCACATTGCAGCGAGGTAGTAAAGCTGTGAACTACGAAAATACACTAACGGAAAAAATCGCAACGCCAGGGATGGGGTTGTGCGACATAAAAGTAAGTTGGTACGCATGTTTCTACTTCTGAAAAATGATGTGTGTTTAAATTTCGCGCAAGTCACATCAGGTGGGGCTAGTTGCACGACTTCGATGATGCCCATCAGGTCTCCTTTAAGGGGGTAAGGACGTCAAACGGGCCGACTTCGAGCAGGGGAAGCACCACAGGACATTTTAATTTCCACTGTCTATACTTTTACAAATAAATTCATAAAACTTTGCCAGCATGACCAGGAAGGATTCAGAAGTTCATAGCTGCGGAAGTTCAAAGACATAACAAAATGAATTTTTTTACATGTGAAATTTCATCATTTTTTCACTTACTATTGGCTGCATTTGTTGCTATAGGTACACTTTTCTTCATAAGAGAGACTGTTCGATAAATTTTGCACAGCATACAAACCATACTTACACGTGTCTGAAACTCTAGAATCTAATTTATGAAAAAAATGAATGAGCTGTTGCGTTTTATGCTTTATGTTTAGAAAAAATGAAATTTTGTAGTTTATTATTTCTATTTTTGCCATAGTTTTTAATGGATTTGGAAAATTCTAGAGTTTCATACACTTGCAAGTATGATTTGTATGCTGTGCAAAATCCATCAAAGAATCTCTCTTACTTGTGAAGAAAAATGTACCTATAGCAACAAATGCAGCCAATAGTAAGTCAAAAAAATGATGAAATTTCACATGTAAAAAAATAAAATTATTTTGTTATGTTTTTGAACTTCCACTGCTATCAGTGTGAATCCTGAGTCCTTCCTGCCCGCATCTCGTGGTCGTGCGGTAGCGTTCTCGCTTCCCACGCCCGGGTTCCCGAGTTCGATTCCCGGCGGAGTCAGGGATTTTCTCTGTCTCGTGATGGCTGGGTGTTGTGTGCTGTCCTTAGGTTAGTTAGGTTTGAGTGGTTCTAAGTTCTAGGGGACTGATGACCATAGATGTTAAGTCCCATAGTGCCCAGAGCCATTTGAGCCATTTTCTGAGTCCTTCCTGGTCATGCTGACAAAGTCTTATGAATTTATTTGTAAAAGTATAGGCACTGGAAATTAAAATCTCCTGTGGTGCCTCTCCTGCTCCAAGTCGGCCCGTTTGACGCCCAACCCCCCTTAAATACACGCTGGAACGGTCTTGAACGTTAGTTACCTTTGAGTATGGACGTGGTGAGATGACGTTAGTCAAGAGTGTCTCTAAAGCAACAGGACGCCATTGTCAGCTCAAGCTGGATGTTACTTCTGCGATATTACAGAACGAGTTGGCAGGAATGCAGCAACTGTACATCGTTGCTGGCAGCGGTAGTCGCGAGAATGTACAGTTTCGCAAGAAGACCGGACTCCGGACGCTCACGTGGCACTACGGAGAGGGAAGACCGTCGTGTTCGGCGTATAACACTGCATCTGCAGCAGCGATGTGAGCAGCAGTTGGCACCACACTGACAGCGAAATGTTACAGATCGGACAGCTCCTAGCCAGATGCCCTATGACGTGCATTTCACCGACATGTCTGTATGGCTGTGTGTATATAGTGTACACTGCTGGGCAGCGCTGGGCGCATGACCTTGAGTGAGACTTAGCCGCTGAGCGAGGCAGCCGCGCGACACGGGCCCTAGTATTACTAGGCCCGTGTTGCTGGAAAATCAAAAGTCACGTGACCGCGCTATCTTATCGGGACTTCCGGCGCTTGGCGCTGGGGTCTCGGCGCACAGGCAGCAGCATGCTCATTCGACTCGAGGCCGCCGCACGGAGCACACAGCCATGCTGTACAGGAGGAGAAGAGTGTATCGACGTTCCAGAATGCCAGTGTACAAGACTGTTATCAGCTTTGATGAGACACCAAACCCAGTGTCTCAACAGGAGATCCTGAGTGGGCCAATAACATTTGTTGGCTGTAAGATTAATTTTTCTTGTACAACAAATGAAGTAGTACCAGGGAATTCATGGACGACTATTGCTGTAGTAAGGGGTAATGAAAAGCCTTCAGCAGGATTGGAGGCTTACTATGACAGAGACCTTATCTGTTATAGAACATTTGCAATTGGAGTTGTTGCCGACAGGAATTATGGTACTTGTGTTGTGACAACGGACAAGCCTTTTTCTCTTTATACAAGGAACAAAAGAAGAATTAATGCAAATGAGAGAGTTAATATATGGTGCAAAACCCAACCACCGCCATTTGTCACTTCATTGGTGGCAAGCAAGAGCTCAGTGGAGGCTCACTTGCCGCTGTTGTAACCTAACAAGAGTGTCGACATGTTGCTTTGGACTGGTCGATCATCACATTTGTCTCCAGTTGTGCATAGAGGGTGTTACAAAAAGGTACGGCCAAACTTTCAGGAAACATTCCTCAGAAACAAATAAAGAAAAGATGTTATGTGGACATGTGTCCGGAAACGCTTAATTTCCATGTTAGAGCTCATTTTAGTTTCGTCAGTATGTACTGTACTTCCTCGATTCAGCGCCAGTTGGCCCAATTGAAGGAAGGTAATGTTGACTTCGGTGCTTGTGTTGACATGCGACTCATTGCTCTACAGTACTAGCATCAAGCACATCTGTACGTAGCATCAACAGGTTAGTGTTCATCACGAACGTGATTTTGCAGTCAGTGCAATGTTTACGAATGCGGAGTTGGCAGATGCCCATTTGATGTATGGATTGGCACGGCGCAATAGCCGTGGCGCGGTACGTTTGTATCGAGACAGATTTCCAGAACGAAGGTGTCCCGACAGGAAGACGTTCGAAGCAATTGATCGGCGTCTTAGGGAGCACGGAACATTCCAGCCTATGACTCGCGACTGGGGAAGACCTAGAACGACGAGGACGCCTGCAATGGACGAGGCAATTCTTCGTGCAGTTGACGATAACCCTAATGTCAGCGTCAGAGAAGTTGCTGCTGTACAAGGTAACGTTGACCACGTCACTGTATGGAGAGTGCTACTGGGGAACCAGTAGTTTCCGTATCATGTACAGCGTGTGCAGGCACTATCAGCAGCTGATTGGCCTCCACGGGTACACTTCGGCGAATGGTTCATCCAACAATGTGTCAATCCTCATATCAGTGCAAATGTTCTCTTTACGGATGAGGCTTCATTCCATCGCGATTAAATTGTAAATTTTCACAATCAACATGTGTGGGCTGACGAGAATCCGCACGCAATTGTGCAGTCACGTCATCAACACAGATTTTCTGCGAACGTTTGGGCAGGCATTGTTGGTGATGTCTCGATTGGGCCCCATGTTCTTCCACCTACGCTCAATGGAGCACGTTATCATGATTTCATACGGGATACTCTACCTGTGCTGCTAGAACATGTGCCTTTACAAGTACGACACAACATGTGGTTCATGCACGATGGAGCTCCTGCACATTTCAGTCGAAGTGTTCGTACGCTTCTCAACAACAGATTCGGTGACCGATGGATTGGTAGAGGCTGACCAATTCCGTGGCCTCCACACTCTCCTGACATCAACCCTCTTGACTTTCATTTATGGGGGCATTTGAAAGCTCCTGTCTACGCAACCCCTGTACCAAATGTAGAGACTCTTCGTGCTCGTATTGTGGACGGCTGTGATACAGTACGCCATTCTCCAAGGCTGCAACAGCGCATCAGGGATTCCATGCGACGGAGGCTGGATGCATGTATCCTCGCTAACGGAGGACATTTTGAACATTTCCTGTAACAAAGTGTTTGAAGTCACGCTGGTACGTTCTGTTGCTGTGTATTTCCATTCCATGATTAATCTGATTTGAAGAGAAGTAATAAAATGAGCTCTAACATGGAAAGTAAGCGTTTCCGGACACATGTCCACATAACATATTTTCTTTCTTTGTGTGTGAGGAATGTTTCCTGAAAGTTTGGCCGTACCTTTTTGTAACACCCTGTATAGGGGAGATTGTCGGACGGCAATTCCAGTGTGTTCCGCAAACAGCGGCAACCCTCCCTGTATCGACCGACCAATTGCAACAGGCATGGAACTCCATCCCACAAACTGACGTCTGGCACCTCTACAAACCAACATTCTGGCGGTTACACCGGTTATTAATGTACCAGCATTTCACAATTTCAGTGACTTATCCCGCGTTTAACCTATGATCCTGCAATGCTAACACTTAAATATGTTACCCAGACAAACATATTCCAGAAATTTCAGTACTCTAGATTACTTATTTTTTAGTGTTGCGATTCTTTTTCGTCAGTGTAAATACAGAATTTCTTGTCATATCCTACTCCTTAGCACCATCAGTGCCCAACTGGCATTGGCAGTTCGACACTGGATCAAAAGAAAATAACGTCAAAAATAAGTGGCATTGGGGACAGTAATGCGTACATCAGGAATAATGACTGTATGAAGAAATACGTGTTGAAGAATCTCATACTGGCGGTATTCCCATGTTTTGTTCCAGCATCTTGAAATGCGGCAGCTCTGGCCTTGTTGGTACAAATTTTTTATTGCAGTGACTGATGATCTCGATTTTGCAAGTGTTACCTGCTACTGTGCTGTAAATCAATGTTTCCTTGTAATCGTAATGAATGTCGCTATTCCCCCCACACCCCACCCCTTTCCATAGCGTTAAATTTTTTGTATTTGTTGACCGCCGCGCGGTCTAAGGCGCTGCAGTCATAGACTGTGCGGCTGGTCCCGGCGGAGGTTCGAGTCCTCCCTCGGGCATGGGTGTGTGTGTTTGTCCTTAGGATAATTTAGGTTAAGTAGTGTGTAAGCTTCGGGACTGATGACCTTAGCAGTTAAGTCCCATAAGATTTCACACACATTTGAACATTTTGAACATTTTTGTTGACCCATTGATACTTTTGATTTAACTTGGACTGTTGCTTGCAAAGGTCTTGATTGAAATTTATATAACGAGCACGCTTTCCTTTTTTCAAATTCCAACAGCGCGGGAGTGTTGTAGGCCGCGGCCTTGCTAGAGCAAATTTAATCCTTTTACTAATAATTTTGTTACCTATACAGTCTGAATATCAGGTGTTAATAATTTATGTGCACCTATTCACAATGGTGACTGTAATTATCGTATGACAGCGAAACTTGTTAGATATGGAAATGTGAGAATGAGGACCTGCTTTACGCTGGGGAAAAAAAAAGAACCCTCGTTCCAATTTTGGCCGCCAGGTGCAAATCTAGCACTGTACAGCACCTTGTCAACGTCTCTGCTGCTCATATTGAACAAACTGTGAACGGAGCAGTTAATTATAAAATCAACATTATGTCTCTGTCGCTTGTTTGACCTTTTCTGGCTATGTCCGGTTTCTAATCCACGATGAGTAAAAACATTTCTGAACGTCTTTCTTACATTCACAGCGCTATATTTGCACGTGGTGGTTAAAACTGGAACTAATTTTTTTCGAGCACATATCGGTTCCTCATTAAAGTCTTAGAATGTGTGCCAAATTTCGCTGCCATACGATAATTACAGCCCCCACTGGACGCCTGTGAGTCGCTCCAATTTATTTTAACCACCCGGTATGGTTATGCCTCAAGTCATAGCATTGCTGTCACTAACATCACCTACTGGTGAACCTGTTTCCCTGTACAGCGTGGAAATGGCTATGTCAATTGGGCAATGATGGTGCTATGGATTACAAAGTGGCACGGCACCCAGTATTAACTGTAATAGATATGTTCTCGGGTTTGCTACTTTGTTGCATGTACTCCTTTTAATATCTTGTCTCATATCATATGTTTTATGCCCAGATCTGATGCTGGGGTTCTACCAAAATACTTCAGGAGATGATAAAATTATTTTGGAGGTCAAGGCAAGTGTTTTACCATTTAGTTCAAGTATGGTTACAGAATGATTAAGTTTGTTTTATCAGCATGATTTCAGAAAACATCGTTCGCACGAAGTAATGGCCGCTATCGACAGGGGATCTCAAGTTGATTCCGTATTTCTAGATTTTCGGAAAGCTTTTGACACCGTTCCTCACAAGCGACTTCTAATCAAGCTGCGGGCCTATGTGGTATCGTCTCAGTTGTGCGACTGGATTCGTGATTTCCTGTCAGGAAGGTCGCAGTTCGTAGTAATAGACGGCAAATCATCGAGTAAAACTGAAGTGATACCAGGTGTTCCCCAGCGAAGCGTCCTGGGACCTCTGCTGTTCCTGATCTATATAAATGGCCTGGGTGACAATCTGAGCAGTTGTCTTAGGCTGTTCGCAGATGATGCTGTAATTTACCGTCTAGTAAGGTCATCCGAAGACCAGTATCAGTTGCAAAGCGATTTAGAAAAGATTGCTGTATGGTGTGGCAGGTGGCAGTTGGCGCTAAATAACGAAAAATGTGAGGTGATCCACATGAGTTCCAAAAGAAATCCGTTGGAATTCGATTACTCGATAAATAGTACAATTCTCAAGGCTGTCAATTCAACTAAGTACCTGGGTGTTAAAACTACGAACAACTTCAGTTGGAAAGACCACATAGATAATATTGTGGGGAAGGCGAGCCAAAGGTTGCGTTTCATTGGCAGGACACTTAGAAGATGCAACAAGCCCACTAAAGAGACAGCTTACACTACACTCGTTCGTCCTCTGTTAGAATATTGCTGCGCGGTGAGGGATCCTTACCAGGTGGGATTGACGGATGACATCGAAAGGGTGCAAAAAAGGGCAGCTCGTTTTGTATTATCACGTAATAGGGGAGAGTGTGTGGCAGATATGATACGCGAGTTGGGATGGAAGTCATGAAATCAAAGACGTTTTTCGTCACGACGAGATCTATTTACGAAATTTCAGTCACCAACTTTCTCTTCCGAATGCGAAAATATTTTGTTGAGCCCAACCTACATAGGTAGGAATGATCATCAAAATAAAATAAGAGAAATCAGAGCTCGAAGAGAAAGGTGTAGGTGTTCGTTTTTCCCGCGCGACGTTCGGGAGTGGAATGGTAGAGAGGTAGTATGATTGTGGTTCGATGAACCCTCTACCATGCACTTAAATGTGAATTGCAGAGTAATCATGTAGATGTAGATCTAAAGTGATAGAAATTGGATCGCTGAGGCTTTGAAGCCCTTCACTTGGTGACTTATTGCGTTTGGTTTCTGTCTTGGGACATCCGATTTTTCTGACGTTTCACCAGCATGAGTTGCAGGCATTGCCAAAGTCCATTGTAGTTGATGGACCAGGCGACAGACCGATCGACTATTCATCCCAAAACAACAATATGTTAACAATACGTCCCAACAAGCAATACATCAAAAATTGAATGCCGATTCCTCCATAACGTATGAAATGTAGCGTCACGTCAGTATAGCACTAGATAAACCAACATTTAGTAAGGTGGCTCTCACCATCCAGCTGGGCGATGACCACTGCGGCTGCGGCGGCGCCTGTGCGGTGTGCGGCGGTGCGAGGCCTTGGGAGTGGTCGGGGCTGTAGCGGCCCAGCAGCGGTGATGCCAGTGGTGGTGTGGCTCTGCTACTGGGGAGCATCTGCATCAGCGTGTCGACGTTCCTCATTTCACCATCTCGCCCCCGCGCCCAGCTGTTCGCGCTCCTCCCACCGACTTCCCCGCCGGTGAGTGGGCTGGCGACACGGACGTGCCTCGTGAATGCCGACCCGTGCTCTGGATTCTGCAGTGGGCTGCGGTGGTCGCCATGCGAGGATGCCGCCGTGTCGTGGACCGGGCCGTGGCGGTAGCTCGGGATCTGCACGTGGATCGGGGTCGTGCATCCTTCGCGAATGGGCTTGGGTTTCAGAGGGGAGAACCGAAGACTCTTGGGAGTCATGGCCAGGGGGGCATAATGTCGGTTTGCGTACGACTGCACGTTCGCCCTGTACGGAGACCCACCGGTCAGATGCGGCATGCTCCAGCACTGGCTGCCTGCGCCGGGTGCCTCTGTGGCTGCTGCTCGTTGGAAGTTGTGCTGAGGATACTGACCGGTGCTGGCCATTTGGTACCACTTCTGCGGTGATCCTGTCATGGCAGGGTTGCTGTCGTAAATTCCCATCTTATATTCCTCTGGAGTGGGCACGGCCCCGACATCCCTGTGCCCATTCAGCTGTGATCTCAGAATGTCTGAGCAGTGCCCCAGTACGCGCTCTTCTTTCCATTTTGCATGTTCCACCTTCACCTCCTGGACAGCTTCTTGCGGTCTGTAAAACAAAGACAACATATAACGGATTTATAAATGTAATAGTGGTGCTTATACACTCCTGGAAATTGAAATAAGAACACCGTGAATTCATTGTCCCAGGAAGGGGAAACTTTATTGACACATTCCTGGGGTCAGATACATCACGTGATCACACTGACAGAACGACAGGCACATAGACACAGGCAACAGAGCATGCACAATGTCGGCACTAGTACAGCGTATATCCACCTTTCGCAGCTATGCAGGCTGCTATTCTCCCATGGAGACGATCGTAGAGATGCTGGATGTAGTCCTGTGGAACGGCTTGCCATGCCATTTCCACCTGGCGCCTCAGTTGGACCAGCGTTCGTGCTGGACGTGCAGACCGCGTGAGACAGGCTTCATCCAGTCCCAAACATGCTCAATGGGGGACAGATCCGCAGATCTTGCTGGCCAGGGTAGTTGACTTACACCTTCTAGAGCACGTTGGGTGGCACGGGATACATGCGGACGTGCATTGTCCTGTTGGAACAGCAAGTTCCCTTGCCGGTCTAGGAATGGTAGAACGATGGGTTCGATGACGGTTTGGATGTACCGTGCACTATTCAGTGTCCCCTCGACTATCACCAGTGGTGTACGGCCAGTGTAGGAGATCGCTCCCCACACCATGATGCCGGGTGTTGGCCCTGTGTGCCTCGGTCGTATGCAGTCCTGATTGTGGCGCTCACCTGCATGGCGCCAAACACGCATACCACCATCATTGGCACCAAGGCAGAAGCGACTGTCATCGCTTCACGCCTGTCGTGACACGACTGGAGGCGGGCTGCACGATGTTGGGGCGTGAGCGGAAGACGGCCTAACGATGTGCGGGACCGTAGCCCAGCTTCATGGAGACGGTTGCGAATGGTCCTCGCCAATACCCCAGGAGCAACAGTGTCCCTAATTTGCTGGGAAGTGGCGGTGCGGTCCCCTACGGCACTGCGTAGGATCCTACGGTCTTGGCGTGCATCCGTGCGTCGCTGCGCTCCGGTTCCAGGTCGACGGGCACGTGCACCTTCCGCCGACCACTGGCGACAACATCGATGTACTGTGGAGACCTCACGCCCCACGTGTTGAGCAATTCGGCGGTACGTCCACCTGGCCTCCCGCATGCCCACTATACGCCCTCGCTCAAAGTCCATCAACTGCACATACGGTTCACGTCCACGCTGTCGCGGCATGCTACCAGTGTTAAAGACTGCGATGGAGCTCCGTATGCCACGGCAAACTGGCTGACACTGACGGCGGCGGTGCACAAATGCTGCGCAGCTAGCGCCATTCGACGGCCAACACCGCGGTTCCTGGTGTGTCCGCTGTGCCGTGCGTGTGATCATTGCCTGTACAGCCCTCTCGCAGTGTCCGGAGCAAGTATGGTGGGTCTGACACACCGGTGTCAATGTGTTCTTTTTTCCATTTCCAGGAAGGTACAATGAGGTGACGAAAGTTATGGGATACCCCCTAATATCGTGTCGAACCTCCTTTCGCCTGATGTAGTGCAGCAGCTCTACATACCGTGGACTCCATGAGTCGTTGGAAGAAATGTGGAGCCGTGCCACCTCTATAACCGTCTATAACTGCGAAAGGGTTGGCAGGACAGGATTTTGTGCTCGAACTGACTGCTAGATTGCATCCCATAAATATTCAATGGGATTCATCTCAGACGATCTGGGTGGCCAAATCATTTGCTCGAATTGCCCAGAATGTTTTTCAAACCAGTCGCAAACAGCTGCGGCCTGATAACATTGAGCATTGTCGTCCATAAAAATTCTATCGTTTTTTGGCAACATGAAGTCCACGAATAGCTGCAAATGAACTCTCAGTAGCCGAACGTAACCAGAGGATCCAGCCCATTTCGTGTAAACACAGTCCACCACCAGCTTACACAGTGGCTTGTTGACAACCTTGGTCCAATGGCTTAGTGGGGTCTGCGCCACACTCTAACCACACCATCAGGTCTTCCCAACTGAAATCGGGACTCATCTGGCCAGGCCACAGTTTTCCAGCCGTCTAAGGTCCAACTGATATGGTCACAAGCCCAAGAGAGGCGGTGCAGGCGATGACGTGCCATTAGCAAAGACACTCGTGTCGACCTTCTGCTGAAATAGTCCACTAACGCCAAATTCGCTGTACTGTCTTTGCGGGTACGTTCGCCGTACGTCCCACATTGATTTGCCGCTGCTCTCGGCCGTTAAGTGACCGAGTTAACGCCTGAAATTTGGTATTCCCGGCACTCTCTTGACATTGTGGATTAAGGAATACTGAATTTCCTAACCATTTCCGAAATGGAACGTCACATGCATCTAGATCCTAGAAATGGAATATCCCGTGCATCTAGGTCCTACCGATATTCCACATTCAAAGTTGTTTATTCCTATCGTGCGGCCATAATCACGACGGAAACCTTGTAAAGTGAATCACTTGAGTACAAATGATAGCTCCGCCAATGCACTGCTCTTTTATACCTTGCGTACGCGATACTACCATCTCTACATGTGCATATCGCTGTCCCACGACTTTCGTCAACTCACTGTAAAAACATTGTCTTGTACTAGGAGGACTTAAAAGTAACTAGAATCATAATTTTACAGAATGTGTAACTGTAGTACCAGGTTCTATTGCTAAGGAGCTATTCTAGGACATCTATTGAATCATTCTGCCAAGTGGTGTCAGCTGACAGTGACGAGTGGGGTTTCTGTGTAAATTCTGTGTGTGTGTGTGCGTGTGTGTCTGTGTGTTGCATTCGTGACACACAGAAATGACTGACACATTCGCGACACACAGTAATGAATAACATTAACAAACAACATGCAGCTGTGAAATATGTTTATTACTTGGAAAGTAAGAACACGCTGGTAGCAAAAAAAAAATGGCTCTGAGCACTATGGGACTTAACAGCTGTGGTCATTAGTCCCCTAGAACTTAGAACTACTTAAACCTAACTAACCTAAGGACATCACACACATCCATGCCCGAGGCAGGATTCGAACCTGCGACCGTAGCAGTCGCGCGGTTCCGGACTGCGCGCCTGGAACCGCGAGACCACCGCGGCCGGCACGCTGGTAGCAAAACTTAAGCGTACGACTGACTTTCTCGATTTAAAAGGGGGCCGGAAATGACCACTGATGATTCTGTCGTCCTTCAACTTCCCAAACCGAGGTACATATCGGCAAAATCCGTAATCTAGGCAGTGAAGATCCACAGTGGGCGATCGACTAACATTCGAATCAGCTTTGTCTTGGAGCACGAGTTAGCGAATTGTGAACGTCGACTTCGGAATGTGAAAAATGGTACCAAGATTTGTGCGAAGACTTCTCAAAAAATGGTTCAAATGGCTCTGAGCACTATGGGACTTAACATCTATGGTCATCAGTCCCCGAGAACTTAGAACTACTTAAACCTAACTAACCTAGGGACAGCACACAACACCCAGTCATCACGAGGCAGAGAAAATCCCTGACCCCGCCGGGAATCGAACCCGGGAACGCGGGCGTGCGAAGCGAGAACGCTACCGCACGACCACGAGCTGCGGACGAAGACTTCTCACTGGTGGTCAAAAGAATCAGGCCATTCGGGGCTGTCGTGAAATGAAGGACGCGTTCAAACATGACGCTTATTGTCTCAACAAAATCATCGTAGGCTATGAGTCCTGGTTTGAATTTAATCCATAAATTAAACAACAGGCAAGTCAATGGAAGTCACCTGACTCTCGTCGCCCGAAAAAGTATCGTCAGGGAAAATCGAACACGAAGATGACGTGATCTGTTCTGTTGAAATCAAAGTGGTCGTACTCTCAGAATTCGTTCCTCACAATCAGGCTTTAAACCTATAAGTTAAAGTTTTTCGCGATAATATCAGGCTTTGTGAAATTCCGGTGAATTGTTCCTGCATCGTGACGTATTTGTAGAGAGTAGATGAGTGTAATGAATGAGTGTGTAGTGTGGTATTGTGTTCGTGCTGACGACGGTGAGAGAAGGGAGGGGGGAGAAACCTGGTTCCGACACACGGCCTGCTTCTCTCCAATAGAACCAGATCGGGCAGCCGTCCGATGGACGGATCACTATCACCAATGACACACAGACTTACTCTGTGAGATGCTGTGGATAGGTCTGCTACTTGCCGGCCAAATAATGGCAGTGAAAATTTCATCGCGCACCAGGGTTCGAACAGGTTTACCTTCTAGTCGAGCGCCGGCGCACAGTCGTGCGGTAGCAACGTCGGCTGCAGATGAGTGTTCGCCAGTTTTTGGCCTGAACGAAGACGACTTCCTTCTCCCATGATCCCTATTAGCCAGACGTAGCGCCGCGCGGGGTAGCCGCGCCGTCTCAGGCAGCTTGCCACGGTCCGAAGTTCGAGTCCTCCCTCGGGCATGGGTGTGAGTGTTGTCCTTAGCGTAAGTTAGTTTAGGTTAAAGTAATGTGTAAGCCTAGGGACCGATGACCTTAGCAGAATTTAAAAAAAGGAATTGCTCCATCAGATAAAAAGCAATTGACAGGAAAACGTCTTCCCCACTGTAAAACAGAACGTAATGACTGCGATGTCAGGTATCAGGGGATGTATTACAAGAGTTGTTCTAACATTGGCATGAAGTGTTTGGCAAGCACGTTAGTGCCAACGCAAAGTGCTCTGAAGGAGACTGAAGTTGTATTCGAGAAAATGAAATACATGTTTCAGAAATTCAGTTATTTTTGGGTCCCCTCTTGTGTATGTGAAACCTAGCAGCTAGAAAATGTCGTTTTTATATGGAAGGTACTCTATCACGAGAACTTTTATCTATTTTGTGCCGGATTTGTATCAGGTGCACGAGCATCGTTAGTGGCATCTCGTATATACTAGTTTCTTAAGACATACCAAACCTATTTGCAATTAAGATTCATACAGTTACACAGTGTAACAAAACAGCGAAGCGACTGCAAGACATGGTCATATATCTGTTTATCTTTGTACACGTAAACGCGATGATGATGATGAAGTCCCATACTCCTTTACAGAACGTAGGGGAACGATGCGGAAGAGCCGCACCGCCGTACTAGGCAAGGTCCTAGTGGAGGTGGCTTGCCATTGCCTTCCTCCGACCTTAATGGAAACACCATAGGAAGATACGTTAATGATTAAGAGTTGCAATTCTCTGGAATGCAGAGTCGATTAGGGGAGTTCATGTTCGGTGTTGTTAGCGTGTACGGTAGGGTCTGTAAGAGGCTTGAACAGCGTCAAATGTTGAGCGATCACTGGGCACAGACTCCGGGTGGTCGTCTGAGACAGCATTGTCAGAACCTGACAGCGTCCGCAGCTCTTGGCCTAGTGGCTAGTGTTGCTGCCTCTAGATCACGGGGTCCCATGTTCGATTCCTGGCCGCGTTGAGGATTTTCTCTGCCCGGGGACTGAGTGTTGTCATCATCATCATCATCATCATTTGCGACAGTGGCTCGATTGGACAGTGTAAAGAATTGGACTGTTGTAAATACTGGGATTGTGCACGAGCGCTGATGACCGCGCAGTTGAGCGCCCCATAAACCAAACATCATCACCATCACCATCATCATCAGCAGCAGCAGCACCTGACAGAGTTTGAAATGAGACTCATTGAGGATCTCCATTTGGGCGGCTGGTCGAATTGTGCAGCATCCTGATACGCTTGGTACTGCGATTTGACTGTGATCTGATGTTGCACTGCTTGGGAAAATGAGGACTGGCATATTTGTCATCGAGCTTGCAGTCAACCACATCTGTTTAGCAAAATGGAGGATCACTGTATTGTGCAATAGGCTGATCGTAACCTCCTCACACCTGCACCTCACCCTGTCTCCCTGCAACATTTTGTACCATCTGGCACCGTTGGTTGGAGACTAGCAGCAGGGAATTACCGTGTCATGCGTAGGCTGCCATTAACCTGCCAACACAAACGGTTGCATTCAGATTGGTGCCTCGAGCGAGAGTCGCCGACTGTTGACAAATTACATCACATCATGTTCAGCAATGAGTCACAAATCTGCACTACTGCGGATGACCATAGCTGGCAAGTGTGGTGGTGATATGGGGAGAGGTCCCAGTCTTCCAATGTTTCAGAGAGGCACAGCGGTGTTAGTCCTTGAGATGTGGGTAGTCACTGGGTGTGACTTGCCGGCCGGGGTCGCCGAGCGGTTCTAGGCTCTACAGTCTGGAACCGCGCGACCGCTACGGTCGCAGGTTCGAATCCTGCCTCCGGCATGGATGTGTGTGATGTCCTTAGGTTAGTTAGGTTTAAGTAGTTCACAGTTCTAGGGGACTGATGACCTTAGAAGTTAAGTCCCATAGTGCTCAGAGCCATTTGGATGTGATTTGTGGCCACAGTCATTAGTGACTCAGGGAACTCTGACGGCACAACAGTATGTCATGGGGACCTCGAGTCCTCACGTCCTACCACCCGTGTGACAGTACCGCGATGCCATTTTCGAACAGGACAGGCCTCAACCACACATGACAAGTGTCTCTATGAACTGTCGGTGCGGTTGATGAAGTATTCCCTAGTCAGCAAAATGCCCCAATAGAAGTGTGGGCCAGCTCGGACATAAACCCAATCCCAGTGCGAGTATCCTGGGTATCGAGCACCAGTACAGTTGTCAGACAGGTTACCTCAGGAGCGCATCCATTGGCTTTACCACACCTTCCCAACCGAGTCAGTGCATGCATCCAGGTCAGAGGATTACAATGTTATGCTGACAAGAGAGTGCATAGTGAAAATTTCCATTGTAAATTTCACTCAACTTTGTGGTCATATATCCTCTCAAACTGTGACGCTTCATTTCGTTTCCTCCTTCCCTTCTGGGTGCTTCAGTTTTTTTTTGTGTGTGTATGACAGTAGCGATCGACGTATAAGCTTGCATCTTCGCATCTGTCAATGATGGTGCCCTCAGTGCAGTGGTGTAGCGCCCTGGCCTGCAGTTAGTACCTGTTGCGGCTGGAGGCGGTGGCGGCACTGAGATCGAGCGGCGAGTCTTGGAGGTTGGCGCGCAGCTGCGGGGGCGACGGCACTTCTGGGGGCTGCGGTCCGGCGAGCGGAGAAGGCTCACACGCGTAGGCACCGTACGGCTGGCCGGCGCCCGCCGGGGGCTGGTGCTGGGGGGCGGCGGGGGCGGCGGCGGCAGCAGATGCCGAGGCCACGGCGGCAGGCGCGGGCACGATGACGCCGGCCGGTGGTGGGGGCGGCGGGGGTGGCACTGGCTGTGCGTGCTGCGACATTGTCGGGGGCCGAGCAGTGCCTGCACACCAGAGCAGAGGCTGTTGTCACGGTGAGCAACGCTGCGGACATAGCGCCGGTGTAGGCTCCAACCAGACAACCACCATTATAGCTTATCACATTTAGTCACTGTACTACTCACTGGTAGAGAGGCTTAGACCTGCAAACCACCACTGTGCAGGGTGTTACAAAAAGGTACGGCCAAACTTTCAGGAAACATTCCTCACACACAAAGAAAGAAAATATGTTATGTGGACATGTGTCCGGAAACGCTTACTTGCCATGTCAGAACTCATTTTATTACTTCTCTTCAAATCACATTAAACATGGAATGGAAACACACAGCAACAGAACGTACCAGCGTGACTTCAAACACTTTGTTACAGGAAATGTCCAAAATGTCCTCCATTAGCGAGGATACATGCATCCACCCTCCGTTGCATGGAATCCCTGATGCGCTGATGCAGCCCTGGAGAATTGCGTATTGTATCAGAGTCGTACGAACACTTCGACTGAAATGTGCAGGAGCTCCATCGTGCGTGAACCACATGTTGTGTCGTACTTCTAAAGGCACATGTTCTAGCAGGACAGGTAGAGTATCCCGTATGAAATCATGATAACGTGCTCCATTGAGCGTAGGTGGAAGAACATGGGGCCCAATCAAGACATCACCAACAATGCCTGCCCAAACGTTCACATAAAATCTGTGTTGATGACGTGATTGCACAATTGCGTGCGAATTCTCGTCAGCCCACACATGTTGATTGTGAAAATTTACAATTTGATCACGTTGGAATGAAGCCTCTTCCGTAAAGAGAACATTTGCACCGAAATGAGGATTGACACATTGTTGGATGAACCATTCGCAGAAGTGTACCCGTGGAGGCCAATCAGCTGCTGATAGTGCCTGCACACGCTGTGCATGGTACGGAAACAACTGGTTCTCCCGTAGAACTCTCCAGACAGTGAGGTGGACAACGTTACCTTGTACAGCAGCAACTTCTCTGACGCTGACATTAGGGTTATCGTCAACTGCACGAAGAATTGCCTCGTCCATTGCAGGTGTCCTCGTCGTTCTAGGTCTTCCCCAGTCGCGAGTCATAGGCTGGAATGTTCCGTGCTCCCTAAGACGCCGATCAATTGCTTCGAACGTCTTCCTGTCGGGACACCTTCGTTCTGGAAATCAGTCTCGATACAAACGTACCGCACCACGGCTATTGCCCCGTGCTAATCCATACATCAAATGGGCATCTGCCAACTCCGCATTTGTATGTATTGCACTGACTGCAAAACCACGCTCGTGATGAACACTAACCTGTTGATGCTACGTACTGGTGTGCTTGATGCTAGTACTGTAGAGCAATGAGTCGCATGTCAACACAAGCACCGAAGTCAACATTACCTTCCTTCAATTGGGCCAACTGGCGGTGAATCGAGGAAGTACAGTATATACTGACGAAATTAAAATGAGCTCTAACATGGAAATTAAGCGTTTCCGGACACATGTCCACTTAACAGCTTTTCTTTATTTGTGTGTGAGGAATGTTTCCTGAAAGTTTGGACGTACCTTTTTGTAACACCCTGTATACATCTGAACCTGCGTAGTCTGGACCTGCACCTACACTGGCAAAAGCTGCACCGCACAGCCTGCATACACTTTACATATCTCAAGTACTCAACAGTGTCCTAATAATTAAATTTTCCCAGATTTGAGTCTCACCTTTATCTACGATAGCGATGGAAGCTGAAGAAATGAATTAAATTACTCTCGGGGAAAATTTAATTATAAGATCTGTAAGATCACTTGAGGTACAGGAATTTCCCATTCGCCCAACCCTGGGGTGTTATTCCAGTGCTGGATAGCCCTGGCAGTAGTGACGATTTTGGGGGGAGGGTGCTGGACTTTGGTAGCCCGTGCAGCACTCTTGGCCGTAGTGCTGCTGTGGTGTAATTGTCATCATTTCTGGCTAGTAAGCAATGAGACCCGGGTTTGAGTCCTGGCTCAGGCACGAATTTTAATTCTTTTCTTCAGCTTCCATCAGTGTTCTAATATTTATTAGAAGTGAGTAACCACGCTACCTGAGATAGAGATGACAGCAGTGTAGCAGTAGTTTGCAGTTCTGCCAGTTTATGCAGCTTAGGACACGTCTCCACTCTGTGCAAGTGTCTTCACCTCTCCTGCAGCCTACGTCCATTCGAACCTGCTTACTGTATTCAACCCACGGTCACCCTCTTCCAATTTTTATCCCTCACGCTTTTCTCCATTACCACATTCACATTACTTGATGCCTCAATCGATCCCTTCTCTTCATCAAGTCCTGTCGTAAATTCCTTTTCCCACCAATTCCTTTCTGTACCTTCTCAACAGATGCTCCATCTACCCATTGTTATCATGATCATTCTTCTCTAGCACCACATTTCAAAAACTTTCATTCTGTTATTATCTGAACTATTGATCGATTACGCTTCACTGCTGCACAGGACTACGCTTCAGATACATTATCTTCACAAGATAATTTCTAATACAAATTTGTTCGACGTTAGCAAAGTTCTCTCTATCAGAAACGCATTTCTAGCTATTGCCAGGCTGCAAAGGTGCAATGAGACACAAGGAAAGAAAGAAGGGAAAAAGAAACAAGAAAGAGGAGATAGACATGAAGACATTATTTAATGAGGCCTTGATTCTGTGTTAATGTGATGCTGACAAGTCGGCTGTTGCTGAACACAGCTGCACAAACAAACGTACGATTACGTTTCATGAAATGTAAGTCTAATGCCACGCATCATTTCAGTCACCAAGGAAGGCGTTCACAGCAAAATGCGCAGTAATAACAACAGAAACTACGACGACTTTGACTGTAACCAGAATAGCAGCTACAGAATTAGTCATGCGTGGCAACGGGCACCCAATTACAGACACCGTCATCTTCCCCACGGTACATATTTATAGCTAGGAATATGAAATTTAATTACAGCTGTTATATTTATAAAACAAATAATAAAGCTGTTGTAATAGAATGTCATGAGTAGACGAAAAATTACATCCAAAAGATTAAGTTAACATTTCTTATGTCTCCAAAATATTATTAGTCGATCATATGCTGATGGAGACAACAAAAACAGTTCGTCAGGCAATTAATGTGATAACTTTGGGGTTGCTGAGGTTGGTAACAGGCTGAAACAAAAAACAGTCAACATGAAGTGTTCCGAATGGTGTCGACTATTAACGATCAGTACTACAGTGGGTCCGGTGCCCAACTCACCACGCCCTTACTAATTATATCTAGTCTATTGGGAGGCAGGGGAGGGGGCGTAGGTGGGGCACATAACGTAATAATCAGTATTTATTACCAGTTAATACTAAGCTCCATGCATATGTGACCCGACATGACGCCCCACAAAGTCAGTACATGCTCTTGAACAAAAAACGTTTGACGACTACTGGCCTAGATGCTTTACGGGCAACAAACGGAGCACATATGGAAGTGTGCCCAAAAAAACTTCACGAGTCAAGCTACTGTTCGTAAAATACCGCATATCTGTATCTAGCATAGTTCTTAAAATTATTTTTTTGTCGTCAGGGAAAGACCTTATGCTGACCCTGTTGACAGTATCTTGTAAAGAGATCGTAAGATGAAAATCAGCAGGGTTATGTTGATGGAATACATCCTAGACCACCATTCAATCGTTAATCTGTTAAGGGAGAGGGGGGGAGTAGGATATCAAACGGGCCGACTTGGACCAGGAGAGGCATCACAGGACTTTTTTACTTCCATTATCTATACTTTTACAAATAAATTCATAAAACTTTGTCAGCATGGCCAGGAATGATCCAGGATTCACACTCATAGCAGTGGAGGTTCAGAAACATAACAAAATAATTTTTCTCACATGTGAAATTTCATCACTTTTTCACTTACTATTGGCTACATTTGTTGCTATAGATAGACTTTTCTTCATAAGTAAGAGAGATTCTTCGATGAATTTTGCACAGAATGCAAACCATACTTACAGCTGTACGAAACTATAGAATTTTCCAAATCTATTAAAACTATGGTAAAAACTGAGATAATTAGCTATAAAATTTGAGTTTTTTTTCTAAACATGAAGTTTAAAATAGAACATATCATTCATTTTTTCATGAGTAAATGTCTAGAGTTTTATACACCTTAAGTATGGTTCGTATGCTGTGCAAAATTTATCGAATATCTCTTACTTATGAAGAAAAGCGCACGTACATCAACAAATGCAGCCAATAGTAAGTGAAAAATGATGGAATTACACATGTAAAAAAATGATTTTGTTATGTCTTTGAACTTCCACTGCTATGAATGTGAATCTTGAATCATTCCTGCCCAGGCTGACAAAGTTTTATTAATTTATTTGTAAAAGTATAGACAGTAGAAATTAAAATGTCCTGTGGTGCCTGTCCTACTCCAAGTCTGCCCCTTTGACGTCCTACCGCCTTAATGGAGGGAAGTGTGTGCGAGGGGGTGGGATTGGGGGGGGGGGGGAGAGGAGTGGCAGTGGAAGACCAAAACTTGTAAGTTATACAGATGATCAGGTATGCACAGGATAGATATGTGGAGAACTGCATCAGACAAGGCATCGTCGAAAATAGTCTACACGCTTATTTACGTTATACATATTAACAATAACAGGTACAAGACAAAGATAAAAATGAACAAAGTTACGAGGGTATACAGCGATATTTTTCGTAGTGTGGAGTTCGTATCGTGTCCTGTGAATACTGTACAAAAATATCGACGTCTGTCAATTACTGTACGTTACCGCAGTAGTGTTAAAGTACTGGCATTACGCGTAATGTTCCGGGAGTCCTTCGGGAGTGGAGAAAACACGGACTTGCATCACCAGGGGGTCTGTTTTCTCGGCGTAATAACGCTTTGTCAGCCCCGTGTCGCAAGCAAGGTCGCTGTCCCACCGAGACGCAACGGCCGCTCCCTACCGTTAGATAACCCTCACAGCTGATCAGCCTCGCGGGCTGCACGCCGCTACTTCGCAGGCTGAACACACGAGACAAAAAGTCAAAGCGCGGTGCATGGCGGGGGACACTTTGCACCGACATGAGATCCACAGCGCAGTGGACAACGGCGCTCAGGTTGATGCCCTGTACTTTGATGTCAGTAACGCATTTCTATGTCCCGCATTGCTATTTAATGAAAAAAAAAAAAAACATGAGCTTACGAACTATCGGAAATGGAAATGGAAATGAGCGTTTGGCGTCAGTGGCCGGGAGGCCCCTCGCGGGGCAGGTCCGGCCGCCTTGGCGCAGGTCTTATTACATTCGGCGCCACATTGGGCGACCTGCACGCCGGATGGGGATGAAATTATGATGAACACAACACAACACCCAGTCCCTGAGCGGAGAAAATCTCCGACCCAGCCGGGAATCGAACCCGGGCCCGGAGGACGGCAATCCGTCACGCTGACCACTCAGCTACTGGGGCGGACACGAACTATCGGAGCAGACCTGCTAATTGGATTCAAGACTTTCTTGCAGATAGAACTCAACACGTTGCTCTTAACGGAACAAAATCGACAGATGTAAAGGTAATATCCGGAGTACCACAGGGAAGTGTGATAGGATCGTTGCCGTTTTCAGCGAATTCGTCGAATGCTCTTTAAGACTATTCGAGGATTATGCAGTTGTCTATACCACAACAGCAAAGCCAGAAGATAGAAAGAATTTGCAGAACGACCTGCAGAGAATTCATGATTGGTGCAGGCTCTGGCAGTTGACCCTGAACGTAAATAAATGTAACATATTACGCGTACATAGGAAAAGAAATCGACTACGGTACAGCTACACTGTTGACAACAAACAGGTGGAGACAGCACCCGCCATAAAATATCTAGGTGTAGCTATCCAGAGCTACATTAAATGGAATGACTACGCAAAACAGGTAGTGGGAAAAGCAGACACCAGACTCGGACTCATCGGAAGAATCTTAAGGAAATGTAACTCATCCACGAAAGAAATGGCTTGTAAGGCGCTTGTTCACCAGATTCTTGAGTATTGTTCATGTATCTGGCATCCCTATCAGGTAGGACTGATAGCGGAGATAGAGAAGATCCAACGAAGAGCGGCGCGTTTCGTCAAGGGATCGTTTAGCTGGGGAGAGAGCGTTACGGCAGACGTTACAAGAGAGGCGTTGTGCATGACACAGAGATTTGCTATTGAAATTTCTGGACAGCACTTTTCGGGAGGAGTCGGACAACACAGTACTCCCCCCCCCCCCCCTCCCTCACCACATACATATCCCGTACTGACCATTAGGAGAAAATTCGAAAAATCACAGCCAATTATCCTTTGGAGGGAGCAGATAGTGGTACCGAAAGTACTCTCCGCCACACACCATTAGGTCGCTTGTGCTGCTCGTGGTCTGGTGGGTAGTGTTGCTGCCTCCAGATCGTGGAGTCCTGGATCAGATTCCCGGCCAGGTTGGGGATTTTCTCTGTCTGGGGACTGGGTGTTTGTGTTGTCCTCATCATTTCATCATCATCATCATCATCATCATCATCATCACCATCACCATCATCTTCTTCATTCGCGACTAGATTGGATTGTGTAAAGATTGGACTGTGCAATAATTGGGACTTTGTAGGGGTGCTAATGACCGTGCAGTCGAGCGCCCCACGAACCAAACATCATAATCATGATGCGAGCTGTGTGAACAGGGGGCCCTGTCCCTGGGACGCAGTATCACCACTGGGGACCAGAGACTGTACCATAGCACGGACCTGATCAACCAAAGTGGTCACAAAATCCTTGGCAGTAATGGACCTTGCAGAGTAGGCAAGAGGCCAATGGAATACCACGATAAGACTGATCAAATCATCACCCGACACCAGCCGGGTTTCACTACTGGGATGTAAACTTGGCCAGAAGCGAAAGCGGTTTGAAACAAGACTCATTCGCCAAAACACTTCCTTCCATTGCTGCGTGTCTACGTTTTATGGATTCAGCACTACCCATTCCGGTTAAGGGCATTTGCATCAGTGATGAGTGGTTTTGTAATTCCACCTCGCCCTGCAGTTCCCAGCTTCTGGAGCTCAAATGGCTCAAATGGCTCTGAGCACTATGGGACTGAGGGACTTAGAACTACTTAAATCTAACTAACCTCAGGGCATCCACACACATCCATGCCCGAGCTGCGACCGTAGCGGTCGCGCGGTACCAGCTCTTAAACCGCTATTCTGCAGCTCTCTACGTGTTGTTTTGGTGCTGACAGGATTCACGCTTGCGACGTTCCGTTCTGCAGTGACTTTTGCACCTGGCGTCCACTTCTTTTTCGTCACAATCATCTTTAGTGGCCTTCTGTCACAATAGCCCAATGCACACTTTCACCCGCGTTGTGATCTAGCGGATGATGTTTTTCTTCTTTCCCTGTGAGCGGCATACATCTTCGCCACGTTGCCTCCTCAACCACGAACGCATCGCCTACCCCTGTTACGAAAGGGCTCAGCATACTAGCAGCAATAATTTGCCCACTTTGAAATACACTGTGCACCCAGAACTACACGGGAACACTGTTCCGACCACGACTGACACTTGCAACGTAATGAGGGCATTCCTGAAGTGCCTTTCGCGGCCAAACAGTACAGCGCAACCTGCCGAGTTCGGTAGGCATGTGCATTTATGTTCAAGCGTGCATTTGTCGCGGTCTGTCTAACCCTGTAGGTTATGTATCAGCAGTTCCCAAGCATTTGTACCTTGTGACCACCTTTGCAACACCAGAATCTCTCAAACCCCTATGTTTATTCATTTACTTTGTCTTTTTAGAGAAACTTTATTTGATAATAATATGCACTGCACATTTTAGCAAAATAATATTATCAAATGCAGAATATTACATAACTGCAGTATTTCAAAGGACTTGGTAGTCGAAATAAAAACATCTTCACGTGTTACATAAATACCTCATGATTTTCACACGAACAGCACTTTTCACATCTAAGTGGTGTTCAGCATTGATATCATTAAGCGAAATTCGGAAAACAATGCTATTTAAGGAATTAATTTTTCGAACAAAAACTTTTTGGTTTGTTTTTCAACGCCGGGTGAGCTGCTGTCAGATGACGCTCGAGACGCACAAGGCGCAATGAGTCGTTACTGAGAACATTAGGACACAGAAGATGCTGTAGTAAATGGACGTCGTCTTCTTCACTAGACGTAAATCCCTACTTAATATATCCTTATTTAGACAATCGCCTTTTAGCAGACATTTTCATTCACGTACAGAATCAATAAAAACCCTGTTTATTTCTGCATAGCACAACAGGCGTAATATTGAGTTAAGAACGCAGGGTGCAGACTTACTTACATGTACAGGATTTCCCCATTACGTTCAACGCTGGGGCGCTATTCCCATACCAGAGCGCCCCGGCAATAGTGACGACTTAGGAAGAAAATAAGCTTACGATATGAATTGAAGTTTGTGTTGGGGAGGGCATTCGACTTGGGTAGCAGCAATGTTAAACAAAGTACTGTGGAAGTGTAATGGTCAGCATTCATACCCAGTAAACAAGAAGACGCTGACATGAAGAATGTGTTCTCTCGGCACTAAGCAGGCTACAAACTCAACAAAAAATGCACTCGCCTACTCAAATAAGAATACAAAATTTCTGAATTGTCTGGCCGCATGTTTCCGCCGTTTTATGAGCTGCCTTCAGCACGCCTCAATCCTGAGGGTGGGAACAACTGTGTTATGGCACTTCTGTACATGGGCACCTACTAGAACCCGGTTGCTTGTTTTGTGGCGATTCCATATTTCAGGCTTTGTCACTTCTGCGGGGCTATTTTCACACAAACAGGGGTAACAGCAGTGACGAACAAAATAAATCGTAATGACGTTATTATCCAGCAATGAGTCACCAGAGGCAACACGTCCCTTATTGCCGACACACTCAGAAATTATCCTCGAATAAGCATCGAAATTTTGTCGGTAGAATGTAAAATGACTGACTTCACCGAGTGTCTAATAACCTTGCGAGACTAAAACTCCGCTTTCAGAACAGTTCCGCGCAAGAAGCGGCACACCTGCGTTGTCATTGGTAAGGTCGATCTGCTTCTTTAACTTTTTTGCATGCCACGAGCTAATGCCACGCGGTACACTATTTACCAGGTCATTTACATTACATTCCACGACTCTGACAGTGACATGTATCATCTACAAATGGGAAAGAAGTTGAAAAAATGTTGAAACACTTGCCATGTCTTGAGGAAGCTCCCATTTGCAGCAATATAGTCAGATTTTTATGGTTCCTAGAAGATTCGCTATGTCCCGTTCGTTGCATATGCACCGGTATGCTGTAGTGATCTGACTAGTGCGCTGAGCGTTAACTGCTGAACGCTGATGGGATGACAGTTCTAAAGCTATAGGTGACGACTTGCTTTGAGCTATCCTGTATTTCATGAACAGAGTATCCACAAGCAAGGAGTAACTGGTGACTGGCGTCGCGTCTTAATAAATGGAGGGCAGCCTCCTCTATCACAACAGGAGGACGAATTGGTTTAGGCAGCCGGGAATGGCCCGCATGAATCATCCGGCCTTTCAGTGGTGTCACAGCTCCACCCCCCCCCCCCCCACCCCGCGCCGCACCACACACACTCTCTCTCTCACACACACACACACACACACACACACACACACATTTACACAAGAGCGCTTGCGAGGTGTTGGATCTAATAGTGAGTCACCCATCTCAAGAGCACCAAGGCCCCTCGCTGTACAAAGGCCGCGCGAAGCGTGAACGCCAATTTGGAATCCTCAGTGCGCTTTTGTGTGTCCTTCCGCCTCACACCAGTCTCCCCCACTCATGTTACGAGGACGCTCTGAAAAATAGTGTCTGCGAATTCTTTATGTGAAAATCGTAACACTTTTTAAATACAGTGAAGCGCCAAAAAAACTCGTATAAGCATGCGTATTGAAATACTGAGGCATGTAAAGAGGCAGAATACGGCGCTGCGGTCGGCAACGCCTGTATAAGGCAACAAGTATCTGGCGCAGTTGTTAGATCGGTTGCTGCTGCTACAATAGCAGGTTATCAAGATTTATGTGAGTTTAAACGTGGTGTTATAGTCGGTGCATGAGCGATGGGACACAGCATCTCCGAGGTAGCAATGAAGTGGGGATTTTCACGAGTGTACCGCGAATATCAGGAATCCGGTAAAACACCAACATCGCTACGGCCGGAAAAAGATCCTGCAAGAACGGGACCAACGACGACTGAAGAGAATGGTCCAGGTAACAGAAGAGCAACCCTTCCGCTGTGAGGGCGGGTCGTGAGTCGTCCTTGGGTAGCTCAGTCGTTAGGGCACTCGCTCGTGAAAGGAAAAGGTCCTAGGGTCGAATCACTATCCTTCACACAGTTTTAATCTGCCAGGAAGTTTCTTACCATCGCACACAACGCTGCAGTGTGAAAATTCATTCTAGATGATAAAACATGTTTTCATAAATAATTTTGTCCTCAGCAGGCCGACCTAAATACCCGTAACTTAGTCTGCAAACACAGCTGATGGGACCGAGCGAGGTGGCGCAGTGGTTAGCACACTGGACTCGCATTCGGGAGGACGACGGTTCAATCCCGTCTCCGGCCATCCTGATTTAGGTTTTCCGTGATTTCCCTAAATCGTTTCAGGCAAATGCCGGGATGGTTCCTTTGAAAGGGCACGGCCGATTTCCTTCCCAATCCTTCCCTAACCCGAGCTTGAGCTCCGTCTCTAATGACCTCGTTGTCGACGGGACGTTAAACACTAACCACCACCACAGCTGATGGAACAGCTTCATAACCGAACGGTGATTGTTGTAACGAGTACCTTTATTTTTCAGATTCCTAGTCCGGTGCAAGGAAACAATCCTATTACGACCCCGAATTGCTCACAAGACATCTCCAAGGCTTCGTTGCTACATTCGCTACGTAAAGCTGCGTGCGTAGCTTTCAGATTTTCTGCAGCAAAGAGACATACATGAGATTGATGGCACGTATTCTGTCTGGAATCTCACTGACTGGAGTAGAATCCTGTTCAGTGATGAGTCTCGCTTCGAAATGAGCCCAGATGAGTAGCGAAGACGTATCTGGAAGCGTCCTGGACAGCGGAGGGATACCAGTTAGACTGTCGCCCACCATACGACCCGACCACTAGGAGTGGTGGCATGGGGTGGCACTTCTTTTCATAGCAGGACCACTTGGGTTGTCATCCGCCCCAATCTTGCAGCACAGCGGTATGTCGACGATATTCTACGCTCCGTTTCGTTGCTCCTCTAGGCGAGCCATCCCGGGCTTACATTTCAGCAATAACATAATACCCGTCCGCTCACGACGAGAGCTTCTGCTGCTTGCCTTCGTGCTTGCCAAACCCTACCTTGGCCAGCAAGATCGCCGAATCTCTCCCCAATTGAGAAGGTTTGGAGCATTATGGGCAGGACCCTCCAACCAGCTCGGGACTATGAGGATATAAGTCGACAGTTGGGCAGAATTTTGACACGATACCCCTCAGGAAGACTTCCGACTACTCTGTCAATCAATGCCAAGCTGAACAATTGCTTGCAAGCGGGCCGGGCGTGGATCAGCGCCTTACTGTTTTGCTCAATTTGTGAAGCTCTATCTCTTGAACAAGTCATCCAAGTGTTCTGAAACTAATTATTTGTTTTTACATGTGCGTCACATCTACCGATTTTCGTCCCATTTGCATATTTTCTTCCATGTACGGCTGTTTTTGTTTCGTTTTAGAGTTACTCATTGATCAATAAAATTACAGTGAAATCTAGACCATTAGCTGCTTACAGGCGTTGGTAAATATCAACGGGGACAGTTGAAAATGTGTGCCCCGACCGGGACTCGAACCCGAGATCTCTTGCTTACATGGCAAACGCTCTATCCGACTGAACCATCGAGGACACAGAGGATAGTGCGACTGCAGCGACTTATCTCTGGCACGCTCCCGGTGAGGCCCACACTTGTAACTTACTGTCCACACACTACATTTGTAGTGCCCCAGCCCACTATACTCATTACTCGCGGCAGTTAATCTACCGATTCCCGTAAGGGTTTGAGCAATGTGAGTGCATCCGCACTGTAGAAGATGATTGGCCGCTAAGCCTTATCTGTATGAAGATGGTATCTGTTCTTTCGGATCCTCTTCAGGGCTTATGCACTCACATTGCTCAAACCCTTACGGGAATCGGTAGATTGACTGCCGCGAGTGATGAGTATAGTGGACAGAGCACTACACATGTAGAGTGTGGATAGTAAGTTACAAGTGTGGGTCTCACCGGGAGAGTGCTTGTTTCACTATCCTCTGTGTCCTCGATGGTTCAGTCAGATAGAGCGTTTGCCATGAAGCAAGAGATCCCGCGTTCGAGTCCCGGTCAGCCGGCCGCGGTGGTCTAGCGGTTCTGGCGCTGCAGTCCGGAACCGCGGGACTGCTACGGTCGCAGGTTCGAATCCTGCCTCGGTCATGGGTGTGTGTGATGTCCTTAGGTTAGTTAGGTTTAAGTAGTTCTAAGTTCTAGGGGACTTATGTCCTAAGATGTTGAGTCCCATAGTGCTCAGAGACATTTGAACCAGTCCCGGTCAGGGCACACATTATCAACTGACCCCGTTGATATTCATCAACGCCTATAAGTAGCTAATAGTCTGGATTTCATTGTAATTTCGTTCTTTGAGAGCTGCATGATCACCAATGGTATCTATTCTTTTGGACATGTCCCAAAGAACAGATACCATCTTCACACTGATCAAAAAGTCCAGCGATAATGTACATTCCATATCCCACAACTTTTTGTCCAGACAAGTTCTACACTCTGTCCATTGTGTTGTTGACAGAGAGCAGATCACGGTTTTCAGAACTGTCTTTCAGAAGGTGAAGATGCAAATATACAGCTCGAATACTTGAAAGTAGTTTATGGGACCTTTATGGCAGATGCTACCGATGTTCTAATGGAACATTGACTCGAATTCAGGACGACTATGGCTGGAACCCGCGCCCTGCCATCCTGATTTATGCCTTCTTTGATATCTGTAAATCGCTTAAGGCAAATGCCGGGATGGTTCATTCGGAAGGCCACGCCCTATTTCATTCTCTATCATTCCATAATTCCAGCTTGTGCCCCATCTCTAATGACATCGATATCGACGGGACGTCAAACACTAATCTCCTCGTCGAGGTATGTTCCGTCTATGCAACTAATTGAAGGCAGTTTGTTTGTTGCCATACGCGTTTCGCTTCTTTTATTTGTGAAGCATCTTCAGTTGCTTGTAATGCATGTTTCTTTTTACACACATAATAAATTTGTTATGTGGTGGTTACAGTATGTTACTAGGTTACATTTTCTCATGTTTTTCCTCTCGTCCTTTAAGTGGAATCAACTTTTGTAGCAGACATTTCATGGTTTGAAATTATCGTTCGGCCTTTCGTTAATGAAATTTGTGCTTCAAAAGTTGATTCTAACCGAAAAAATAAGAGACAACATGGCAAGATGTAACAAGTAACATACTGTAACCACCACATAATACATTTATTATATGTATAAAAAGAAACATGTATTACAGGCCACTGAAGATGCTTCACAAATGAAGGAAACGAAACGCTTATGGCAATAAACAAACTGCCTTCAATGATTTGCATAGACGGAGCATACCTCCAGGAATTTTGAAGCAACTAAGGAACGGAGGAAAGCAGAAGAAAAGACCACTAATCTTCTCCACCTTCTCGCTGTTCAGGATTCAGAAGCCGATGTCTCAGACAACAACACAACAGTGATGATAGGTTCGTTTATGCTTCAGACTGGAAATCACTCTTTTCTTGCGGTACTGGATATACTTCAGGCCATAAATCGAATCCAGTTCCTCTATTTCCCCATGACATACCAACGTGTTTTGCACACTACTTGACACCACGAATGCATGATCTGAATTACTAATTAGAGGCATCAGTCCACCCTTAGTTCCGACAATAACCATGGCCTGCATTCTTTACAACTACACCTGTACTCTGGAAACCACTATGAAGTGCATGCAGAGGATACCTCCGACTATACCAGCAATTAGGGCTTTTTCCCGTTCAATTTACGTATGGAATGCGGATAAAATGATTGTTTGAATGCCTCTGTGCGTGCTGTAATTAATCTGATCTTATTTTCACGATCTCTGTGGGAGCAATTTTTAGATGGTTGTAGCATATTCCTGGGTACGTCATGTAAAGCCGGTTCTTGAAACTTCGTTAGTAGACCTTCTTGGGAGACTTTCCGCCTGCCGGAGCTGCCATTATACCTGCATTGTGAAGAAGACTATGCGGCAGTGTCGTAGAACTGGCCAACACGTGTTGACACAGTCGCAGGTATACGACAGTCACCTGCCGCTACCTGGTCCCGATAACGGGGGAGGGAGACCATTAACAGCCTCGGCCGAAAGCAGGTCGCCGCCTGCGGCTGTTGCATCGACGACATACTTAGAGGCGACATTTCCCCAACCTCCCTACAAGCAACGCCACGTACACGCCAGAAAGCTTAATAGTCGCAACAACTGGCCGCATAATTCTGTTCAAACTTCACGTACCTGTCGTGACGTGACATAATGGATCACTACAAAGTGACGATGTTCTGATGACATTAGTAACGAGCCCACTTGTGGTGAAAGACGAACCTGTACGCGAAACTTGAGTAATTAATCCGTTCTAATTCCGAAATAAACACATTCCTTCAGCACTGTGATGGGACTTTATACTGTGATATCAGAAATTCGGTTAGTTTACTCATCAAATGACGTTTTGTAGCGCCAAATTAATAAATCGGATATTTTGCAATTGTCGATGTGGCCAGTTCCACATTACACATTGGTATCCAAGTGCTTCCAATCAAGTAGAACATGCGCAGGATGCAGGATAAGTAATCATTAGATAACAGAGTGAAATTTTATTACAACTACTTGCTTTCCAGTGGGCTCGCTGATTGCGTGCTTGCGTGAGGTCGAAGAACGACATACTTTAAGTACAAGTTTTTTGCTGCACTATTTACTTATTTTCTAGTAATGATAAAAGTTATACGACGAGCTCGTTTTAGCATGTTGTCATTATCGGGTATATCTGTGAAGATGGTATAATAGGTACAATATTGTTCCTTACGTCTATGTGTATGTTCACAAACGGCGCCTTATACTTACTTCTTAGCTCGTTTGACGTGTTCGTATGGTATGTTCGAGCGTAAATGTCGGTTGTCTCTTTGTTATGATATGATCACGTTGTTTATATGTTTACTTTTTCTTTGTGTGATCTGACATTTTTTTGACAGATTCGGATCCTGTGATGCTATATGTTTACAGTGGAACGTCTGTTTCGCGGAATGTCAGTGATTACGTTTAACTTTTCGCAGATAGTATTTTCGTGGTTTTACATTAATAAGTGCTCTATTGTTTTATGTTTATCGCTATAATTTATCCTTTCTCTTATATAATGCCAATAACATGTTCGAGGTGTTTTCATTTTAAAATCTGTTTGTTCACTGAGGATGTCTTCTGGGTGTAGAAATTTACTCTCATACGAAGAATACCCAGAAGACGTCATCAATGAGCAAAGAGATTTTAAACAGAAAACATCTCGAAAATTTTATTGACATTATAAAAGAAAAAGGGTAAAACATTGTGACAAACACAAAACAATAGGACGCTTATCATTTACCTAAAAACCACAAAAATACTATCTCTGAAAAGTTAACGTATTCACTGACTTCCGCGAAACAGAAGTTTCACCACAAACATATAGCATCACTCGAGCCGAGGGAGTAAAAAAAGTTTACAAGATCACACAAATAAGAAGTAAACATAAATAACGTTACCTTATCATACCAGAAAGACGAAGCAACGAGGACATAAAAAGCAGACTTTCACAGACAAAGAAGGCGTACCTGGCGAAGATAAGTCTGCTGGTATGAAATGTTTACCTTAATTTGAGGAAGAAATGTCTGATAAGTTACGTTTGGAACACAGCATTGTACTGTAGTGAATCATGGACAGCGCGGAATAACGGAACGGAAGAGACGTGGTGCTACAGAAGAATGTTGAAAGCCAGATGAACTGATAAGGTAACGACCGAGGTGGTTTTCCGGAGAATCTGCGAAGAAAAATGTGTGGACAATGTCGACAAGAAGAAGACACAGGATGACAATACATGTAAAAAGAGGTATAATCGACGACAAAAAAACGGTTTTGAGCAGTATTTCAGCACAATTCTGATTACTGCTTGAACCTAGAGTTAGGGAGTTAAAGCGCGTAAAGAAAAGACATTTACATTTACGGACATTTACGCTCGAAGATACGATATGGGCCTCGTCATACCAGCTAAGACATAAGCATGAGGTGCCCAACATACGCGAAAAAAACAATATTATTCCCACTACACCATCTTCACAGGTATACTTGATAATGTTAACATGCTGAAACGATCTCGTATCACTACAAGAAAATAAACAGTGCAGCAAAAGCCTTGTGCTTATAACGCTTCGTTATTACAACTGGAAGATTGTTGTTGTTGTTGTTGTTGTGGTCTTCAGTCCTGAGACTGGTTTGATGCAGCTCTCCATGCTACTCTATCCTGTGCAAGCTTCTTCATCTCCCAGTACATACTGCAACCTACACCCTTCTGAATCTGCTTAATGTATTCATGTCTTGGTCTCCCTCTACGATTTTTACCCTCCACGCTGCCCTCCAATACTAAACAGGTGATCCCTTGATGCCTCAGAACATGTCCTACCAACCGGTCCCTTCTTCTTGTCAAGTTGTGCCACATACTTCTCTTCCCCCCAATTCTATTCAATACCTCCTCATTAGTTATGTGATCTACCCACCTAATCTTCAGCATTCTTCCGTAGCACCACATTTCGAAAGCTTCTATTCTCTTCTTGTCCAAACTATTTATCGTCCATGTTTCACTTCCATACATGGCTACACTCCATACAAATACTTTCAGAAACGACTTCCTGACACTTAAATGTATACTCGATGTTAACAAATTTCTCTTCTTCGGAAACGCTTTCCTTGCCATTGCCAGTCGACATTTTATATTCTCTCTACTTCGACCATCATCAGTTATTTTGCTCCCCAAATAGCAAAACTCCTTTACTACTTTAAGTGTCTCATTTCCTAATCTAATTCCCTCAGCATCACCCGACTTAATTCGACTACATTCCATTATCCTCGTTTTGCTTTTGTTAATGTTCATCTTATATCCTCCTTTCAAGACACTATCCATTCCGTTCAACTGCTCTTCCAAGTCCTTTGCTGTCTCTGACAGAATTACAATGTCATCGGCGAACCTCAACGTTTTTATTTCTTCTCCATGGATTTTAATACCCACTCCGAATTTTTCTTTTATTTCCTTTGCTGCTTGCTCAATATACAGATTGAATAACATCGGGGAGAGGCTACAACCCCGTCTCACTCCCTTCCCAACCGCTGCATCCCTTTCATGTCCCTCGACTCTTACAACTGCTATCTGGTTTCTGTACAAATTGTAAATAGCCTTTCGCTTCCTGTGTTTTACCTCTGCCACCTTTAGAATTTGGAAGAGAGTGTTCCAGTCAACATTGTCAAAAGCTTTCTCTAAGTCTACAAATGCTAGAAACGTAGGTTTGCCTTTCCTTAACCTTTCTTCTAAGATAAGTCGTAGGGTCAGTATTGCCTCACGTCTTCCAATATTTCTACAGAATCCAAACTGATCTTCCCCAAGGTTGGCTTCTACTAGTTTTTCCATTCGCCTGTAAAGAATTCGCGTTAGTATTTTGCAGCTGTGGCTTATTAAACTGGAAGATTAATAGAAGAAAATAGGAATAAATTAAAACATCTTACGATCACAACGGATAAATGGACAGACATAAAGGATGAAGTGTCGTTTGGTATGAAAAAGATGGGAGCAATTTTATGAAAGAGTACTGCTTTTCTTAGGGAGTTACCGTAGTCGTTCTAAATTTCGACCTTGGGCTGTAATTATGTACAGTGTACCTAAGGTAACCTTAGTCGCCACACAGTAAGTATTTCGCGGCAGCCAGTTTGTACCGGGATGCGACGCAGAAACATACCTCACGGCGTCAGCCGTGTATTCCTGTACCTCCTTCGCGGCCTATGAGGGCAGCCACCCCGCAGTAAAGCCACCCCGCCACGCGCCACACAGGTATCGCGACCAGCGGCCGGACGCTACCCCGTTTGAATCAGTGGTTGCGTTGCGTCGGTCCCGCTACATCCTGAAGGCCGCGCCACTCCCCGTTATGCTGTCCACCTGACCCTCGATCGCCGTGCCACATTGAGGAAGCTTTCTCCTGCTTCCTTTCCCGCGACGCTGCAAAAGTTCCGACTGTCTTATAACACGGTGTGCGGATATTTGCCACGATGTTACCTGCTCCGAAGGGTTGGGTCCCTTGTCTCCCCCCCCCCCCCCCCCCCTCCTCCTCCTCCCCATCGCTTACTGAACCTTCCCGCTGGTCTACTTAACATAGAACCAGAAGCTCTTCGAATTTTCCGCCACATGTCTAGAGAGAGCTTTGTTGTAGAAACTATTAAATGCATCTCGCACTGAAATCCGCACCAAATTTCGAGCCTCAGTAAAACTTCGCCAATCTTGGAGATTTTGCGCTCGTCTAAATTATACGTGCCTTTTTCGGTGCTCTGTAGCAGCTTTCTGTAGTGTTTTGTGTACCGTGGGGAATCTGTTCCGCCTGTTATTAATTTATTTGGTATGAATCTCTCGAGTGCTGTTGATACTATTTCTTTGAACTAAAGCCACTTATGGTCTTCACTTACATAGTTTGGAAGGATTGCAGACTGTCTCTTAGAAAGACGTCAACCGAACTTTTAGTTTCTTTTATAAATATATACATTTCGCGTTTAGTTTTGGTGAACTTCTTTGTTACGCAGTTGAGCCTCGCTACGACTGCGTGTTCACTAATCCCTGTATCCGTCGTGATGCTCAGGATTACTTGTGGCTAAGAGGTGAAATGTGTTTTCATAACCATTTATAATTTGAATGACCTCGTGAACAAATTGTTCAAAATAATTAAAAAAACATTTAGAACAATTACGAAAGTTGTTTTCTATCTACAATAGGGTCTGAAAATGTATTTTTGTCGGCCGACTGGAGTGGCCGAGCGGTTCTAGGCGCTTCAGTCCGGAACCGCGCGACCGCTACGGTCGCAGGTTCGAATCCTGCCTCGGGTATGGATGTGTGTGATGTCCTTAGGTTAGTTAGGTTTCAGTAGTTCTAAGTTATAGGGGACTGATGACCTCAGATGTTAAGTCCCATAGTGCTCAGAGCCATTTGAACCATTTGAAAACGCTTGCAGCGCATGATAGGTGAGGTGTAATTATCGTTTGCTGTTACTCACAATTTGCAGTGTTCTCAGTTCATGTTTGTGTTCCTGGAGGGTGTGTGTACTCTGTATCCATGCTCCAGATGTCGTGTTTTGGTCTCCTGGATGCACATGAACTAAGAACGTTGGAAATCGTAAGTAACAACAAACGATAATTTAACCTCACTGAACTTGGGCGGCATATGTTGTTTCTAACGTGAGAAACAAAAAAGTGAGGTGAGAAGACAAATTTTCATACTCGTAACTAGTATATAATGCATTTATTATATCACCATCTGCTGAGCAAGATGTACGAGACAGGCGAAATACCTTCAGATTTCAAGAGGAATATAATCCCAAACAAAGCACGTCCTGACAGATGCGAAAATTACCGAACTATCAGTTTAATAAGTCTTAGCTACAAAAACTACCACGACTTCTTTACTGACGAATGGAAAAATTGGTAGAAGCCGACCTCGGGGAAGATCAGTTTGGATTCCGTAGAAATGTTAGAGCACACGAGGCAATACTGACTTATCTTAGAAGATAGATTAAGGAAAGGCAAACCTACGATTCTTGCATTTGTAGGTTTAGACAAAGCTTTTGGCAATGTTGACTGGAATACTCTCTTCCAAATTCTAAAGGTGGAAGGGGTAAAATACAGGGAGCGAAAGGCTATTTACAATTTGTACACAAAGCAGATGGCAGTTATAACACTCGAGGGGCATGAAAGGGAAGCAGTAGTTGGGAAGGGAGTGAGACAGGTTTTTAGCCTGTCCCCAATGTTATTCAATCTGTATATTGAGGAAGCAGTGAAGGAAACAAAAGAAAAATTCGGAGTAGGTATTAAAATCCATGGAGAAGAAATAAAAACTTTGAGGTTCGCCAATGACATTGTAATTCTGTCAGAGACAGCAAAGGACTTGGAAAAGCAGTTGAACGGAATGGACAGAGCCTTGAAAGGAGGGTATAAGATGAACATTAACAAAAGCAAAATCCGGATAATGGAATGCAATCGAATTAAGTCAGTTGATGGTGAGGGAATTAGAGTAGGAAATGAGACACGTAAAGTAGTAAATGAGTTTTGCTATCTGGGGAGCAAAATAACTGATGATCGCGGGAATTAGAGAGGATACGAGATGTAGGTTGGCAATGGCAAGGAAAGCGTTTCTGAAGAAGAGAAATTTGCTAACATCGAGTATAGATTTAAGTGTCAGGAAGTCGTTTCTGAAAGTATTTGTATGGAGTGTAGCCATGTATGGAAGTGAAACATGGACGATAAATAGGTTAGACAAGAAGAGAACACAAGCTTTCGAAATGTGGTGCTACAGAAGAATGCTGAAGATTAGATGGGTAGATCACATAACTAATGTGGAGGTACTGAACAGAATTAGGGAGAAGAGAAATTTGTGGCACAACTTGAGTAGAAGAAGGGATCGGTTGGTAGGACACGTTATGAGGCATCAAGGGAAGCGTGGAGGATAAAAATCGTAGAAGGAGAGCAAGAGATGAATACAGTAAGCAGATTCAGAAGGATGTATGTTGCAGCAGTTATTTGGAGATGAAGAGGCTTGCACAGGATAGAGTAGCATGGAGAGCTGCATCAAATCAGTCTCTGGACTGAAGACCACAACAGTAACAACAACAGCAACACAAGCAGTGGCTGCAGCTAATTCATTACCTTCAGTTTTAATAATTGCAGTGTTTACGTCCATAACGGACAAGAATTATTTGCTAATGTTAATACGAGAAAGTATAGAACAGTGAAATACGACAGTGAGGGAATCTGAGTTACTTGGAGTAAATCTGTTTATTTCTTCCGCGGGCCGGCTCCACCTGTGGTTATATCATGTCCTAGAGCTGCAGCTGTTTTGTGTGGACATGACGTCACTGAAGTTGGTTTAGCCCGTAAGGAGTTACGGAGTTGTTTCAGAGATATGGGGGGGATTTAGGAAACCGGCATGACGTCATCGACGGTCACTCTGCCTCGGACTGTGTGTGGTGGCGTGGGCTGACGGCTCAGGCCTCCCAGGTATTCGCAAACGACAACGAAAACACATTAGCGGACCGGTCGCTGTGTCCCCAGCATTCCGGGAACTTCTTTGTAAATTGGGCTCCAGTGTGGCAGCGCGGCGTCTCTGATCTACCTAGTCAGGCCGGCAGGTATAACGGCAGATATGAACCTGCCGTCTGGAACAAAGGCCAGGCCACGCCGGGTGTCCTGGAGGGACTCCACGTGCAACTGCGGAGTTACGAGGAAACAAACACTCAAAGCCCGACATTGTCTGGAATGGAGAGAGCCGTCTTTATGTAATTTATTAAAATTCAAAAAGAGGTGATTAGCTACTTTCAGGTGTAAGTAACAACCATCTTCATAATGTGCACGACTGGATGTGCAAGTACCAGTCCTCAGCGGTTCTAGGCGCTTCAGTCCGGAACCGCGCGGTGCTACGGTCGCAGGATCGAATCCTGCCTCGGGCATGGATGTGTGTGCTGTCCTTAGGTTAGTTAGGTTTAAGTAGTTCTAAGTCTAGGGGAGTGATGACCTCATATGTTAAGTCCCATAGCGCTGAGAGCCATTTGAACAATTTTTGAACCAGTCGTCACGCCGTGACATTCATTCACGTGGAGAGCAACATGAACAAGAAAGTGTTTCTGGACAGCAGCAACAAGACTGATCCAGGCTGCACACGATATCATCACGAAACGAAGGATGAACAATCTGGATGTGCCGTTACGTGACGTGATTTGTCGGTAACGATGGCCGCTTTATATTTTATAATTGGATACTACTTTATCAACCTGGATATTCAGCGTTTTTCAATATTTGTGCCGCTGCATAAAAGCCTTTTTTGGCTGAGCTAGCCTTTCATACAATCGCAAGTTAACGATTTACGTGATTTTTTTACTGATACAGCCGGTTTGTTCAACCTGCATCGTATAAGAATATGGTGTGCGTGCTGGTTCATTCTTGTTGCTGGTTTCAAAAAAATTTTTCTTATTCGCTTTGTTTTCAATACATAAGAATATCATAGCGCTACGATAACTGCTGGTATATCGAATTCGTGTTCACCCTGCATTTTGCATATGCATGATCTGAAGATGGTTGTTACTTCCAACCGAAACTACCAAGATATATATATTAATTTTTGTATGCAAATGCAGGATAGGCATTAAAAGATTTTTGTTAAGAAATTTTTAAATTTTAATAAATGAAAAAAAATCTGAATCGTGATACTCTGCAAGGCGAAAATTTGGTTGTGAGCTGGCGAAGCGCTCTCGAGGACTTTAGTTAACGCGTGAATATTTATAAGAAATCTTTGTACTCCACGTCTGTAGGAGAAAATTTGTTAAGACCACCCATCATCGATGGAACGAGTAAAGACCGTCACATCTAAATATTTAACCGGCAGGCATCGTCTGGTGGGTGGCGGAGGGTAGCTTGTGCCACCGCTGGTCATCCCCTTTCTTGTAACATTCGAAATGTAGCGGATGCCTTCGTGCTACCCCTGGTTTCTCTTATCTTGTCTTCGCGACTCCTACTCCTACTGTTGGATGGCGGTTCTCTAAACTTTCTCAACACCTTTTAGCAAAAAGAACGTTTCCTTCCCTCCAGGGATTCCTATTGGAGTTCACGTAGCATTCTCGTAATAGTCGTGTTACAAATCTAGCGGCGCGCTTCTAACTTGCTTCTTCCTTTACTGAGACCTGGTGGGGATCGCAAAGACACGAGTAGTACTCAAAAACGGTCACACAAGTCTTCTCTATGCGGCCTCCTTCGTACATGTGTCATACATTCCTAGAATTCTCGCAATAAACCCTAGTCGAGCATTCGTCTTGCTCATTACCTATGTCACGTGCTCGTTCCAAGTCATACAGCTTTGCAACGTTACGTTATTTAATCGACGTGACCGTGTCAAGCAGCACACACTAATATTCTATTCGAAATCTACAGGGTTGTTTCTTCCATTAATCTGCGTTAACTTGTCTACACCCAGAGCAAGTTGCCTTTCATCCGTACCATAGTAGGAAAGCGCCCTGCCGCACGCTACAGCGTCGCCGGCAGAGAATAGCGGACTGCTGTTCACGCTGTCCTTCAGATGGTTTATGTATGGTTACAGAGAATATGAGCGGTCCTGTCACAACTCCCTGGGGCACGTCTGACGATAACCCCTCTGTCTCACGAACACTCGCAGTCCCAGGCCATGTACTGTGTTATGTTACTTCAGGAGTTTTCGAGTATCGCTTAACTTTTTGAAAAGTGAATGAAATAAAATATTCTGTTAAATTTGGAATGAAATTTTTTGTTAAAAAATCTCTTTTATGTTCGTTAAAGCCACGGCTAATTTTTCTCAGGGCGCTATCGCCAGAAATATCATACGTATTCCAACGTGAAAACATCAGTCTTACTCTAGATGGATAAAAAATATCTTTCTTTAATTTTACGCGATAAGCAAATTAAACACAATACTCAATTATTTATTTTTCTCTGTGAGGCTTGATGCTCCAGTATAGTCGCCTATGTGCAATGGCAGCGTATAGAACTGAAATAATTGTTTTTATTAAAAACTGTACCTGTGGCCTAAAATGAAATGGAAAATACAGGGTGATTCAAAAAGAATACCACAAGTTTAGGAATTTAAAACTCTGCAACGACAAAAGGCAGAGCTAAGCACTATCTGTCGGCGAATTAAGGGAGCTATAAAGTTTCATTTAGTTGTACATTTGTTCGCTTGAGGCGCTGTTGACTAGGCGTCAGCGTCAGTTGATGCTAAGATGGCGACCGCTCAACAGAAAGCTTTTTGTGTTATTGAGTACGGCAGAAGTGAATCGACGACAGTTGTTCAAAGTGCATTTCGAACGAAGTATGGTGTTAAATCTCCTGATAGGTGGTGTATTAAACGTTGGTATAAACAGTTTACAGAGAATGGGTGTTTGTGCAAAGGGAAAAGTTCTGGACGGCCGAGATCGAGTGATGAAAATGTAGCACGCATCCAGCAAGCATTTGTTCGCAGCCCAGGAAAATCGACTCGCAGAGCTAGCAGAGAGCTGCAAATTCCACAATCTGTCCGTAACTACCTGAACGTCAACTACCCGAGGCGATGGATCGGCCGCCAGGCAGCCCGTGACAGAGCACTTCATCACTGGCCTCCAAGAAGCCCTGATCTTACCCCCTGCGATTTTTTCTGATGGCGGTATGTTAAGGATATGGTGTTTTGGCCACCTCTCCCAGCCACCATTGATGATTTGAAACGAGAAATAACAGGAGCTATCCAAACTCTTACGCCTGATATGCTACAGAGAGTGTGGAACGAGTTGGAGTATCGGGTTGATATTGCCCGAGTGTCTGGAGGGGGCCATATTGAACATCTCTGAACTTGTTTTTGAGTGAAAAAAAACCTTTTTAAATACTCTTTGTAATGATGTATAACAGAAGGTTATATTATGTTTCTTTCATTAAATACACATTTTTAAAGTTGTGGTATTCTTTTTGAGTCACGCTGTATTATAAGACGCCGTTTTCTATTTATTGAGATGAAATCCTTTCAATACTTTCAGAATTAAAAGACTATTAAGGAAGTTTTTATCTTTTTAACACCAATGGCGTCGCTCCAACAATGCACGTACACAAAATAGCAAGGGCAACATTTAATTGTTACGTAATTAAATAAGGGGCAGGGAATGTATTTTCTTGCTACTAACAAAAACACATGCTACAATGGATACTGACGTATATATTTCACAAAAATTATAATTACACTACGTATAGTTAAATTAATTACGGGCCGTGATCTATATTCGACCTTCAGCTAGGACGTCAGAACCAAGAAGACGGGCCGGCCGGAGTGGCCGAGCGGTTCTAGGCGCTACAGTCTGGAACGCTACGGTCGCAGGTTCGAATCCTGCCTCGGGCATGGATGTGTGTGATGTTCTTAGGTTAGCTAGGTTTAAGTAGTTCTAAGTTCTAGGGGACTGATGACCATAGCAGTTAAGTCCCATAGTGCTCAAAGCCAAGCCAAGAAGACGAAAGAGAAGCAGAGCAGAGAGGATAGTGATAACGAATTAGAGGAAATCTCCATGGATGTACCTCGCATAGAAATATACAATATTACTAATCATGAAACAGAGACTGCACATCATCACGCAGAGATAGAGCGGAGCGCTGAAGGCGGTGTGTTGCCAACTGTTGCGAGTGAAACTGCCGCGCCAGCAACTAAGCGGCCAGTTGCGTGCGCCGCGCAGGGTTACGACGCCGCACACAGCTACTTTAATGAAATTAGATCAGTTCCAGAAACAGCAGGAGGAGAGGGAAAGTGCGAGAGAAGAAAGGGAAAAAAAGAGAGGGAAAACAGAATATATGAACAACTTAAAAGTTTCGAAGCCATGAAAGCAGACAGCCAGCTTAAAAAAAGCGTATCAAGAATTGCCAAAATTGGTAGCTAGTTTAACCACAGATGTACAAAATCTGCAGATAGAGCAAAATAATATGAAGGAAGACATCCAAAACCGAAAGGGTAGAAAACATAGGAATAGGAAATGAAGAAAAAATACAGAATATTTATTGATTGGCTACTCCATGGAGTGCTGTATGCACAACGACCATATATGTTAAATTAAAAGGGAGGTCATCGTTGGTCGTAATGTTGATGTTTTATTGATAGCAGAATCGATTTTCGATCACGTAGGGATCATCTTCGGTGCTGTACACATTAAACTGAGACACTGGTATCAAGTTGCATACCAGTGTCCGAGTTTAATGTGTACAGCACCGAAGATGATCACTATGTGATCGAAAATCGATTGTGCTATCAATAAAACATCAATATTATGACCAACGCTGATCTTCCTTTTAATTTAACAGAATCTTTTATTTCATTCACTTTTCAAAAAGTTACGCGATACGAGTCACATATCTGAGAAGCTATTCCATATGCTCGTAACTTCGTTTGTTTGTTTGCTTTTGTTTTAGGGCGCAACAAACAACTGAGGTCATACGCGCCCAAGTAAAAACTATAGAACGCAAACACAGAGACAAGGGTAACGACTATATGTCAGTCCCAATGGAAAGCATAGGAGACATCTAAACAAGACACGTGAAAGAACAGCTAAAAAAAAACACCATATAAAAATGGAGATCCAAAACTAAAAAATTAAATGGCCTTCACCATATTGCTTCGGTGGATAAAAAGTAAAACGCGGGTGACAGCCCGCGTGTCGTTCGCTAAAACAGCTGATAAATCAGATGGCAAACCCAAGATGGAACGTAAATTAGTAAAAAAAAAGGGCATTGCAGGAGGTAGTCGCGGACAGTTAAAATTTGTGAGCAATGCGTACAAAGCGGTGGGGCAGCGCCACTGAGCAAATGACGATGGCTAAAAGGGCAGCGCCCAATATGCAGTCGAGTATAATCTCCCGGCGGGAGGGCCGAAAGGAGGTTGTCCAAGGCGCCGAGAGAGGCTTAATAGGCCGAAGCTTATTCCCGTGGAGGGAGGACCATTGGCGATGCCAAAGGGACTCCACTTCCTGACAGATGGCAATGCAGAGATCATCGGAGGGAACGGAGGTACTCACGGGCTGAGGTACGAGGCAGCGTCGGCAGCCTTGTTTCCTGGCAGACCATGACCAGTAACCCGCAGAAACATCAACTGGTTCCATCAATAGTAAGCAAGTGACAGTTTTCCTGGACCCGCTCGTACCTTCGTTAACAGCCTGCAGTGAGGCACCGTGTCGAATGTTTTCCGGAAATGCCTGTTGCCTTTCATACGTTCAAAAATGGTTCAAATGGCTCTGAGGACTATGGGACTTAACATCTATGGTCATCAGTCCCCTAGAACTTAGAACTACTTAAACCTAACTAACCTAAGGACAGCACACAACACCCAGCCATCACGAGGCAGAGAAAATCCCTGACTCCGCCGGGAATCGAACCCGGGACTTTCATACGTGGTTCGCAGGATACAGTCCTAGCAAAGCACAAGCTCAATTTTCGCGCGAGTGATGCTTTCTAAATCTGTTCTGACTTGTGGACAGAAGCTTTCACGTCTGAAGGAAATTTGTTATATTCGTAAGATATGCTCAAGTATTCTGCAGCACACCGATATCAGCTCTTTATTCCAGTCGCGTGGCAGTTTGCGATGGAAGAGAGATTCGCAGTAAATGGAAGCTAAGTAATGGCCAGAACCGAACTAGGATTCCATTCGAACCTGGCGACTTGTCTGTTTTCATCTCTTTCTCCTTCTACGCCCTCCATGCGGTACACTGTACAACGGTCGAATGATGGTGTGTCGGTGCGACTCTCCTGCGCGAATGATTTTTTTTAAACTCGAAATTTAAAACTCCAGTTTTCCTTGTAGTGTCTCCTGTATCTGTACCAGACGCTTCAACGCTCGGTGGTTTCGGCCGGTCCCGTAATATTTGCAGAAACGCTTCCCCTGTCTGCTGAATTTGCTGTGGAGCACAAGGAATTAACCGTGGTGTAAGTAGGCTGTTTATATATACACTCCTGGAAATTGAAATAAGAACACCGTGAATTCATTGTCCCAGGAAGGGGAAACTTTATTGACACATTCCTGGGGTCAGATACATCACATGATCACACTGACAGAACCACAGGCACATAGACACAGGCAACAGAGCATGCACAATGTCGGCACTAGTACAGTGTATATCCACCTTTCGCAGCAATGCATGCTGCTATTCTCCCAGGGAGACGATCGTAGAGATGCTGGATGTAGTCCTGTGGAACGGCTTGCCATGCCATTTCCACCTGGCGCCTCAGTTGGACCAGCGTTCGTGCTGGACGTGCAGACCGCGTGAGACGACGCTTCATCCAGTCCCAAACATGCTCAATGGGGGACAGATCCGGAGATCTTGCTGGCCAGTGTAGTTGACTTACACCTTCTAGAGCACGTTGGGTGGCACGGGATACATGCGGACGTGCATTGTCCTGTTGGAACAGCAAGTTCCCTTGCCGGTCTAGGAATGGTAGAACGATGGGTTCGATGACGGTTTGGATATACCGTGCACTATTCAGTGTCCCCTCAACGATCACCAGTGGTGTACGGCCAGTGTAGGAGATCGCTCCCCACACCATGATGCCGGGTGTTGGCCCTGTGTGCCTCGGTCGTATGCAGTCCTGATTGCGGCGCTCACCTGCACGGCGCCAAACACGCATACGACCATCATTGGCACCAAGGCAGAAGCGACTCTCATCGCTGAAGACGACACGTCTCCATTCGTCCCTCCATTCACGCCTGTCGCGACACCACTGGAGGCGGGCTGCACGATGTTGGGGTGTGAGCGGAAGACGGCCTAACGGTGTGCGGGACCGTAGCCCAGCTTCATGGAGACGGTTGCGAATGGTCCTCGCCGATACCCTAGGAGCAACAGTGTCCCTAATTTGCTGGGAAGTGGCGGTGCGGTCCCCTACGGCACTGCGTAGGATCCTACGGTCTTGGCGTGCATCCGTGCGTCGCTGCGGTCCGGTCCCAGGTCGACGGGCACGTGCACCTTCCGCCGACCACTGGCGACAACATCGATGTACTGTGGAGACCTCACGCCCCACGTGTTGAGCAATTCGGCGGTACGTCCACACGGCCTCCCGCATGCCCACTATACGCCCTCGCTCAAAGTCCGTCAACTGCACATACGGTTCACGTCCACGCTGTCGCGGCATGCTACCAGTGTTAAAGACTGCGATGGAGCTCCGTATGCCACGGCAAACTGGCTGACACTGACGGCAGCGGTGCACAAATGCTGCGCAGCTAGCGCCATTCGACGGCCAACACCGCGGTTCCTGGTGTGTCCGCTGTGCCGTGCGTGTGATCATTGCTTGTACAGCCCTCTCGCAGTGTCCGGAGCAAGTATGGTGGGTCTGACACACCGGTGTCAATGTGTTCTTTTTTCCAGGAGTATATATATATATATATATATATATATATATATAAGTTTTGAACACTATTAAGGTAAATACATTGTTGGTTCTAATCTTTCATTTGCTATCTATGCCTATCAGTAGTTAGTGACTTCAGTAGTTAAAATCTTTTATTTAGCTGGCAGTATTGGCGCTCGCTGTGTTGCAGTAGTTTGAGTAACGAAGATTTTTGTGAGGTAAGTGATTCATGAAAGGTATAGTTTATTGTTAATCAGGGCCATTCTTTTGTAGGGATTATTAAAAGCCAGATTGCATTGCGCTAAAAATATTGTGTGTCAGTTCAGAGTTGATCAGAATAAGTAAAGAGAGTAATGTCTGAGTACGTTCAATTTTGCTCCGCTGTTTGAAAAGCAAATAATGTAAGAGGGTTATCAGCACAGTCATTCACTAAATTTTTCGAAGGGGACGTTTCAGTGGGAGTTTCTTTAATGACAGCGTTATTGTCAGCCACGATGGCAAGTTGCGTCTCAGTCTGTCTTTATACTGTTATTTCCTTAATGCTGAAGTCAAATTTCGCCATCGACGAGAGAGAGAGAGAGAAATTCGAACAACAAACATTCACTAGCGGCGTGAATCACAATCTCACGAGGATGACGTCACACTGCTCCCGAGCCATTAGCCTTCCTGCAATCGTCTCCAGAGGATAGTGTAAAGATACCGATATCAGACCCTCAGCTATAAACGGCCAGATAACGAATCTGCAAGCGAGGGTCGACTCATGTCGACACACCTCGCTCGCGACAGCCACCCGAGATTTGGCACCGTCTGTTCGGAACGATTTAAGGCGGACCAACTACGCAAATCCAGTCGTGGTGGAAGAAAATTCTAGACTCTCATTTACTGGAAGAATAAGTTTAATTCGCGACTTAAAGACGCTACTTACGAAACCTTTCTGCAGCCCATTTACGAGTAGCTTGTGATTGCTGTGGGAAGCCTCGTAAGGAGGGTCAACAGAAGAGAGAGAAAAATATTCAAAGAACGACTGCACGATTCGTCACAAATTTGTATTATCGACGAGAGTGTGGCAAATAAATAAATAAATACAGGGTGAAAAGTATTTAAACTGACAAAGTCTGGGAGGTTGTAGGGGACATCAAAACAAATATTTTTCCCTAATGTTATTTTTTCCTACGAGGAGTATTTAAACCGGTAGAAAAAGATTTCTCTGGCGGCAAACTAATTAAACCAACAAATACTTTTCCATTTTTTATGACCAAGAGTCAACACATTAACACAACCCAATTTCAATTACAGTAGATTTTCAAAAATGCCTCCATTGACACCTAAACAATGGTTACACTGTCGGATCATGTTCTGTCTGACACGGGCAAAAACCCCAGGAGTATCCTGAATTGTTCCTGCTGCTGCTACTATCCGGGCAACCAGATCTTCTTCTGATGCAACAGGAGTTGTGTAAACAAAGTTGCGCATCCCTCCCCACACAAAGAAGTCAGAGGGGACATATCTGGGGATCGAGCAGGCCACGGTACAGGACCACCTCTGCCAATCTACGTTTCTGGGAACCGTCGGTCCAGGAATCGACGCACACGGCGACTGAAATGTGCCGGCGCCCCGTCATGTTGGAGCCACATGTGTTGTCTTGTAGGGAGCGGGACGTCTTCCAGCAATTCTGGCAATGCTCTGAAGAGAAAATTGTAATAGTTCCTGCCATTTAATGGCCTAGGTAGCAGATATGGCCCAACTAAACAGTCCCCAAGAACACTGGCCCACACATTAACGAAGAACAGCACTTGATGAGCCCTAGTAACTGTGGCATGTGGGTTATCCGCACTCCAAACATTCGAATTGTACATGTTGAAGACTTCATCACGCCCGAACGTTGATTCATCGGTAAATAACACAGAGGATGGAAATGTAGGATGCATTTCACACTGTTCCAGGTACCAGTGCGAAAACGGTGTTCTGGGTGGATAATCAACTGGTTCCAGGTTGTGGACTCGCTGTAAGTGAAATGGACGTTACAATTCCACTCGAAGGACTGTTCTTACATTCGTCTGATTCGTCCCCATGTTACGTGCTATTGTACGAGTGCTGATTGAAGGATCCCGCTCCTCATGCTGCAAGACAGCTTCCTCAAATTGCAGCGTTCTTAAAGTGTGACGGCGTCCCTGTCTAGGTAATCTGCTAGATGACCCGGTCTCACGCAGACGTTGGTACACAGCAGCAAAGGTTGTATGATGCGGGATACGGCGATTAGAATATTGTTGTTGATAAACCCGCTGTGCAGCTCGTTTGTTATGGTGCGCTACGTAGTACACACCAACCATATCAATGAAATCACTCCAGATGTATCGCTCCATTAGTAAACAGAGACAATGCACTACTACACTGGTGGACAGCAGTTGCCTACAACTGAAGAGCGTAATACGCCTTCTAACAACTGAAGAGCGTAATACGGCCTCCACTTGTTTAAATAATCCCCATAGGAAAAAATGACGTTAGGGAAAAATATTTGTTTTGATGTCCCCTACAACCTCCCAGAGTTTGTCGGTTTAAATACTTTTCACCCTGTAGATAGGTATAAGTACTGCAACACATGTTTTTCTGAAGGCAGGTTGGTTTTATTCAGGTTTCCAATACAAGACATTTGGCTACAAAACCTCGTTTTTCAACGTAATCTGCGCTCAGTGCGACGGCCTACGCTGCCGTATTGGGAGGGCCTGTATACCCGAGTGGTACGACTCCACTGGTGGACGCCACGGCCTCAGTAATCTCCCCATCATCCACGCACTGCTTACCGCGGAGTGCATCCTTTATTCGGCCACACAGAATGCAGTCGGAAGGTGGGAGATCCGGGCTGTAGGGCGGATGAGGAGGAACAGTCCAGTGAAGTCTTGTGAGCTAATCTCGGGTGAGCAGACTTGTGTGGCGCCGTGCGTTGTCATGGAGGGGAAGTTCGTTTGCATTTTTGTGGCGACAAAAACGCTGAAGTTGTTTCTTTAACTTCCGGAGGGTGTGTGCGGCCAACCGGCACGTGGGAAATAGGACAGGGTTGGACGAGTTTGTTGCAATTATCAAAGATGCGTCGCCCAACGGCTCACCGTGCTTTTGTTCACTGCCAGGTCTCCTTAGACATTCTGCAAGCGCATATGAACATTTGCGACGCTCTGGTTTAACGCCAAGGGAAAGTCAGTGGCGGTTCTCTGCCTGTGAACGCACCTCCGTCACGGACGTCAATTTGAAAGATACGCATACCGCCGCCACCAGTCGGAAATGCGTGAAACTGTAGGAGCTGAAGCGAGAATATAGCACGATGTACCACGAAAAATTCCTCATTTTTCAACCGAAAGTGGCCTAGGAGAAAAATGTGTTACATTACATACTGAATAATAATACTTTCTGCGTCGACCACTCGTTTCTTATTTCACTACGATTTTTGATGGCTGACACAGTCATCATAAGGTGGAGGATTACGTGGTTGCAATCTTTGTGGCAGTGCAAAGCGCACATAGTTCTTTACAACAGCTGCTTAAGTGCAAAACAACTGAAGTTTGCAGAATGAAATTTTCACTCTGCAGCGGAGTGTGCGCTGATATGAATGTTCCTGGCAGATTAAAACTGTGTGCCCGACCGAGACTCGAACTCGGGACCTTTGCCTCTCGCGGGCAAGTGCTCTACCATCTGAGGTACCGAAGCACGACTCACGCCCGGTACTCACAGCTTTACTTCTGCCAGTACCTCGTCTCCTACCTTCCAAACTTTACAGAAGCTCTCCTGCGAACCTTGCAGAACTAGCACTCCTGAAAGAAAGGATATTGCGGAGACATGGCTTAGCCACAGCCCGGGGGATGTTTCCAGAATGAGATTTTCACTCTGCAGCGGAGTGCGCGCTGATATGAAACTTCATGGCAGATTAAAACTGTGTGCCCGACCGAGACTCGAACAGGTCCCGAGTTCGAGTCTCGGTCGGGCACACAGTTTTAATCTGCCAGGAAGTTTCAACTCACGTTTCGCCTTTTCCAGAAAGAGCACTGCTAAAATTCGAAACTGTTAGTTTGTATTATGATGGCGGAGGCGGTCGAACAGGTTAGCGAGATGTTCGCATCGGGGGACATCTATCGATGCCGCGGTATAGCCTCAGGAGTCGCTCTGTGGTAAACTACAGTCAGTGAGACACCCGCTGTCCAGGAAATGTACTGGGCTGTACTACTGACAAAGTTTTCCAACTACTCGCATATCTGAGATCTATTCGGTAGCAGACGCTTATCGGATATCTAGGAAAAAGCTTTCTGTCTGTTGCCCCGCGTTCATGTTTCGCAGCATATCGTGAGAGAAAAGCGTAAGCCGAGTTTCGCACGAGAGATGTGCTGATATCAGCGAGAGACAAGATACAAACAGGAAGTACGCGCTCCTTTAGGAATTTGCTTAGAGCGATACCGTCACAGAATTGCTCAACAGTCTCTGAAGGGTGACTCAGCAGGAGAGGAACCGGTGCACGAAACCTCCCGCCGACAGCGTCTGGTGACACTAACCGTGGAGAAACAACTCCTGATAATCACACATATTCTAAGAGCTATCGCTAGACGTAGGAACATGGGTGCGCTGTTGGTACGACGGGCCTCCAATAAGTAATGCAACACTTTTTATTTCCCTGCCAGTTTCGGCTGAAAAATGAGGAATTTGTTGTGGGACATCGTGGAATATTCCTGCTTCAGCCCCTACAGTTTAATAAAGTTTCGACTGGTGGAAGCGCTACGTGTATTCAGATTCACGTCTGTAACGCAGGTGCGTTCCAAGCAGAGAACTGCCGGAAAACCAGAGCATCGCAGAGCTTAGAGAACGTCTACGGAGACCTGGCAGTGAACAAAAGCACGGCGAGTCGTTCGGCGAGGTGTCTGTCATCATCGCAACACGGTCGCGCAAGCCTACCTCGTCTACTCTGCAGCCCGGATCTCACACCTTCCGACTTCCGTCTGTCTGACCCAATGAAGGGTTCACTCTTCGGTGACCAATACGTGGATGATAGCGACGTTACTGATGCAGCAAGACTTGGCGCGGACGACGCCTACTACAATGGTACCAGTGGGCAGGTCCTCCTAATAAGATGCCGTAAGGCCGTCGCATTGCTCGGAGATAATATTGAAAAATAGGATTTTGTAGCCAAAAGAATGGGGAATAATGGCGTGTATCGGAGTCCTGAATAAAACCAACCTACTTTCAGAAAAGTATTGCGTCACTTAACGCCCTCTTGACTTACGTAAGCGTTTCACCGAGTAGCACGAAGTTGACACCTGAAGAAGATAAGTTTATATGGCATATCTAACCACATTTGTAGCTTGGTTGGTAGAGCACAGCTCGACGCCCGGTATGGAAAGTTATTTACACATAATGAAATATGAGAATAGAATATGAGCTGGTGGGTTCCATAGGGTCAGTCGTAGGCAAAACTTTCCTTTTTTGGTAAGATACGGGGAAAATGTAGACTGGTACCTAGTGGTACTTGCGTGACTAGCGTGTAGCTCAACTAGTGATCGATACCTCTCAGGACTAACAAGGGAGACGAAACGTGTACTAGGAAGGCGATGTTTCAACTCACGGGAGAGGGCCACGGAAATACTGGGAAACATAAAATAGCAAACCCTTGATGCCAGACAATTATTCCGCGAAAGCCAACTTACAAAGTTTCGAGAAGCAGTATTAAGGAAGAAGTATAGACGTATAGGACGCCTATCTACGTATCGCTGTCGTAGTGAGCACGAACGCGCGATTACGGTAGTCATGTCGAGCGTAGGCCCATTAAAGCAATCGTTCTTTCCGCGCTTCATACGCCAAAGGAACGGGAAAAAATCCTAATAACTGCTGCAATGCTATGTACCCTCCTCCATGCACTTAACAGTGGTTGCCAAAGCATTAACAGGACGAAGCTTTACATGTTTCGCTCCGGAAACTCTGAGAGAACCATTACTGTTCACGAATTTATTAATTTTTTAATGTATTTGTATCATCTGGCAAGATTACTGCAGGCTGCTTTTTGCGTATAACCAAATGTCCTTCGACAGTAAACAGTGTAATGTGTAAATAATAAAAATAATGATTCTTGAATTTTTCCCGGTGTAAAGAGTATTCCGTAAAGTTGCCACAATATTTCGACTGGCAACTGTTCAGCGAGCGGGCCGCTGGCTATTCCTAGTTAACATCGCTAACTTTATACAAACGAAAAAAAAAAAAAATTCTAAAATTCTGGTGCGGTGGCGCATGCGCAAAGGCAGTCGCTACACGGGCGACCTCTGTCGAGTTTCGCGTCCTCTTCCGCCACTGCTCCGTCTACGGCGCACAGGCGCATGCGTAATGTGATATTGCAGACGCGCTGTCGAAATGCGGGTTTGCGAAGATGAATTTTAGATGTCAGTTATTAATCGTGACGACGGCGTTCAACTGAATAAGGCGTGGGACCCGGTGCTTTATTTAATATCTATGAAAGGGAACGTTTTTTTGACTAGTGACACGTCTAGCGACAGTTAAATTTATTAATTTGACATCTGAATTTTTAACTGCCCAGCCCGCATAGCGACAGAGTGTGCGTACGACACCACTACGCATTCGCCTGCGCGCCATAGATGGAGCAATTCGAAGCAAGCGCGAAAGAGGTCGCTCGTCTAGCGGTATAAAATTAGCAATATCCAGTGCTGAACATCACGCGGATATGGCTGAATGGCTGTCAGCCAAATATAGTGGCAGGAGGTCTACGTCGTCCGGCTGCAAATCGGATACTTTATGTAATGACAATAACAATAATAATAATTATGATAAAAATACCATAGCGTAAATGGCTGATGCAGATCGACACAGCGATCAAGCGGAAATAAAATAATTAAATTAACAAATAAATTACTCTACAGCTATCATGTGCCCCTTATGTACTAACAGATTTATTATAATCTTCAGATGAACAAATCATGTAATACGACACCAGCTGAATCGTATCCACACAAAATCCAAGGCGGCATTCTGAGCGTCAATGGACGAAGCGAAAAAGGAAAAAAATCAATTCCCTACGGGTTTTCTCCCGCAGAGAAGCCATTTTTAGGTGAATTTCTAAGTACAGGTCGTCAGAATGGTGGTGTTTACCGTCGGACTCTAAGGAACCGTCAATTCAGACTTTTTAACAGCGTCATCGTAGGCTGCACTCAGCTGCAATGGTATGGAACAAGTTTATACGGCGCACTAGTTATCAAACGAGCCACTTGCACTCGGACCCAATAATGGCCGTTCCGACGAGTCCCACCTATGCAGAGATTGGAAAATGGCTTCGCAGCAAAAACTTTGTGGCAATGGCAACGAAACAAGTGGGAGATCTAATTCATGCAATGAAAGCCAGTGTAGTAAAATCGTACCGCTGAAAAGGGCGATGTTGCCGTGCCCAAAAGGCACAAACCGAGACAGGGTGTGCAACACGTCCGTCCCACGCGCCATTCACGAATGGAACAGGAAAAAAAATGTACCCTCTATTACCTACTGCACGGCGTTCAAATTTTCATCATTTTGGTAGATCAACAGCGGCTGACGTGAAAGCAGAGAGTAGAATTCCACGTCATTTACGCGAATTTTCACTTTAAACTATGTTGATGTTTTTAAACACTTGGAAGTCGCTTAGACATTATTTCTCCGACAATTTGGTTGTTCACTTTCTGTAAACACCATTTCATTGCGGGTTTGAAGCAATTTGCGATACATTATAAGAATCTTGTTGGTAAAATTAATTTTATTTGCCTTAGACATTACGCGATTAAACAGACTCTAGTCTCAGTTCAAAGAAGGAAGCGAACAACGTCAGACAGCTCGAATTGGTCACTTGACTAACCTCTCTATCACGTGACCTGTTATCGTTAATTTGAAGATGACGCTCAGAACGCGTCGTGTCTAATAAAAATGAAAGCGCGGAAAAATTTACTATTTCTTTATGAGTGCTGAACAATAGATGGTCACACACCTCTACAGGGAAACTTTTTACCCTTGTGTCAATATATATGCAGCGGAGGAGGACTTTTACATACTTTCAGCGAGGAAGAAAACAATTGCAGACTAGTTACACTGTTTTTGAGTGAACCCTTTATTTTCCGTACCTCCTCTTGAGCCTAATTCCATTACCAGATGGCAGGGAACTCAACCTGATCAGTCGTTCAGTACATCAATGACGCGTACTATACGTCTACGTTGCATAATTTGTACGAGAAATTTTTACTGCCGTCTGATGAGGGGCCTTGGCCCTAAACTAGCTGCGGAGAAATCATTGATTCAAAACTGGTGTGAAGAATGGCGTTTTAACCAGGCTGCCATTTTGTTCAGCACCAATAGGTAGGCCCGAGCATGCTCCAGTTTTCAAGTGCACGACGGATGTTCGTATATCTCCCTCGCAAGCAGTATCGACACCCATTGTCCGCTTTAGAACGAGCTCATTAGCTGGTAGCGCTTTAAGTAACATCCAAGAGGACACGATGCTGTTCTTTAAATTTATCGAGGCTTTGTTACCGATCAACAAAAAGTTAAAACGATATGATACGTTACAGAATTTTTCCCTTACAAGGATTTACGATAACAGCCGCTATGTTGTTAAGCCGCCGTAGATAAAACAATTTTACATGTTGCTTTTACTTCATACAGGGTACAGGGCGATTCAGTTGCCCCTAGCGCTGTCGTTTGATGCAACCCGCAATGTTTTAAATGGCCTTCACAAACCAGGCGCGAGATTTCCATATTGTCTCCCTCCTTAAAGCGTAAATCGCTACTTTGGAGGAAAAAAAAATAACAGCACTACCGCTCTGTAGAAAATTTAGTGAATTTAAATTTAATACTGGGATACGCTTTCGCTGGAGGCCACGGTTTTCGGATTATTCAAGAGAGAAGTGACCTTGAAACGCAGTTAACGTTTTCTACACGAACTGTTTCCGATATTCGACCTTTCCTGGTCTCTTGATTGGGCTACTATGCCACCAGTATAGTCAGCTGCTTCGTTAATGTTATTAATTTAGACGTGCCCGTGAGGGTTATGAACGAACTGCTTTTCTAAACCATTCGCTAAAACTGATTACGTTCGATCCAGACCTAACCCTTACAAGCGCAGTAGTTTCGTTGTCAGAAGGCCTGGCGAATACAACAGTATGGGTGTTTAGTTTATGCTGGTAAAGTTCACGAAATTGTTAGGTAAAATTTATATATACGTCTAACTTTACAATTTGTATGTGCTGCACTAGTCCTGTAGCGTAATAAGGCCAGTCAGCGAAGACCAAAAAAAGTCGAATGTGGGAAATAATTCGTGCAGTCGCAAATGTTTGTACAGTGGTAGGCTGCAGTGCCGTGAATGTGTACGTTTATCTACTAACTCGAAAACTACGCCCTGTACCGAAAACGTATCCCAGTACAAAATTTAACCAACTTAAATTTCATAGAAAAAGATCATTTTTTCTGAAGGACTAACAGTCTGCCCGTAGCGATTGAGAGAATATGAACATCTCGCGCGTTGGTTTTGATGGGCAGCTTTGGTATTGCGCGTTGCCTAACACGACAGCGGCAGGGGCAGGACAACTGAACCAGCCCGTGTATATAAAATTTTATAACGTGCATAACGTCGAAAACTGCACGATACTGTTTGTCCGGGGTCTGTGCGAAAGCTAAAAGCCCAGGCGACTGTCAGGATACGTAGGAAGACCTGCCAAGGTCTGATGGCTGGTGCAGGAACTAGCTGGAACTGATCGGAAATCAACGTAAACTAATGCGCATAAATACACGAAGAGATCGACCACTGTTTGGTTACACTGTCGGCGACAAGTCACTGGAAACAGTAATTACAGTAAAACATCTAGAATAAACCATATGGCGCTACTTCAAGTGGAACGATCACATGAAACAAAGTGTACGAAAAGAAGATCTCTGGCTGACCCAGTGGGTCTATCTTAAGGAGGTGTAGCTCATCCACGAAAGAAGTCGCTTAGAAAGCACTCCTCCGACTCATTCGTAAGTATTGGCCATTAGTGACAGACCCTTACCAGGCTCGATCAATGGGAGAGACAAAGGAGACATAAGAGCGGCACGTTTCGTCGCGGGATTGTTTAATATGCACGAGAGCGTTACGGAGAAGTCCAGTGGCAAGAGCTACAAGAGAGAAATTGTAATTAGCAGAGATATTTACTGTAGAAATTCCGAGCGAGACCTTCCGGGAGGACTCTGAGAACATGTGAGCCCCTTAGAGCCAGTCGTAAACCGTTAAGTATCTCATAAAATGAAGATTATATCAGTTACACCACTTGTGCTCCAAGGGGTTCATATTGCTTCCTACCACCTACACCTCGCGAAATTACCATAAAGAGAAAAATTGGAGCCAGTGCGGAACCGAGAGTCATTGATACCACGCGCCATGCCTTCGGAAAAAAAAAAAAAATAGGTAGCGGTTCTAGAAGTAGCCTCCAGTACACAACGCAAGGTGGCTTGCCGAGTGCAGATTAGATGTACTTCAGGCTATCTCAGGAGGATAGAAGCAAGCTGGCGAGCAGAGTGCGGGCGAAGCGCTGCACCTTACCGCGATGTGAAGTGGGCCTCAGAGGGAGCGGTTGGCCGGTGGCGGTCCCGTCAACTGGCGGTGTCCAGACGAAGGCGAAGTGAAGCGTGCTGGCCGTTACCAGCGCGCGCGAACACTGAGGTTCCGCCTTGGTCCGCGCGCCTCTCAACCCTTGCAACCCCCACCACCACCTCCGCCAATAGCGGAAGCCAACCAACCCTTTTCCCCCAAAAGTAGCCGCGTGGTGGTCAAGCGGTCCAGTGGTCGTCAAGGCTCATGCCTGTGGCGGTCGCGGTAGGGTGGGGGTGGGGGTGGGGGTGGGTGCAGCGATGGCGCGAAGGCGAGGGGAGGGGGGTGGGGACAAGACGCAAGCGATTCATCAGCCCTGTTGTAACAAACAGACAAGGGACCGGACATTCGGCAGGCAGCACGACCGCGTCTCAGACAAACACCGTACGTCGCTGTGGCGCAACCCAGTGACAACGGTCTGAGGTCAGCGCCGATAAGCACAGTACTCCCCGCACCTACCTCAAATGCGTTATCCGCATCTGCAAGTCCACCGTCTTCTCCAGTATATTCGAAGTATAGTCTGTCAGTAAACTGAAGAGCGAGCGAGTCCCCACTCTACCAGCCCAGCTCCGTCACAAGGCGCTGGGGCGCTTTATATCTGTGGCGATACCGTGTAAAGATACGTCCCGGCTGCGTCCATTTTTAGACAAATGTATTAAGACTATAAGGAATACAAAAAACCATATCTTCTTGCGAAACACAACATTATAGAGTAAATAATGATGACGATGATGATGTCCTCCTCGCCGTGTCCGGCGACAGCGACTCCGTCAGTCTTCTCTGTCCTTGTTGTGGTAGGCTCGGATGTGGCTCGCGAATCCGAATTTCGCTTTGAATATCCTGTTGCATGGAGCACAGTGAAGTTGACCAGCAGAGTTGTAAGTATGCGTGTAGACAGGCTTGAGCTGAGATTTTCGGAGCTCTCTTTTAGCATCCAGGTTCATTAGACGCTTTTGCTCGAATTGTTCGATGCTCTTATGTACAGTTGATCGCCACTCCGATCGGCGCAATGCTAGCTCCTCCCAACGGTTGCTTGGAATGTCACAGGCTGCAAGGTGGCGTTTGATGGTGTCTTTATATCGCAGGTGTTGACCACCTTTCCTCCTCTTCCCGCACGAGAGCTGCGAGTAGAACACCGCTTTAGGTAGCCTACAGTCATCCATGCGTACTATGTGACCACATCATCTCAGTTGATGTTTCATTATTAAAGCTTCAATACCAGCCAGTTTCACGCGGCGCAAAATCTCCGTGTTTGGGACACGGTCTTCCCATTTGATGCGCAGAATTGATCTCAGACATTGAAGATGAAATTTATCTAGCTTGTTAATGTCAGCTTTGTAACAGCACCAGGTTTCCGAGGCATAGAGTAAGGTGGATAATACTACTGCTTTGTAGACTGCAATTTTTGTTTGTAGTTTGAGATCATGTGATTTCCATACTCGGTCATTAAGCTTACCGAAGGCTGAGGCTGCGCTGGCTATACGCGCTGCGATTTCCGTTGTCAGGCTGTCGTCACTTCTAATTTGGCTTCCCAGGTATTTGAACTTTGACACATTTTGCAACGGTTTGTTATTTATCTCAATACTAGAGTCATCTGCATTAAGACCTCTAAGTGGCTGTTTGAGAACTTGCGTCTTAGTAATGCTAATGGCTAAGCCAAATCTTCTGCAGGAGGCATTTAGCAGATGTATGTAAGTCTGAAGAGTTTCGCAAGAATTAGCCATCATGCATACATCATCCGCGTAGAGAATCTCTAAGATGGATAGTTTGGTTACGAGACTTTTTGTTCTGAGGCGAGAGATGTTGAAGACACTTTTGTCTGTCCTTGTGTCGAGACGAATTTGATTACTACAGTAAATAATATTAAGATAAGAACGGAAGTCAGGATGATACTACAAACATAGAACCGAATGCCTGTTCATGTGAATGTATTGTATGTTCCTCTATTGCTATTCGTTCAACGAACCCCATACAATGTAATCAATCTGTAGAATTTGAGGCTTGGTCTTACTTTGTGTTTCTACTAAAAGGTAGAAGTTTTCTTTGAAGGGCTGCATTGAAACTTAACAATTTTTGCAACACGAAGAGTGTTTAAAAAGTAAGCAGAAATTTATAATTTTGCGTGTTGTATTAGTCCGATTTGCACTACTTTTTTGTCACTGACTTCGTAAACATGTCTCAAAACTATGTGTACAATGTTATGCACATTGGGTATTTACTCGTTAGCTGTCAAAATGGTTCAAATGGCTCTGAGCACTATGCGACTTAACTTCTGAGGTCATCAGTCGCCTAGAACTTAGAACTAATTAAACCTAACTAACCTAAGGACAACACACACATGCATGCCCGAGGCAGGATTCGAACCTGCGACCGTAGCGGTCGCTCGATTGCAGACTGTAGCGCCTAGAAACGCACGGCCACTCCGGCCGTCTGTTAGCTGTCAAAAAGGTTACGTGTGTTTTGGTAGCATCAACGATTATTTGTTTTGTATAAAAATAGATTAGAGAATCTGTATTAAATTTTGTCATAGCAATGGAATGAAGTGTGTGAAATTTTTAGAAATGTTAAATATTGCTTTTGGTGAGTGTTATAAATTAACCAAGGACATACAAGTGGTATAAACATTTCAAAGCAGGCCTTAAAGGACAGCGATTTTACAAGCATGGATAAGATTAAAAATGCACATTTAAGAGACCTACAAACTACCCCGAAGAAACCGTTCCTAAAGAATTTCGGGAATTGGAAAAAGCACTGGCACAAGTATATGGTATATAATGGGGAATATTTTGAAGAGGATAGCACTGTTGTAGATTAACAAATAAATTTCTTACCAAAAAATCGAAATTAATACGTGAACGCATCTCGTATGTCAAGCTTTTTGCTTAGAAGTCCAGAATGGATGTACATGCTTCGAAAAAAATTTCAGCAGTGTTTAGAATAGCTATTGTGCACAAATTTCAAGCAAAATGTCTCAGAATCAGGTGAATAGTGACCGAGACAGAGATTTAGGGTTCCATAAGCATCAAATGTTTTACGTGATTTTGGAACTGTCTATAACGATCGGTTTCCTCCCTTAGTTTTCCTTCGTGGAGATTCCACTAAACCATGCGGCTTATTTTCGCGTTACTTCCTTATGCGTCCTATTGGACCAGGCTGACGTTTGCATAAATTGCAGTCCTTTGATTGGGACTGGTAATGTTAGCCAACAGTTCTTTCTGGTTCGCCTCTTTAATACACGATGTAATAACATTAGAGACGATCGAACGCTCGATACTCCGCAAATACCTCCTCTTCCTCGTACTGTGCACATTTTCTTGCAATGCTACACGATTATACAGGGTTATTACAAATGATTGAAGCGATTTCACAGCTCTACAATAACTTTATTATTTGAGATATTTTCACAATGCTTTGCACACACATACAAAAACTCAAAAAGTTTTTTTAGGCATTCACAAATGTTCGATATGTGCTCCTTTAGTGATCCGGCAGACTTCAAGCAGATAATCAAGTTCCTCCCACACTTGGCGCAGCATGTCCCCATCAATGAGTTCGAAAGCATCGTTGATGCGAGCTCGCAGTTCTGGCACATTTCTTGGTAGAGGAGGTTTAAACACTGAATCTTTCACATAACCCTACAGAAAGAAATCGCATGGGGTTAAGTCGGGAGAGCGTGGAGGCCATGACATGAATTGCTGATCATGATCTCCACCACGACCGATCCATCGGTTTTCCAATCTCCTGTTTAAGATATGCCGAACATCATGATGGAAGGGCGGTGGAGCACCATCCTGTTGAAAGATGAATTCGGCGCTGTCGGTCTCCAGTTGTGGCATGAGCCAATTTTCCGCGGGCTACGCGTGATACTTGCCCGCACGCGTTCAACCGTTTCTTCGCTCACTGCAGGCCGACCCGTTGATTTCCCCTTACAGAGGCATCCAGAAGCTTTAAACTGCGCATACCATCGCCGAATGGAGTTAGCAGTTGGTGGATCTTTGTTGAACTTTGTCCTGAAGTGTCGTTGCACTGTTATGACTGACTGATGTGAGTGCATTTCAAGCACGACATACGCTTTCTCGGCTCCTGTCGCCATTTTGTCTCACTGCGCTCTCGAGCGCTCTGGCGGCAGAAACCTGAAGTGCGGCTTCAGCCGAACAAAACTTTATGAGTTTTTCTACGTATCTGTAGTGTGTCGTGACCATATGTCAATGAATGGAGCTACAGTGAATTTATGAAATCGCTTCAATCATTTGTAATAGCCCTGTACATCACTTCCGGAAATCGAAGTATATCAGTAAGTATACAAAGTTAACTGACTGACACTGGCAACTAAGATCATACGAACAGAGACTACGTATATCACTGCACGCCGATCTACACCGCTAGACCGATAATGGGCAACAGATTTTGGGTGCCCCTGTAGGCCGGTGGCAGCGTTCTTCCGGGAAAGGCCACTTCCCCCACCAAAAGCGCTGCTCGCTCTTGAGTTTACAGACAGACTATAAAATTTTATTTGTCGATAAGTTTTTTAAATTATTTGCTGGATGTATTCCAATCTCTTATCATTCATGTAATAAAGCGATCTAATATTCCATATATTGTAGTTCCGATGAGCCATCTCCGAGGACAATCAAGCAACCCACAGCTATGGTCGGACGCCGGCCGGTGTGGCCGAGCGGTTCTAGGCGCTACAGTCTGGAGGCGCGTGACCGATACGGTCGCAGGTTCGAATCCTGCCTCGGGCATGTATGTGTGTGATGTCCTTAGGTTAGTTAGGTTTAAGTAGGTCTAAGTTCTAGGGGACTGATGACGTCAGAAGTTAAGTGCCATAGTGCTCAGAGCCATTTGAAGCCGTACGTTCGGACGGTTGTAATATTGTCTGCTCATAATAATATGCAACCAGTCGCTTTTTGACATGATTTAGCGTATCATTAACCTGTTTTCGACCCACACCAGGCTCACTGTCAGACGGCGGTGTTACAGAAGCACTTTTTACTGTCTGCACCATGTGTAGCTAGACGCAAGGATCGTGGTGAATGCACTGCCTCGTGGTACCCATCAAATGAGTGTGTGTTTAGTGTGAAACCAGGTTCTTCTATGTACATGACGTTCACACTTGAGTGCCTGACAGAGGGTTCATAGAACCACTTTCACTCTGTTTCTCGACTGAACCATTCTAACAGCGCGTGGGAGAAACCAACACTGAAATCTTTCCGAGTGAGCTTTGTTTTCGCTTATTGCAATTACCATTTCTCGCTCTGTAGTTCAGTGTCAACAAAATATTTTCGCATTCGGAGGAGGAGGTTGGAGATTGAAATTTCGTGAAAAGACGTCGTCGCAATGAGAAACCCATTTGTCTTAATGATTGCCATCCCAACTCTTTTTGGCGTATCTCTTCACCATTTCGCGATAATACAAAACACGAGAAACTTTTCTTTGGACTTTTTAGATGAGCTCCAGTCCTATCTGATAAGAACCCCATACCGCACAGCAGAACTCTATAGTAGAGAACGGACAATTGTAGTGTAGGCATCCCCTTTACATGGTTGTATCTTCTAAGTACTTCCCAGTAAAGCCTCCAAGTCATGATGAGCGTGTCGTGGCATTTTTTGAGTCATCAGACTTCATCAGACTGGTTCGATGCGGCCCACCACAAATTCCTTTCCTCTGCCAAACCTTTCATCTCAGAGCACCAATTGTAACCTACCTCTTCAATTACCTGCCGGATGTATTCCAATCTCTGTCTTCCCCTACAGTTTTTACCCTCTTCTGCTCTATTACCACGGAAGTTAATCCTTGATGCCTTAACACATTTCATGTCAACCTGTCCCTTCTTTTTGTCAGTGTTTTCTATATGCTCCTTTCCTACTATATTCTGCAGAGAACCTTCTCGTTCCTTACTTTCTCAGAAATTTCTTCCTCTGTTTGATAGGTGTAGACCACTTGGTCAAGAATGCCGTTTATGCCAGTCCTTGTCAGCTTTTCTGATTTTTAGGTTCTCATTGCTCTCTCCATCATGGGTTATTTTCCTGTCCAAGTAGCAGAAAGAACTTCGTGGTCGCCTGTTCTGACGATAAGTTTGTCGCTGAACTCGTTTCTGCTGCTTCTCATAACTTTCTTCTTTCTTCGATTTACTCTCAATCCGTATTTGTACTCATTAGACTGTTCAATCCATCCAATGATGTCATCAGCGAATCTTATCATTGGTATTTTTTCGCCTTGAGTTTCAGTCTCACTCTCGATCCTTCGTTTTATTTCCGTCACTGCTTCTTCCATGTAAACGTTCAACAGTAGGGGCGCCAGAATACATCTCTGTCTTACACCCGTTTTACTCCGAGCACATCGTTCTTGGTCTTCCACTCTTATTGTTCCCTCTTTGCTCTTGTAGATATTTTATATTACCCGTCTTTCACTGCAGCTTACCCCTATTTTTGTCAGAATGTCTAACGTCTTTCTCAATTTGACACTGTCTAATGCTTTCTGCAGGTCAAGAAATCCACTGAATGCATCTTCATTTTTTTTCCAATCTTACTTCCATTATCAACCGCAAAGTGAGAACTGCCTCTCTGGTGCCTTTACCTTTTCAAGAGCCTAACTGATCGTCATCTAACAGATACTAAATTTTCAGTAGATGATACGAAATAAACTTTTTTGTAACTATCAGTTCCTCAGTTACACTTAATTTTTTAAAATTTGTTTGGTCTACTGAGGACCACATGAAATAATTGATGCGAATTCTTTTCTCCTTTTTTTCCAGTAGTTTTTCATTCTTTCCCTATGTTGTTCTATTCTTTCTTGGGAGGACGACAGTTCAAATTCGCGTCCGGCCATTTTGATTTAGGTTTTCCGTGATTTCTCTAAATCGCTCCAGGCATATGCCAGAATGGTTCCTTTCAAAGGGCACGGCCGATTTTCTTCCCCATCCCGTCGTAATCCGAGTTCGTGCTCCGTCTCTAATGATGCCGTTGTCGATGGAACTTTAAACGCTGCACCCTTGTTTTTTCTTTACTTTTTTCCGAAAGCCGTTGAAACATTTTGCTTTTTCTCTGTTTCTCTCTTCATGTTCCTTCCTCCGTTATTCCCATTTCTCTCAGTTACGCTTTAACTCCTTTGATCCACTTCGTTGATGTTCATGGGTTGGTGTCAAAGAAGTTAAAAATTCTTTTTCTTAATCTTTCCTCATCTAACCTCTTCAGGTATTCAACTACTCAAGTCTTCCTCGTTGTGTCTACATTCGTTCCAATATTTCATAAGCTTTTTTATTACTTCTCAATTTTCCAACTGTCATATTTTTGTACCAATATTTTCCCGACTATTTTCCAGTCCTCCTTTTCCATTTCGCCTAACTGTTTCGCTGTATTTTCTGAAACTCATTCTGTAGGGTAGAGGTATTCTGGTATTCTGCTACCACTCAATCTTCAATATTTGTTTACATTGTGTTCGATCGTTGTGAAGCATAATTACGTTTAAACAGGTCCTCTTGGTTCCCTAGACTTAGAACTACTTAAACCTAACTAACCTAAGGACATCACACACATCCATGCCTGAGGCAGGATTCGAACCTCAGACCGTAGTAGCAGCGCGGTTCCGGACTGAAGCGCCTAGAACCGCTCGGCCACAACGGCCGGCTAAACAGGTCCTCTCTAACGCTTTTTAACCGTAGGGCCCCGTCCTCCCAAGAATGTTTCACTACAAGGTGGGGTAAATAGCAAAAGACATACGTAAATCTCAAACAAGCGTTCATCTAGCGAAAGCCGTCTAAAGACGAACCTGCTGGTTCCAGGTCGGTTATGGCGCTGTTTACTGAAACAAATAGCGTTATTAATACTGGCTGGTCCCGGCGGAGGTTCGAGTCCTCCCTCGGGCATGGGTGTGTGTGTTTGTCCTTAGGATAATTTAGGTTAAGTAGTGTGTAAGCTTAGGCACTGATGACCTTAGCAGTTAAGTCCCATAAGATTTCACACACATTTGAACAATACTGGCTGGCTGCTTTCTTTTTCTCTGATAGCATTGTTTGAACGATTCTTTTATTAAAATGACGAACGAATTAGATTGCAGGACATGTAGGCTATAGATGATTAGTGTTAACAATAATGAACACATTTTTTAGCCGTACTCATGAAACTAGACTTCTTTTTACAGGCTACCATTTTTTAAATAAAAATTTTACAGTGGAATGGAAGGAATTGTACAGGAGAAATGATTTTAGTTTAGATTTAAAATTTGCTTTATTACATGTCAGACATTTTATTTTACTGGGCAAATGGTCAAAGATTTTTGTTGCTGCGTATTTAAATCCTTTGAGAGCGACTGATAGCTTTAATAATGGCCAATATACGTCATTTTTCCCCTCTAGTGTAGTCTCTATGTACATCAGCGTTATTCTGAAATTGTGATGGATTATTTGTGACAAATTTCATTAGCGAATATATGTATTCTGTCGGTGCAGTTAAACTGCCTAGCTGCTTGAAAACATCTGTGAATGGAAACCACATATTATTCTTATTATTCGCTTTTCTTAATCAGTACTTTCTTTTTAAATTGTGAGTTACCCCAGAAAATTATTCAATAAGTCATCACTGAGTGGAAATACGCAAAATGTGCCAGGGGGCTGATTCGTTTGTTTCCGAGATTAGCAAGCGTAAGAATAGCAAAAGTAGATGCACTTAACTGTCTGGGCAGCTCAATAACATGCATCTTCCAGTTCAAGTTTTCGTTAATATGTTCAGCCAAAAATTTGGAGAATTTTGCGCTATTTATTGACTCCTGTTCATGTGATATGTCAATTGTTGGTACGACTATTTGTTGTACGAAACTGAAAATAGTGTGTTTTCTCAAAATTTAGGAAGAGTCCATTTTCTGATAACCACTTAATAATCCTCTGGAAAACATCATTTACAATATCTGCTGTTGCTTTGTGTCTAATAGGATTTATTATAACGCTGTATCGACTGCAATAAGTATCAATTCTGCTTGTTGAGTGTTACGTGGAAGGTCATGTACTCTCTCTCTCTCTCTCTCTCTCTCTCTCTCTCTCTCTCTCTCTCTCTCTCTCCATTCCTCACTATAATGATTTCCTAAATTCCCTCTTCTTCTGCTGTTTTTCTCCATACTGTGATTATCTCTTTTTTATTTTATTTATTTTGCAAGTAGTTCCAAAGTCGCTGCCCCGAACACAAGTAGTCAATTCTAAGTCTCTCTGTACTCCGCAGGTCACTTTATGGCGTGTCGCGGAGTGCACCACTAGTACAGCCATCTGATCCGCACTACCCTGTTCCATACACGAACGGCGCGCGGGAAGAATGATCGTCGGTAAACCCCGGTGTTAGCTCCCAGTTCCTCTGATTTTCCCGTTGTTGTCACTTCGCGAGTCGTATGGAAGCAGAAGTAGGCACACGGCCCGACTCTTCCGGGAACATACTGTCTCGGAATCTCAACAGCAGAACTCTTCGTGATACACAACGCCTCTCTTGTCGCGTGTGCCACTGGACCTAGTTGAGCATCTCTCTAACGCTTGCCCGCCTGCTAGTCAGTTCCGCGACGAAAAGCACCTCCCTTCTTTGGATTATGCCGAGCAATAAATTCGTAGAGCATTAGATGCAAAACCTAAAATGCAGGTATGTGATGGGGAAGAAGATAGTAATTCCTTCAGCTCTAGTGCGTTTTTGCCCTATGTGTTTGCTCTTTTCTCGAAGATAGGCCGTATTCTTGAGAAACACTGTGTTAAGGCGATCTTCCAGTCCTCCACGAAGATTGCAGCTTTACTCGGCTCTGTGAAGGACGATTTACAGCTTCGTAAAGCGGATGTGTATCAGATTCCTTGAGGAAATTGTGAGAAGTAGTACGTAGGTCAAACAACACGCACCGTTCGTGAGAGGTGTGTAGAGCATCGAAGATACACACGCTTATTACAGCCAGAGGGCTGTGGCCGAACATTGTATTGATACATGGCATTCCATGAATTACAGTGATGTGGAGATTTTGACATCCACCTCTTCTTTTTGGGAATCTGCTTTCAAGGAAGCTACAGAGATTAGATTAGCTAATAATTTAATAAATAGAGATAATGGTTTTAATTTGTAAAAAGCATGGCATCCGGCTCTTGGGGTAATTAAACTGCAGAGAATTCGTCATGGTGTCACCGCCACCGATCATACATCGATGTTGTTGTTGTTGTGGTCTTCAGTCCTGAGACTGGTTTGATGCAGCTCTTCATGCTACTCTATCCTGTGCAAGCTTCTTCATCTCCCAGTATCTACTGCAACCTACATCCTTCTGAATCTGCTTAGTGTATTCATCTCTTGGTCTCCCTCTATACATCGATAAGCGAATCGAATGTCTGTACGCCTTCGCCACAGACGGCGCATATGTAAGCGTATTTCTCTGCCGCCGACCAGCATCTGTGACCCGCATGCGCGGTACCGCCGCGGTGGAGCATATAAGGCCGCGCTTGGCATCTTGTCGTCGGTGTTTGGCTACACCGGAAGCTTACATGGGGGGACCACATACATGACCAACAGGCCAAACGCGAGGCTCAAACAACTCTATCCTATGCTCAACAGGAACAGTACACTGAATAGGAGGCTGTCTAGGACATTTTACACGACACTGATTAGACCGCTGATGACTTAGGCAGCGCCTGTCTGGGGATACGCAGCGTCCACACACCTGAACCGCCTCCAGAAAATACAGAACAAGGTATTACGTATCATAAGCAATGCTCCCCGATACACACGGACAGCGGACCTTCACCGAGAATACCGACTGGAGACTCTCCAGGAGGTGTTCAAAAAACTCTCAACACGACTGTACAAGAAATCAAGTCACTCGAACAATCCTCACATCCTACACCTGGGCAACTACGATCACAACCATAGATGGAAACACAAGCGCCCAAAGACACTCCTTAGGGACTGCCGGCCGAAGTGGCCGTGCGGTTAAAGGCGCTGCAGTCTGGAACCGCAAGACCGCTACGGTCGCAGGTTCGAATCCTGCCTCGGGCATGGATGTTTATGATGTCCTTAGGTTAGTTAGGTTTAACTAGTTCTAAGTTCTAGGGGACTAATGACCTCAGAAGTTGAGTCCCATAGTGCTTAGAGCCATTTGAACCATTTGAACCTTAGGGGCTAACCATCTATGGTAACTTCGTAACTACGCAAACGACACAATGAGCCCCTGCACTTCAGCCACTGACTAGCTTACTAGCTGAGCCTCGCCATGAGAACTGGCAATTGCAGGCAAGCCATACACAACTCACAAACAAACCCCCAACACATATCTGCCAGTTCCTTCAGGACACGGCTATGTTATAGGAGCAGCAGCAGCAGCAGCTGGCTCAGGAGACATCGTCGGCCCAGCAGCAGCAGCGCTCACCACCTCGACAGGACTGATCATTCTATGACAATCTGGCATTGCTTCTATGGTACTGATGCATGATACCCAACCTCTAACATAGCCTTACCTTGCACGTTCTGTCGCAGATAGCAAGAAACCGCTACTGCCCTTACCACCCAACCTGACACTGTCGCAGAGGTTTTTTTTTCCCCCTTGGCACTTTCCATGGCACTTTTTTCCCTCTGCCCTTCAAACCGCTCTTCTTTCAAGCTTGACTCTGTCGAGCTTTTTCGACCACTTTTATCACCCAGAAGCCCCCGTATTAATGGGTAATCCTACCCAGACGTACGGATAACGTCGTAGTTCCTCGCTCCTGCGATCTCCTCGATTCTAAATACTAACAATGCAGAGGTGACAGTAGACCTTTTGAGTTGGTCACCATGCTTGTGCGAGCGTGGAGGGGCTCACACCTTAAAAAAATCTTGTCGTCAGTCTTGTGACTCACTCTGAGGATGGCCGGACGATACGCGGCCGAAATATCAGTGGGGGACATTTTATTTGCGCGGCTGCACGCCCGAAATTTAATGGACAAGTAATGCAACACTTTTTTCTTTGAAACCAGCTCGGACTTCTTTCGGATTTCAGCACACCATAATATTCCCCACTCTTCTGCCTACGAACCACTGTTTTCCAACATAATCTCCGTACAATGCGGCGGCCTTAGGCCATCTTACTGGGAGGGCGTGTGTGACCGCGTGGCACCACCCCACTGGTCCAACTTCTTGCTGCGCCAATAAGCTCCCCGTCATCCACGTATTGCTTCCCACGCAGGCATCCTATATCGGGCCAAACAGATGGAAGTCGGAAGGTACTAGATGTTCAAATGTGTGTGAAATCTTATGGGACTTAACTGCTAAGGTCATCAGTCCCTAAGCTTACGCACTACTTAACCTAAATTATCCTAAGGACAAACACACACACCCATGCCCGAGGGAGAACTGGCTACGTGGGGTGTCCTACCGCGGGGTTCCCTACAAGGATGCAGCAGGTAGCGAAGCCGTCCCGAGCAACCGGTTCCTTAACGAGGTGTTTGCAAACTGAGCCTCCCCCACTGCTTCTCACCAAATTCACAATAACACAACTAATTTATGTATTTATTACAGTGTTCCATTAGTCATTCACCACCTTCCCCCTTTCTCTGTTTATCTCCTGCTCCCTCTTTCTTTTAATCTGCTTCTCTCACTTCTCTGGATGTACCTCCCCCCCCCCCCCCCCCGTCTCCTCCTCCGCCTCCGTCATGCCATCTCCTCTCCCCCATCTATGAAAAAATACGTATATCTGCCAACTTTCATGCTCATTGACGAAACGATGTTGAATTTATGTAAAGGTAGGACAACCCTCCGCCATTCAGCATACGTTGACTTGTATAAATGCCTCCACGACGAAAACATAATACATGAGCCAACTCCCAAGCTGTTCAGTCAAACGGTGTGTAATTCCGTTGAAAGGTACTCTCCGCCGTACACCGTATGAAATTTCACGTAGATGGTGAGGTTCCCCTTGTTTTGAAGATCAAATGTACAAATTTTCATCAAGATCAGAGCAGCGCTGTGGCTTTTGTTGAAACCCGTAAGTGAAGTACCCTCCACCATGCACTGAACGAAGTTTTATGTAGACAGTGACCTTCCTCTTGGTTTGGGAAACAGGGATTCATTTTTATACACCCTGCTCGCTCTACGCCACTTAGTTGCGAAACATAAACAATAGATTCGAACAACAGAAATCATGTAATGATTTCTGTCGTATAAGGGGCAACATAGCTATTAAATAATAGCAACGAGATTACGAGAGCAGTCACTTTGAGTGTTACGTAAAATAACGTTATAGCTTGTAAATTATCACGACACAAAATGAAGATAATAAGCAATGTGAGACTTCCTTCCCTTTGCGTTTGAAACTCTCGGGGAACTCCTGTCTGGCGAGGAGGGTGGGAGGGGACAGCAAGGGGAGCCTCAAGTTGTTTTGCTGGCCCGGACCTCTGACAGGTTTAGTGCGCCACTGCTCGTAGGAAACCCCACGGTAGGAAACCCCACGGCACCGGAGGACTCGAACCTCCGCCGGGACCAGCCGCACAGTCCGACTGCAGCGCCTTAGAGAAGGTACGAGATATCGGCTTAGGATTGTGCGGAAGAACAGTCAAAGAAGAGCAACAGAGACGTCCAACTGTGCAGCGATGTGTGTGACTGAGATCCTGTCCATTATAATTATCCGGGCTGTTATGCCGTGGTCGGTTGATGAATACTGTGGTGATTCCCAACGTTTCGTCTCCGACTGCGGGAGACATCTTCAAGGGGGTCCGTAGCTTGATGGAAGGTCCAACACACACACACTGGCTCGCTACTGACTGCCGCTAAATTCCGTGTCCGCGCGCCCCCGCGCCGCGACGTGACGTCACGTGTTTTGAAAACGTCAGTGCAATTGGCCGCTGTCCGTCGCCGTCGATCGCCGTTGCCATCACCCAGTAGTGGACGAGTGGTACACATCTTCTTTAACACCGGCGTCCATATACCGTTTAATTTGACGCCCTCCTCCTTTCGGTTGAAATTATTTGGGTGTTTAGCGATTTCGATTGCCTCCCTGTAGAGCCTTTCGTAGTATCCGCTCGTGGCCGCTAGTACTTGCGTCTCCTCGAAACGAATATTGTGTTGCGGAGCATGCTTTCCAGCCAGGGAACCACAATATTCGTTTCGAGGAGACGCAAGTACTAGCGGCCACGAGCGGTTACTACGAAAGGCTCTACAGGGAGGCAATCGAAATCGCTAAACACCCAAATAATTTCAACCGAAAGGAGGAGGGCGTCAAATTAAACGGTATATGGATGCCGGTGTTAAAGAAGATGTGTACCACTCGTCCACTACTGGGTGATGGCAACGGCGATCGACGGCGACGGACAGCGGCCAATTGCACTGACGTTTTCAAAACACGTGACGTCACTCCGCGGCGCGGGGGCGCGCGGACACGGAATTTAGCGGCAGTCAGTAGATAGCCAGTGTGTGTGTTGGACCTTCCATCAAGCTACGGACCCCCTTGAAGATGTCTCCCGCAGTCGGAGACGAAACGTTGGGAATCACCACAGAATTCATCAACCGACCACGGCATAACAGCCCGGATAATTATAATGGACATGATATTTCCGGCCGTGAAAGTTTACATTTTAGTGACTGAGATCCGTCGGCAGGAGTTACAGTTGTGTGTGGTGGGCCGGCGCGCGGGACATCGGACAGGGTTCCGCCACCCTGTTGCCATGATGACAGACGCCTATGACACACGCTTCACCCAACGACTCACCGTGCTCTTGTTCACTTCCGGATCTCTCTATTTTACGAACGTTTCTCCCAAAGGAAGTCTCTGTTTTTAGCGGTCTTTCCTTCCGTCGACTGAGCTTAACGTATAGTCGCTTTTAACTCCTTTTTTGTCTTCGTGTTGTACCATTCTGACAGGGGCACGTATGAGCTTACTTGTTTTTGCGTCCTAAAGCAAAACAAAACAAACGTTCTGCAAGCACCTCTTATATCTGTGATGCTCTGGTTTTCCAGTAAGAGAATCTCAATGACCGGTCTGTGTTTGGAACGGATCTCCGTTACAGACACCATTTTGAAGGATACGTATAGCGCCACCACCTGTCGGAGCTTCATGGAACTACAGGAAGTGGAGCGAGAATATACCACGATGTCCCACAGCAAAGACCGCATTTTTTCGACCGAAACTGGTCGAGAAAAAAAGATGTGTTGCATTACTTACTGAAAGGCCCTCGTAGGACAGATAGCGAAGATCGCAGTCGGCGCGAAAGCGTTACAGAGGTGCTGAAGGAACTCCGGTGGCAGGCTCTACAACAGAGATGATGATGATGATGATGATATTTGGTTTGTGGGGCGCTCAACTGCGTGGTTATCAGCGCCCGTACAATTTCCCAACCTTTGCTCCGTCCAATTTCGCCACTTTCCTGGATGATGATGAAATGATGAGGACAACACAAACACCCAGTCATCTCGAGGCAGGTGAAAATCCCTGACCCCGCCGGGAATCGAACCCGGGACCCCGTGCTCGGGAAGCGAGAACGCTACCGCGAGACCACGAGCGGCGGACTACAACAGAGAGGGAGAGATAGTGCATCACAGACCGGTTTACTACTGAAATTCCTCGAGAATGCATTCTCGAAAGCGTGGCAAAAACGTTAACTTCGTTTCACATACGTCTCGCAAGATTACTAGAACGATAAAGTTTGTCAGATTAGAGCATCGGTTTAGAGAATAGGTTTACCGATAGTCATTCTTCCCACGCGGCATTCGCGAATGGAACAGGGACAGGGAAATTGAGGGGAAAGGGGGGGAGGGGGGCGAGCATCAGATATTGGTATCGGAAGTACCCTTCACCACACACCGTTAGGTAGTGCGTGGAACATTAATGTAGGGATATAATATTATTTTGTTGAATTGCCGCTTATTCATCCTGTTTAGAATCCTGCTTATTATGATTTCGTACTCCAGAAGGTGACAACGGGACCCTTCAGCATCGCTTTGTTTTGTGTGTGTGTGTGTGTGTGTGTGTGTGTGTGTGCGCACACGCGCGCGCGCTCGAATGGTTCAAATGACTCTGAGCACTATGAGTGTCATCAGTCCCCTAGAACTTAGAACTACTTAAACCTAACTAACCTAAGGACATCCATGCCCGAGGCAGGATTCGAACCTGCGACCGTAGCGGTTGCGCGGTTCCGGACTGTAGCGCCTAGAACCGCTCGGCCATCCCGGCCGGCGGTGTGCGCTCGCTTGCGCGCGTCAGTCCGACTGTTAGAAACAAGCTAAGGTCTACGGTAACTTGGTGGTGAGAAAAAAATTAAGCATCTAAATGAATGCAGTTAAACGACACGTCATTTATGTTACATATTTTGATCTCGGAAACTCACTCATCAAAACCTATAGCGTAGTTCCCGTTAGCCCAGAAACATGAAATCAGGCGAGCAGCGAGCTTTCACACGAAAAAATGCGGCAATTGTTAATCTGTAATTACATCAGACAGGAAAATATTTTTGAGATTACGGAAAGTTTTGTGATTCCCCGAACCAATATCTTTGCCTGTATCTATATCGGGAACAGGGAAAAATCTTAGAGATTTTCGATTCCTGGGATGGATGAAATATCTGTATCATTATGGTCATAGTTTATTGCATTTACGGGCATTAACGCCTACAGCAGAATAAAAAAGGGTACAAACCGCAATATTAAAAGAATACAACAAACTGCACATTATAAAAATTTGCAAAGGTACACATACAAAAAAGAAAAAACAAACACCAGTCGGTCACAATCTCAGTGTAAGAGACGTTTACTGCAGATGGCGGTCCATCGCTGTCGGTGCGCAGCCTCATCTGCTACCGCTGTCAGCTCCACTTACTTCAGTGTTATGAGTGTCGCCAGTACCCGATCCTTCCATCGCGTCCTCGGTCGTCCCTTTTGACGTCTCCCACGAGGTTGGGAACGGAGAAGAGGTTAGGGAGGGATCCGTCGGCTCGGAAAATGTGGCCAAACCACTGTAGCCTGTTCTGACTCAATATTTGGCCGATGTTTGGCTTTCCGTACGACTGGTAAAGGTCTTCTTCTTCGTTCCCGTTTACCTTCCGGGGTCCATGTATCTTCCGTAGTACCTTACCCCCGAACGCACAAAATGCTTCTTCAGTTGTTGCGAATTTGCCCGGGATTCACAACCATATAAAAGTACCGTCCGTACTAATGTCATGTACAGCCGAATCTTGTTTTTCAGCGATATCAGACGGGATTTGGATAGATTTTTAGGCTGAAGAAAACGCGACTAGCCTTTGTTATTCGTTGTTGCACCTTTTTCGTCAATTCATGAAGGCATGCCCGTCAACAATAACTTGGGGGATAGGAGCTTGATAGCCGGCCGCGGTGGTCTCGCGGTTCTAGGCGCTCAGTCCGGCACCGCGCGACTGCTACGGTCGCAGGTTCGAATCCTGCCTCGGGCATGGATGTGTGTGATGTCCTTAGGTTAGTTAGGTTTAAGCAGTTCTAAGTTCTAGGGGACTGATGACCACAGCAGTTGAGTCCCATAGTGCTCAGAGCCATTTGAACCATTTTTTTTAGGAGCTTGATGTCGCGAGACAACGAGATACTCTGTTTTGCTCTCGTTCACTACCAGCCCTATTTGTTTCACGTTGCGGAGGAATCGTGAAGTGTCAGCACTTAATTGCTCCTGGCTGTCGCCAAGGACGACGACGTCGTCAGAAGATGCCAGGATTGTGTCTGTTCCCACCGTCCCCATTTCTCTATTTCCACCAGTGTCGTGGTTTACTTTTTCCAAGGGCAAGTTGAATAGTATTGGCGCCAGTGGATCTCCCTGTCGCAATCTGTTTTGAATGCCGAATGGTGGTGATAGCTGGCTGCCGAACCTTACTTGGCATGTTGATAGGGAGTAGCAAGCTGCTATTATTTAGGTGGAATGTCGAGTTGGTCTAACGTTTTCCATAGCATGGAGCGGTCAGTGCTGTCATACGCATGTCTAATATGAATGAAGATGAGGTGTAGTTTCCGATCAAACTCGTAAAATTTTTCTGTCAGCTCCTCAAGGTAAATATGTGATCAATAGATCAATTGGTAAGGGTCTATAATGTCTTTAGCAAATGGTTTCAAGCTGTTTAGGAGCAGCATTGTAAATACTTTGTAATCAGTTCAAGTAGCGAAATACTGCGGTAGTTGGATACTTGTGTGGCATCTCCCTTGTTGATGATGGGTGATATAATTGCGCCCTTCCATTCCTCATGAATTTTTTCCACTGTCCATACGGTAGATATTAACCGCTTCAACGCCTCCATCAATGCTTCAACGCCGTGTGGGATTAGCCGAGGGATACCGCTTAACTTGTATCGCGGTGGAGGACGTATGGCTCCTAGGAAGACAGATGGTGGCTTGCTACGTCCGTGTGACCCCGCAACATATTACACCTGCTTCCTTCTTACAGCCGGAGAGTGACTACTTTCCGGTGACTAAATCACAGTCGTTCATCTGGGTCAAAGGTTGGACGATCGCGTACCTCTATGGGGATGCTGCAAAGTCGCCACTCGACTTTTGGTATTTCTTGCAGCAAGCCCACAATGAGGTTCGTACATGGTCACACTATCGGAAAACCTTTGCCAACTATCTTCAGGCAGTCTTCCTCGAGCCCCCACGCAGTTGGGATGTGCCGGGTGCAGTCGGTGTGCACATTTGACAGCTGATAATGAACCTCACACTTCTCTCACCGCTCCATATATAATGCACATTCTATACCATGGAATGATCTACGTGTTCCTTTTAACAGAGTGATCTTTACGGAAAATAAATAAATAAATAAATAAAAACAACATCACTGTTCCTTTACATTTGTGATTTGTTTTACAATGATTTTTTTTGTTTTTTTTGTTTTTGCAGAGGATGCATTTCATTTAGTGTTTGTGAACTGCCTCATTTTGTATCCAAATAATAAAAAAAAATAGCGGTCTAAGGCGCTGCTGTCGTGGACTGTGCGGCTGGTCCCGGCGGAGGTTCGAGTCCTCACTCGGGCATGGGTGTGTGTGTGTTTGTCCTTGGGATTATTTAGGTTAAGTAGTGTGTAAGCTTAGGGACTGATGACCTTAGCAGTTAAGTCCCATAAGATTTGACACACATTTGAACATTTTTTGAATGCTTCAACCCCCCCCCTCCCCTCCCCTCCCCTCTAGGCTTAGCTGTGATACCACTACCACTTGGAGCCTTGTTGTTCTTGAGGATCTTTGGTGCAACACTGATGGTTCAGGGATTTCCTCTCTATCAAATTGGACCTGTATCTAAGCCGTCAACACTGCTGCGCTGTCTTGATTAAATAAACTCTCAAAATGTTCTTTTAATAGGTTTGCCTGTTCTAGTGATGGTACCACTTCATCAGTCTCACTCGTTAAAACCAATGTATGTTGCCGGTAGACCATATAGTATATTTTTTACGAAACACTCGGTGCGCGAGCCCTACTCGTACTTATCCGGATTTTTTTTTCTTTTACGTCTTTACGTATTCGTGTATAATATTTGGACGGTAAAAGCGCGACCCATCCACCACATATTCAATGTGTTTGTGGTCGTTTTTGCCATATAATCCTTTATTCACACAGGTATGAAAACTCAAGATACAAAGAGCTTAAGTGCAATAAAAATTCTGTTTTGCACAAAGTACCTCGACTCGCATTCGATAGGAGACTGTTCAATCCGCGTCCCGCTATCCTGATCTAGGTTTTCCGTGATTTCCCTAAAGCGCTTCAGGCAAATGCCGGGATGGTTCCATTCAAAGGGCACGGCCGAGTTCTTTCTCCATGTTTCCCTAAGCCGATGGGACCGGTGACTTCGCTGTTCGGTTCACTCCTCCACATCAGCTAACCAACCAAAATAGGCAACAAAGCAATATTATTTATTATTTTATTTATTGCTAGATTATTGACCTGTTACCTGATGTTTTAAAACAGGTTGTACATCTTACAATTTTCATTTTTCATCTTTCTTGCAGCCGGTCGGTGTGGCCGTGCGGTTCTAGGCGCTTCAGTCTGGAACCGCGTGACCGCTACGGTCGCAGGTTCGAATCCTGCCTCGGGCATGGATGAGTGTGATGTCCTTAGGTTAGTTAGGTTTAAGTAGTTATAAGTTCTAGGGGACTGATGACCACAGATGTTAAGTCCCATAGTGTTCAGAGCCAGCCATCTTTCTTGTAGTTTTCTTTTATCTACAACATTTTACAAAGAGTATATTTATCAAAATAACAATAACTTGAGGTTGAAATATAAATAAATTTTGTTGTTTTTTAAGAATAATATAAAAAGATGATAGAACAGAATAGAAAAGAGATTTGTTAGTACCATCACCGCATGTGTCTGGCGGTGAATACCTCGGGATGGTTTCTTCGAGCCGTTGACCGCCAGTCTCTCTCTCTCTCTCTCTCTCTCTCTCTCTCTCTCTCTCTCTCACACACACACACACACAACACACACAACACACACACACACACACACACACACATACACACACACACACACACACAAAACTGGTTGTTAGTAGAGAAATAGTATTGCTTATCCTGTGTATTGGTAATCCTTTATATTAACGTTAGGTGCTCACCCGTGTACAGCATTTGGTGATTTCTTTGCCAGATCGCCTTCACGTTATGCTTATTTACTGTGACATCTCGTCATCATTTTCGTGTTCCTCTTCAGTGCCACTGTTTTCGCTGTCACTGTGCGTATCGCAGTCCACCCTCAGGAGATTGTTGTTACTTTGCATATACCCGCGGCTGTTGTGTCCGCAGGTGCTCTACATGTGTTGTTTTTGAAATACTGTTTGTCAATACGTTTAGTTGTGCCCATAGTTCTTCGTATCTTATTACTGTGTATATATCTATGTCTGTTTCTGTCCATTGTAAGTATACTGTGTGTCTGTTGTTCGCCTATTGCCGGCAGAAAAAGACAGTGTGTCCTGTGGATCCTTCTTCCCCGCATGTGCATGTAGCTGTCTGCCTCAGACCCACGCGGTTTAAGTGCGAGGGATAAGGTCCGTGTCCGATTAAGAAATGTACCATACCGCGGGTGGGATCGGTATAATTCATTCTCAACCACCCCCTTACTTCAGGGACGAAGTTTAACAGTCTACGTTGCTTATCACCTACATCCCATTCACATTGCCACGTATACAAACGCCAACGTTTAAGGTGACGTATCGTCTGTATCGGCACACCAGTTATTGGTGTACTTTATCCAGTTTCCCCATCTTTAACCAGTACCTTGAAGCTCTGTATTTGATCGTGATATTTGTGGGGCATATTCCGAGCACCACACACGGTGCATCCCATGGAGGTAAGAATAAGGGGAGATGGCGCTACGCATCCCAACCGTACTACGTTTTGAAGCCATGGGGTCGTGGCTCGCTGCCATGACACTCTAACCAAAACATTGCCAGTGTGCTATAGCGCTGCGTGTATTACAGTCGCTAATTGCACCATATACGCATGTAACGTCATCAGATTGGTTGTTTAAAAGTTTTTGTTTAAAATAAAATCTCGTAAAGGCGAAATTCCGCGTTTCTTCTGATTAAAAATAGTTTTTAATGTAATATTACGAATAGCTAGCCTTCAATGTAAACGATACAATTTTGTTAATTCAGTAATAAACGTGTATCACAAACTAAATAATAGAAACTGAAAACTAAGTTAGCTATACCCTCCCTCCAAAGCCCCATAAATACATCTTGTTTGTGATACGTACTGGGACATTTCAGTTACGTTACAATACTGGGAAACACTGTTCATTACCACCAATATTTACTGAAATACGGTACATAGAATGGCAAATCTACACAGTGTCCTGTTTAGGCCTATACTTTACGCGAGTTAATGTAGTGTTAGCTTTTAATTTGGTACATGATGAAGACAAAGTGAGTTACTCAACACTTCGATTATCGACGATACGTACGTATTATACTGAAACGTGAACTTGAAAACTAAGAATTTAATTCTTTGAATTAACATACCTTTTGCAAATGTTTTGGGTGTGTAGGGAAAACTGATGGTACAGCATTTTCTCGGAGCCTTACTGTTGAAAGGGAAGTTCGGTCTATGTCCTCTTCTCGGAAATGCTGAGAACATATAGTGCTCCATTTAGACGCACGCCAATTCTTCGTCCTCACGGCATTCTCCCACAGAACTTTTCGATTTTCATTTTTAGGAAATCTAAAATCACACAGGAGAAAAACACGCTATAGTACAAGTACCGATGTAGCACACGTTCATTCACAATGAAGTTGTAAAATCACACTTAACGAGACAACTTACACATGAAATGTTATTCCCTTCGATTTCGCATCACAATCAGAACGATTCGTGCATCCGAACACCACACAAGTCACCATACTAGCGCAAAATCTTTCCAAAAGCGAGCGACAAGCCTATGCACACAAGCTTACAGCAACAATGTTTTGGTCGAATTGAGATGGCTACCCTCGGCTTCACATAGCTTCACAGCTGTGACGTCACGGCGTCTCCCTCTATTCTTACCTCCATGGTGCATCCACTGAAGCAGTGCCGAAGGCTCCACGTAGCCTAAGTAGGACACTTCTCTGCCGTCGTCTGGCTGATGTGACCTGGGTCAGACTGTGTTCCCACGTGCTAGCTGCCAAGCTGAGTGCTGAGACGAAGAGCGCACAGTGGTATGTCTGTACTGTTTTGAATTTAACCTCACCAGTTTATGTAGTATTTTTCTGCTTTGTCTGTTGTTAGCCTTATGAGTTCGTGGAAATTCAATTCTCATCTGTGTGTACCCGAAGATAGCGCGTACTCGTTTGATGTTTCTGTCCCCACTCCTTTGGAGTGGTTCTTTCAGTAATGTGTATGTTGTTTTGTTTTCAGCTATCCTGAGTTTATTGTTGTGACGCCATTGTGTAATTCCTTGAAGTATTCTACTGGCTTTCTGTTCTAACTGGGCTCTGTTGTTTGCAGTGACTACAACTAATAGGTCATCTGCGTAGGCGACAATTCCGTCTGACCTGTCATCCCCATCCAGAAGTTGTAGGAGGGGTTCGTTTGTAGTGTCCCAGAAGATGGGATGGCATAACGACCCTTGAGGACAGCATTTGGTAATTATTTTAATTACTTTACGGCTATCCGTCTGCTATAGTAGTCTAGGAAACTATTGCACAGTGACTGCGATACCTCCAGATGTTTTAACGTCCGAAACATTGCGGGCCACCAGAGATTATCGAACTTCCCGGCAATGTCACTCATTATTGCCATGGCGTATTTCTGCGTTGTAGTATTAACTATGTGCAGGACCTGGTGGATGGCTCATCTATTGATCTGCCAGTTCTGAAGCCGAACTGGTGTTGGCTCATACCCCTGAGATCTCTGTGTGTTCGCAAGCGCTTACACGGTGGGTTCTCCTGAATCTTTGCTAAGGTGTTTGTTAGGCATATTGGCCTGTGAAGTCTTTGGATCTGAAGGTTCCCTGTCTGCTGATTTCTTAATAGTGACTGCTTTGGAGTTTTTCCACACTGTAGCCGTAAGGCGTCGTTCAGTAATTTTTTTAGGAAATGGGAGATCTGTGTCTAACAATACTACCACTTGCAAAGTAGGCTAGAAATCGGATTAATGATGTTGCTCACGCAGCACATGTCCTCTTTATCGGGCAACAACAAAGTTATTGACTGTGGATGGTATCGTCAGAATGGAAATGATGAGGTCACTGTAAAAAAGTCATTAATTTGGCACTTATCTTGAATGGATTCCCACGTAGATTTCGTTGAAGTCGTTATGGCTCATCTTGTTAACTCTAGGGTGATTGCACTTTGACTGCTAGAAGGTCCAGATCTGTATTTTAGCAATATTTGAAGACCTAACAAATGCGTTTTTCAGGAAATTCTTAATGATCAAACAATCCCAGACCAGAGCAATGGTGTGGTAGAAGTAATTTGTGACTTGGTGTTCACGATCCATATTTTTATTAAACTTCTTGTAAATTCACATATACTTCTTCTTAATTGTCACAGCATCAAGAAAACAGTTTTGTATCAATCTTCATATATTTAATTTCCACTTTAACCAAACACAAGACTTGACTGTTCTTTTACATAGCGAAATAACAACTTAACTTCTGCCAAAGTGAAACAAAGGCTGCACTGTGCGCATTCGCGCCAAAACGGTTACAAGTAAGTCAAAGATTATGACAGTCTCGCAGAAATGAATACACACAAGAACCATATCACTGTAATATATCGATATATTAATGAAAGCAAATGTGAATATTGTCACAAAAATATGTCTGTTATTTCGCAGAAAAGTGGTACGATATTACTGGTATCGAGAACTGAGGTTGGAGTGCCGTAATGGTCATGTAAATAGAGAACCATTACATGCGGTGCTAGTTTTTTCAGTGTTTCCGAGTGGGTACCATCCGATCCAGCTGCTTTGTTGTTTTTGAGTTCCGAGAGTGCTAGCGCAACTTCTTCTCGCGCGAAACGACAGGTGACAGTTGCAGTGTTGTACGGTGTGTGTAGGTATTCGTGCGGTCCGTCATCTTGAGAGTCTAGAGAAGGACTGGCTTTACAAACGCAAGCGTAAACAGTCAAAATCGTTTGTGAAATCGGCCATCAATCAAAATTTCTCTGTAGCACGTCAAACAGTGTCCCTGTTTCTTCAGTTAAAACTTCCGGGCTCAGAGGCCGTGGTCGATGTATAAAATTTGCACCTAACGTTTCGTCTCCATCTGCGGGAGACATCTTCTGAGGTGGTCCGGCTACTGCCACTGAGGCTCCAGGTACTCTCGCATTTATAGACCGCATAGAGGGCGCCACCATTCGTCACGTGACGCAGAGGTTATGCCTATCTTTGGAAGGCGTCATCATTTTCGATTAAAAGTAATCGATTGTCATTCTGCTGGCGTAACGTCGACATCCATATTTTGTCCAACTTTAAAACTTCCTCTTTTCTATTAAAATTGTTGTGGTGTTTGTGAATTTCTATTGCTTCTCTATACATGCGCGCATGATAATGAGATGTTCGTGCTAGAACGCTTCTCTCATTAAATTTAATTTCGTGATTCCCATTTCGAAAATCATGCTCAGCTACGGCCGATTATTCGATGTGTCCTAAGCGACAGTTTCTTTTATGTTCGGCTAAGCGGGTGTTTACACTTCTTTTCGTTGTTCCAATATACAGGGTGTTACAAAAAGGTACGGCCAAACTTTCAGGAAACATTTCTCACACACAAAGAAAGAAAATATGTTATGTGGACATGTGTCCGGAAACGCTTACTTTCCATGTTAGAGCTCATTTTATTACTTCTCTTCAAATCACATTAATCATGGAATGGAAACACACAGCAACAGAACGTACCAGCGTGACTTCAAACACTTTGTTACAGGAAATGTTCAAAATGTCCTCCGTTAGCGAGGATACATGCATCCACCCTACGTCGCATGGAATCCCTGATGCGCTGATGCAGTCCTGGAGAATGGCGTATTGTATCACAGCCGTCCACAATAAGAGCACGAAGAGTCTCTACATTTGGTACCGGGGTTGCGTAGACAAGAGCTTTCAAATGCCCCCATAAATGAAAGTCAAGAGGGCTGAGGTCAGGAGAGCGTGGAGGCCACGGAATTGGTCCACCTCTACCAATCCATCGGTCACCGAACCTGTTGTTGAGAAGCGTACGAACACTTCGACTGAAATGTGCAGGAGCTCCATCGTGCTTGCACCACGTGTTGTGTCGTAAAGGCACATATTCTAGCAGCACAGGTAGAGTATCCCGTATGAAATCATGATAACGTGCTCCACTGAGAGTAGGTGGAAGAACATGGGGCCCAACCAAGACATCACCAACAATGCCTGCCCAAACGTTCACAGAAAATCTGTGTTGATGACGTGATTGCACAATTGCGTGCGGATTCTCGTCAGCCCACACATGTTGATTGTGAAAATTTACAATTTGATCACGTTGGAATGAAGTCTCATCCGTAAAGAGAACATTTGCACTGAAATGAGGATTGACACATTGTTGGATGAACCATTCGCAGAAGTGTACCCGTGAAGGCGAATCAGCTGCTGACAGTGCCTGCACACGCTGTACATGGTACGGAAACAACAGGTTCTCCCGTAGCACTCACCATACAGTGACGTGGTCAACGTTACCTTGTACAGCAGCAACTTCTCTGACGCTGACATTAGGGTTATCATCAACTGCACGAAGAATTGCCTCGTCCATTGCAGGTGTCCTCGTCGTTCTAGGTCTTCCCCATTCGCGAGTCATAGGCTGATATGTTCCGTGCTCCCTAAGACGCCGATCAATTGCTTCGAACGTCTTCCTGTCGGGACACCTTCGTTCCGGAAATCTGTCTCGATACAAACGTACCGCTCCACGGCTGTTGCCCCGTGCTAATCCATACATCAAATGGGCATCTGATAACTCCGCGTTTGTAAACATTGCACTGACTGCAAAACCACGTTCGTGATGAACACTAGCCTGTTGATGCTACGTACTGATGTGCTCGATGCTAGTACTGTAGAGCAATGAGTCGCACGTCAACACAAGCACCGAAGTCAACATTACCTTCCTTCAATTGGGCCAACTGGCGGTGAATCGAGGAAGTACGGTACATACTGACGAAACTAAAATGAGCTCTAACATGGAAATTAAGCGTTTCCGGATACATGTCCAAATAACATCTTCTCTTTATTTGTGTGTGAGGAATGTTTCCTGAAAGTTTGGGCGTACCTTTTTGTAACACCCTGTATACTTGTCCACAACTGCATGGAATTTTGTATACCCCAGGTGTTGCTAGGGGATTCCGGGCGTCTTTTGCAGTTCTTAAATATTCCTTAATCTTCTTGGTGGGTCTGAAGATCGTTTCGATCCCATACTTCGCCAGCACTTTTCGGATACGGTCCGTGATCTTATTAATGAACGATAGGAAAACTTTCCGAGTAGTTGACCGTTGTTGCTCTGGATTTCTGGCTTCTTTTCTTCTTTGATGGAGGGCTCGATCAATTTCCTTGATGGTATATCCGTTTTTCATGAAGGCTGACCGTAGGTGATTCTGTTCATCTTGTAAGTAAGCCGGCTCGCAGACATTTTGGCTCTGTCCACCAAGGTTTTCATGACACCTCTTTTATACCTAGGATGATGGTTTGATTCCTTGTGGAGGTATAAATCCGTGTGAGTGTTCTTTCTATATACCTTGTGGCCCAGCGTCGCATCCACCCGTTTAATTACCGACACATCCAGGAAATTGAGTCGACCGTTGCTCTCTTTCTCCGCCGTAAACTGTATCTTCGGGTTAATGGTGTTCAGGTGCACCAAGAAGACATCCAGCTCTTCTTCACCATGAGTCTACACTACAACATAGCGGTACCATTTAGCAGGCTTTTTACTGGCAGTGTGCAGCGCTTGCTGTGTTTTTGTTTGTCAAACACGTCGCACAGCGTAACAATCTGCCAAATAAAACTTCCCAGCAGATTAAAACTGTGTGCCCGACCGAGACTCGAACTGGGGGCCTTTGCCTTTCGCGGGCAAGTGCTCTACCATCTGAGCTACCAGCTGAGAAGGCAAAGGCCCCGAGTTCGAGTCTCGGTCGGGCACACAGTTTTAATCTGCTAGGAAGTTTCATGTCAGCGCACACTCCGCTGCAGAGTGAAAATCTCATTCTGGAATCTGTCAAATAATTTGACAGTGACTCGAAATGTGACAAGACTGCAGTGGATTTTAGAGCCGCAAGACGTCGGAGTCAGTTGTAACGGCAATAAATAAATACGAGTAAATTAATAGACGGTGACCTCGCCGGCTGCGAGTCTAATAGACGGTGACCTCGGCGGCTGCGAGTCGCCTTCTGGCGGGGGCAGCTGGGCGTTCCTGCGTCTCAATCCTCACGTGGCCGTCGCGCTCTTTGTCCTGCTCCCTGTGCGTGCATTCCTGACAGCTGTCTTCGTTACTGTCATCGCCAAGGCGGACGCCGAGTGGAAAACCCGGGCCGCTAGAGAGCGAGCGAGCCTGCACAAAGGGCGGGATTAGGCAGCCCTGCCAAAGGGCCGAGTGTGCGAGTTTCGCAATGCCTCGCGGCGGCTGACCAGCCCTTACAGTACCGCTGTACGTACTGACCGCCGGCTGAAGGGCATCGTCATGTGCCGCAAGGACGGTCGTTACGTCCGACACATCATTCTGCCAATTACTGTGACGTTCGTTGCGGACGATAATTGTTTGCATCAGTCTTACTCTAAATACAAACAGCGCACTCCTCATCTACCAGCTGTACCGGTATGAAATGACCGTTAAGATACAAATGTGTCGGTAGGGAACATTTGTTGCGAACGAGCCATAATTTTTTTTTTGTTTGGTTGGTATGACATCTGTCACAGATATTTACACTCCTGGAAATTGAAATAAGAACACCGTGAATTCATTGTCCCAGGAAGGGGAAACTTTATTGACACATTCCTGGGGTCAGACACATCACATGATCACACTGACAGAACCACAGGCACATAGACACAGGCAACAGAGCATGCACAATGTCGGCACTAGTACAGTGTATATCCACCTTTCGCAGCAATGCAGGCTGCTATTCTCCCATGGAGACGATCGTAGAGATGCTGGATGTAGTCCTGTGGAACGGCTTGCCATGCCATTTCCACCTGGCGCCTCAGTTGGACCAGCGTTCGTGCTGGACGTGCAGACCGCGTGAGACGACGCTTCATCCAGTCCCAAACATGCTCAATGGGGGACAGATCCGGAGATCTTGCTGGCCAGGGTAGTTGACTTACACCTTCTAGAGCACGTTGGGTGGCACGGGATACATGCGGACGTGCATTGTCCTGTTGGAACAGCAAGTTCCCTTGCCGGTCTAGGAATGGTAGAACGATGGGTTCGATGACGGTTTGGATGTGTCCCCTCGACGATCACCAGTGGTGTACGGCCAGTGTAGGAGATCGCTCCCCACGCCATGATGCCGGGTGTTGGCCCTGTGTGCCTCGGTCGTATGCAGTCCTGATTGTGGCGCTCACCTGCACGGCGCCAAACACGCATACGACCATCATTGGCACCAAGGCAGAAGCGACTCTCATCGCTGAAGACGACACGTCTCCATTCGTCCCTCCATTCACGCCTGTCGCGACACCACTGGAGGCGGGCTGCACGATGTTGGGGCGTGAGCGGAAGACGGCCTAACTGTGTGCGGGACCGTAGCCCAGCTTCATGGAGACGGTTGCGAATGGTCCTCGCCGATACCCCAGGAGCAACAGTGTCCCTAACTTGCTGGGAAGTGGCGGTGCGGTCCCCTACGGCACTGCGTAGGATCCTACGGTCTTGGCGTGCATCCGTGCGTCGCTGCGGTCCGGTCCCAGGTCGACGGGCACGTGCACCTTCCGCCGACCACTGGCGACAACATCGATGTACTGTGGAGACCTCACGCCCCACGTGTTGAGCAATTCGGCGGTACGTCCACCCGGCCTCCCACATGCCCACTATACGCCCTCGCTCAAAGTCCGTCAACTGCACATACGGTTCACGTCCACGCTGTCGCGGCATGCTACCAGTGTTAAAGACTGCGATGGAGCTCCGTATGCCACGGAAAACTGGCTGACACTGACGGCGGCGGTGCACAAATGCTGCGCAGCTAGCGCCATTCGACGGCCAACACCGCGGTTCCTGGTGTGTCCGCTGTGCCGTGCGTGTGATCATTGCTTGTACAGCCATCTCGCAGTGTCCGGAGCAAGTACGGTGGGTCTGACACACCGGTGTCAATGTGTTCTTTTTTCCATTTCCAGGAGTGTAGTATACATCAAGTCATGGAACAAACAACATACGTTTTCATCGTGTTAACAATGTCGAATTTTGTACCCGAAAGTGATGATTTGCGGAAAGCATTAATTTTTTTGTTTTCGTTTGAAAAAACGTGCTGCAGAGTCGCATCGAATGCTTGTCGAGGCATATGGCGATCATGCTCTATCAGACGCAACATGGGAAAGATGGTTTCAACGGTTCAGAAATAATGATTTTGATGTAAGAAATGAAGAACGTGGAAGACCACCAAAAAAGTTCGAAGATGCCGAATTGCAAGCAATACTGGATGAAGACGATACTTTGAGTCAGAAGCAAATGGCAGCAATGCCAAACGTTGCACAACAAACATTTTCTGACCGTTTGAAAGGTATGTGAAAGATCCAAAAGTGTGGAAAATGGGTGCCACATGAATTGAATGAAAGGGAGATGGAAAACTGAAAAACCATTTGTCAAATTTTGCTTCAAAGACATGAAAGAAAATCAATTTTGCATCGAATTGTTACTGGCGATGGAAAAAGGATTTATTTTAAGAATCCTAAATGGGAAAAATAATGGGTTAATCCGGACAACCATCACCATCGACTGCAAAACCAGATCGATTCGGCATGAAGACAATGCTCTGTGTTCGGTGGGATCAGAAAGGTGTGGTGTATCGTGAGCTTCTAAAACCCGGTGAAACTGCGAATACTAATGGCTACAGACAACAAATGATCAATTTGAATTACGCATTGATCGAGAAAACACCAGAATGGGCCAGAAGACGTGGCAAAGTAATTTTTTTACCCAACAATGCACCTGCACACAAAGCAAGCCGGCCGGCGTGGCCGTGCGGTTCTAGGCGTTTCAGTCTGGAACCGCGTGACCGCTACGGTCGCAGGTTCGAATCCTGCCTCGGACATGGATGTGTGTGATGTCCTTAGGTTAGTTGGGTTTCAGTAGTTCTAAGTTCTAGGGGGCTGATGACCACATATGTCAAGTCCCATAGTGCTCAGAGCCATTTTAACCACAAAGCAAAACTGGTTCAGGATACAATCAAAACACTTGGCTGGGAGCAGCTACCCCACCCGCCGTATTCACTAGAACTGGCCCCTTCCGACTACCATTTGTTTTCATCAATGGGACACGCATTGGCTGAGGAACACTTCGATTCCTACGAAGAAGTCGAAAATTGGGTGTCCGATTGGTTTGCTTCAAAAGATGAAAATTTCTATTGGCGTGGTGTCCACAAATTGCCAGAAAGGCGGTCAAAATGTATAGAAAGCAATGGTCAGTACTTTGAATAAAATGTTTTTACTTTTCAATTCTAAATTAGCGTTTTATTTTCACATAAAAACGCTCATTTCATACCGGTACACCTGGTACATCCACAGGGTGGCGTACGAACGGCGTGCAGTCATTTGCCACGCCGGACATTTGCCACGATTTTACCTGCTCCGAAGGATTGGGTCCATTGTCTCCCCCTCCTCCTCCTCATCGCTTACTGAACCTTCCCGCTGGTCTACTTAACATAGAACCATAATCTCTTTGGATTTTCCACCACATGTCTAGAGAGAGTTTCGTTGTGGAAACTATTAAATGCATCGCGCACTGAAATCCGCACCAAATGTCGAGCCTCAGTAAAACTTCGCCAGTCTTGGAGAATTTGCGTTCGTCTAAATTATACTTTCTTTTTTCGGTGCTCCTGCTGCAGCTTTCTGATGTGTTTTGTGTACCATGGGGGATCAGTTCCGTATCTTATAAATTTATTTGGTATGAATCTCTCGAGTGCTGTTGATACTATTTCTTTGAACTTAAGCCACATTTGGTCTTCACTTACATAGTTTGGAAGGATTGGAGACTGTCTCTTAGAAAGACGTCAACCGAAGTTTTAGTTGCTTTTATAAATAGATATATTTCGCGTTTAGTTTTGGTGAATTTCTTTGTTACGGAATTGAGACTCGCTACGACTGTGTCTTCACTAATCCCTGTATCCGTCGTGATGCTCAGGATTAGTTGTGGCAAAGAGATCAAGTGTGTTTTCGTAACCATTTATAATTTGAATGGCCTCGTGAACAAATTGTTCAAAATAATTAAAAAAACATTTAGAACAATTACGGAAGTTGTTTTCTATCTACAATAGGGTCTGAAAATGTATTTTTGTCAACATACGGAAGGTAGATTGAAGTCACTGCAAACTGTAATTTTATGAGTAGGGTACCTATTTGTGATGAGACTCAAGTTTTCTTTGAAATGTTCCGCAACTGTTTCATGTGAGACCGGGGGTTGGTAAAAGGAGCTAGTTACTAATTTATTCCGGTTGTCGAATATAACCTCTGCCCATACTAAGTCACAGGAACTATCTGCTTCAATGTCGCTTGTGAGCTGGAACACACATTACATTATTTTTCCTTATGTTGTGCTTCTTGTTTCTGTTGTAGTGCAGATCATTACAATTACGGCTTTTCCCTCCAAAACCTAGGATGCTTCCTCTGTGACCCTGTAAATACCAGAGCTAAACAATGTAGAACAACAACGTACGTTACAAGCATAGCATTCTGTATTACTTCATTTCCTTATTTCTAACATTTTAAAATTGTATGTCGACTTTAGATGACATGTCAATTATAGATGTTCTCATCTCTATTTAATGAATGTACTTTCAGTCATGTTTTGAACACTGTCCCGCTACACTTTATTAACTAATGTTTCGCCGCAAGGGATATCGCATTTTAGAGAGTAAATTAATGTGGAGTATGTCGTTCTTCTTTTCAAACATTCACATACTCATTTCTTCTTTCTTTGTTGTCTCTTGGGCATGCAGTTGTAGTAATTAAAGTAGGCACAAATGCTGTGATCAAGAAGAAATGATTAGTGTACATTAGCATTCTCTTTACATCGTTTCTTTCTTGTTGCTCCCATGGCGATGGACTGTCGCAGTCAGTAAGCGTGAAAGGAAGCTACCGTACAGACAGAGGGATCTATAGTTATACTTGGCAGAACTAATTACATACTGACATAATCATCGGTATTGCTTTCCTTTCCCAAAAGTTATAAATATTTCGATTTCGGAAAAGAAGCTCTGTATTTGGCCAAGGTGTCGAAGAAGAAGGTCCCTTACGTACTGGTTGTATCGAGTAAGATGTGGAGACGGCGGTTTGAAAGCGGACAGAAGAAGTACGAGGAAGGGCGTCCCTTACCTGAGGGATCGCTACCTGGCGAAGGGACAAGTGTGGCAAATGTCCGGCGTGGCAAATGTCCGGCATTCGTACGAACGATTTTTTCGTACATACGAGGGTCGTTCAATAAGTAACGCCCCACATTAAAAAAAAAAAAGCCATTAACACTTTGCCGTCCGTACGCCTCGTAGAAATTTATTCTCTCGGCGCCGGCAGCGCTAATTCGGATTACTTGGCTTGTCACCGGCCGCTTGTCACCTTTCCGTTGATGACAAGATTCAAACACATTGACTATTTAGCGCTATAATTTTACGTAAGTCCTCTATTTTGCCATATCGTTCCACAAACTCAATTTTCTTTCCAAGTAACTTTTCTGCAATATCTACACTGTTATAATAATTATCCTTGCAGAGTTGATGCCACTTTCCATCAGAAGGTGTCAATAGTCCCATCACTGTTTTTGCTAAAGGCTGTCCAGTGCCGGAATATATCTTCAATGAAGAAATGTATTCCGTACTCGAATCACGCAGCATCCGAATGAGTATTCCGTATTTCGTAATTTTCGACGGATTGTAAACTTTAAAATTTAATCGTCCACGCCACGGTATCATTCCTTCCTCAATTGAGATGTTTTGACATAGATTAAATGTTTTTTTTAAACTTTTTGGAAAAATAATCAATTACGGATTGCACTTTGACAAGCCGGTTGGCATTATCCGGTTTATTGTTGCTGTCGAATGTGTGTGAATTGCTGAGAGACCAAACTGCTAAGGTCATCGGTCCCTAGTCTTACACTCTACTTTAACTTAGACTAACTTACGCTAAGGACAACACAACACCCATGCCCGAGGGAGGACTCGAACCTCCGAAGGGGCCGTTGCTGTCGGAAAAATGTAAAAATTATAATATTTGTCTGAAACGGTTGTGGGACATCGTTTTGCGAAGTATCGGTGTGTCTATCAACGGATTCGTTCACCAATAATCATAGATCCTTGCTTTTTTTTACAATTCCCAGACGCGCGGGATTAGCCGAGCGGTCAGGGGCGCTGCAGTCATGGACTGTGCGGCTGGTCCCGGCGGAGGTTCGATTCCTACCGCGGGCATGGGTGTGTGTTTTTGTCCTTAGGATAATTTAGGTTAAGTAGTGTGTAAGCTTAGGGACTGATGATCTTAGCAGTTAAGTCCCATAGTATTTCACACAGACAACAACTACAGTTCCCATAAGGACAGCAAGCCCAAACCATTTTCTAAGTTCGCGTCCGTAATGTCGACAAATTTGGCATTTTTTAATCCAGTTTTCTTTTATAGCGATTTTGACTGTAGTAGTTGTTGGTTTTGTTGCTAATATATTCAAATAGATCGTTCCCAGTATATAATTGTACGATATCCTCGACTATCTGTGTATCTTTGGTAAATATGTTTGGACCCGGGGATCCTTCAAATTTATTATTGGTCCTCGGTAAACCAAAGTCGGAGTGCTGTGCACTGCCTTCTTCCTCTGATTCAATCGAAACAGTTGGCAACCGTAGCGTTCGCCGAGTTGTTTTTGGACGTATTCCACTATCTTCCTACGACTCTGCTTCACTTTCAGTTTTTTGATATCAGTGTCTTCTTCCCAATCGGCCAAGTCGTCCGGAACGTCAGACAATACGTCCGCGCATTCATCGTAAGTAATCCTATTGTCTCTTTCGTCCGTCGTGATTAAAGGGCACAGGTACTTATAAAAACAAAAACAAAAAACTTGTTGACGTGTGTAACGTATTGGGACTTAAACGCAACACCAAAAGAATGCAAAAGAAACTAAAGTGCTGTCGCCGGTCACTGCGCCATACTATGCTCACGACACCACTGTGGTGTCGCCGGCCGGCATAGTGTTAATACAGGGTGTTTCAAAAATGACCGGTATATTTGAAACGGCAATAAAAACTAAACGAGCAGCGATAGAAATACACCGTTTGTTGCAATATGCTTGGGACAACAGTACATTTTCAGGCGGTCTGGGAAACTCTATAGTACGATATTTTCCACATATCCACCATGCGTAGCAATAATATGGCGTAGTCTCTGAATGAAATTTCCCGAAACCTTTGACAACGTGTCTGGCGGAATGGCTTCACATGCAGATGAGATGTACTGCTTCAGCTATTCAATTGTTTCTGGATTCTGGCGGTACACCTGGTCTTTCAAGTGTCCCCACAGAAAGAAGTCACAGGGGTTCATGTCTGGCGAATAGGGAGGCCAATCCACGCCGCCTCCTGTATGTTTCGGATAGCCCAAAGCAATCACACGATCATCGAAATATTCATTCAGGAAATTAAAGACGTCGGCCGTGCGATGTAGCCGGGCACCATCTTGCATAAACCACGAGGTGTTCGCAGTGTCGTCTAAGGCAGTTTGTACCGCCACAAATTCACGAAGAATGTCCAGATAGCGTGATGCAGTAATCGTTTCGGATCTGAAAAATGGGCCAATGATTCCTTTGGAAGAAATGGCGGCCCAGACCAGTACTTTTTGAGGATGCAGGGACGATGGGACTGCAACATGGGGCTTTTCGGTTCCCCATATGCGCCAGTTCTGTTTATTGACGAAGCCGTCCAGGTAAAAATAAGCTTCGTCAGTAAACCAAATGCTGCCCACATGCATATCCCCGTCATCAATCCTGTGCACTATATCGTTAGCGAATGTCTCTCGTACAGCAATGGTAGCGGCGCTGAGGGGTTGCCGCGTTTGAATTTTGTATGGATAGAGGTGTAAACTCTGGCGCATGAGACGATACCTGGACGTTGGCGTCATTTGGACCGCAGCTGCAACACGGCGAATGGAAACCCGAGGCCGCTGTTGGATCACCTGCTGCACTAGCTGTGCGTTGCCCTCTGTGGTTGCCGTACGCGGTCGCCCTACCTTTCCAGCACGTTCATCCGTCACGTTCCCAGTCCGTTGAAATTTTTCAAACAGATCCTTTATTGTATCGCTTTTCGGTCCTTTGGTTACATTAAACCTCCGTTGAAAACTTCGTCTTGTTGCAACAACACTGTGTTCTAGGCGGTGGAATTCCAACACCAGAAAAATCCTCTGTTCTAAGGAATAAACCATGTTGTCCACAGCACACTTGCACGTTGTGAACAGCACACGCTTACAGCAGAAAGACGACGTACAGAATGGCGCACCCACAGACTGCGTTGTCTTCTATATCTTTCACATCACTTGCAGCGCCATCTGTTGTTGAAAATTGTAACTACTGTAATTTCGAAAGTTTGTCTGCCTGAAAATGTACTGTTGTCCCAAGCATATTGCAACAAACGGTGTATTTCTATCGCTGCTCGTTTAGTTATTATTACCGTTTCAAATATGCCGGTCATTTTTGAAACACCCTGTATACAATACTGGCCATTAAAATTGCTACACCACGAAGATGACGTACTACAGACGCAAAATTTAACCGACAGGAAGAAGATGCTGTGATATGCAAATAATTAGCTTTTCAGAGCATTCACAAGACGTTGGCGCCAGTTTCGACACGTACAACGTGCTTACATGAGGAAAGTTTCCAACCGATTTCTCATACACAAACAGCAGTTGACCGGCATTGCCTGGTGAAACGTTGTTGTGATGCCTCGTGTAAGGAGGAGAAATGCGTACCATCACGTTGCCGACTTTCATAAAGGTCGGATTGTAGCGTATCGCGATTGCGGTTTATCGTATCGTGACATTGCTGCTCGCGTTGGTCGAGATCCAATGACTGTTAGCAGAATATGGAATCGGTGGGTTCAGGAGGGTAATACGGAACGCCGAGCTGGATCCCAACGGCCTCGTGTCACTAGCAGTCGGGATGACAGGCATCTTATCCGCATGGCTGTAACGGATCGTGCAGTCACGTCTCGATCCCTGAGTCAACAGATGGGCACGTTTGCAAGACAACAACCATCTGCACGAACAGTTCGACGATGTTTGCAGCAGCATGGACTATTAGCTCGGAGACCATGGCTGCGGTTACCCTTGATGCTGCATCACAGACAGGAGCGCCTTCGATGGTGTACTCAACGACGAACCTGGGTTCACGAATGGCAAAACGTCATTTTTTCGGATGAATCCAGGTTCTGTTTACAGCATCGTGATGGTCGCATCCGTGTTTGACGACATCGCGGTGAACGCAAATTGGAAGCGTGTATTCGTCATCTGTATACTGGCGTATTACCCAACGTGATGGTATGGGGTGCCATTGGTTAGACGTCTCGGTCACCTCTTCTTCGCACTGACGGCACTTTGAACAGTGGAGGTTACATTTCAGATGTGTTACGACCCGTGACTCTACCCTTCATTCGATCTCTGCGAAACCCTACATTTCAGCAGCATAATGCACGACCGCATGTTGCAGGTCTTGTAGGGGCCTTTCTGGATACAGAAAATGTTCGACTGCTTACCTGTCCAGCACATTCTCCGGATCTCTCACCAATTGAAAACGTCTGGTCAGCGGTGGCCGAGCAACTGGCTCGTCACAATACGCCAGTCACTACTCTTGATGAACTGTGGTACCGTGTTGAAGCTGCATGGGCAGCTGTACGTGTACACGCCATCCAAGCTCTGTTTGACTCAATGCCCAGGCGTATCAAGGCCGTTAATAAGGCCAGAGGTAGTTGTTCTGGGTACCGATTTCCCTGGATCTATGCACCCAACTTGCGTGAAAATGTAATCACATGTCAGTTCTAGTATAATATATTTGTCCAATGAGTACCCGTTTATCATCTGCATTTCTTCTTGGTGTAGCAATTTTAATGGCCAGTAGTGTACGCAGACAAATGCTTCACTTCTCATGTCGGTTCTGTGCGCAGGCGAACTTTCGAACCGTTCTGGCAGAATGCAGAGCCGTAGTACAGCGTCAAAATGGCGTCTACACACGACATGTTAAAGCAGCGTGCTCTTATTGGATTCAAATCTTCAAATGTGTGTGAAATCTTATGGGACTTAACTGCTAAGGTCATCAGTCCGTACGCTTACCCACTACTTAACCTAAATTATCCTAAGGACAAACACACACACCCAAGCCCGAGGGAGGACTCGAACCTCCGCCGGGACCAGCCGCACAGCCCATGACTGCAGCGCCTTATTGAATTCTTGTGTGCAGAAAAAGAAACCGTGTTGAACATCCGTAAACGTTTGTGTGCAATGCATGGCGATGCTGCAGTTGAGCGATGGGTAAAGAAAGTTACAGCCTCAGGAAATGCAGTAACAGAGCTCCATGATCAGCCACACTCGGGACGTCCTGCCACAGCCACTGCTCCAGGCACTCTGAATCGTGCGGATGCCATTATTCGTGACGACCGGTGCATCACGACTCGACAGTTGGCCCTACAGTTGTCGATCAGCATTCCCAATACGTTGAAAGGGTACAGTACCGCCCGACATTGAAAATAGGTACAACATACTTCATTATTTTTGTCAGAACAACACATTTTTTTTGTAAAATAACTCAATTTCAATTAATACAGCGAAACCGGATACCAGTGTAGGAAAGAATGACAATTTATTTATTTAATTTATCATATGTGCACTCCCACAAAATAAATCCCTACATCCAGTTTGGTGAGATCTTTTGAAATGAATGAATGTATGGTCGTCTGCTAACCGCAGATAGTGAATGTGAATATATGATCATCTTTGAGTCGATCCTTTGGCCACCTTTGGTGGAACCAAAGAGATGAAATTTACCAGAGCTTTGAGCGCCTGAAATGTAACTGGCCAATAGGGTAGTAAGGTGCTCCCCCACTTCAGCAGAGGTGGAGAGGACCTCGAGAACGGCCATGTTTTAGGCACTCTGCCGCTGGATCCTGTGCTGTTAAGACCTGTTTTAGTTGCGCTCCGTAATGACGAAAGAGTGGAGTCATGGTATGCATGTGGAATATTTAAGAGTAGTTTGAAATAATAATTTCTCTATTTCAGGAACTTTTGTGGGGAGAATTAAATGTCAGGCAGGTAATATTAATGGGCTTGTAGTAATCTTCGGAAGTGACCAACGGTCACAATGAAACCACGTGTAGCAATAAGTTAAAATACTACCGTGTGCTTAAGTTAAGCTGAATCACTAGCGTGTGTACAATAAGTTCAAATATTTAAGAAATAGCGTGTGTACCATAAGTTGAAATACTTAAGAAATGGCGTGTGCAGGACTTGAAATTAGAGACGAGTACTTCCACGTGGTGAGTACTGTGTGAGTCTCAATCTGTGTATGAGACAAAGGATAAAGAGAAGTACTCGTCCATGGTATCAGTTGAGGACTCGCGTGTGTGATGAATACATTCTTAATATTACTTTGCGTGTGACGCTAGATTCAAACTCTGAGAGAGAAGCAAGGTGAGTCGGCCGTCTATCTAGCAACGCCACATGGCTTGCATTGCACAGGAAGACGTGCATATATCTCCAGAGTTCATAGTAGGAAAGTAGAATTACAAAGTGGGGCAGTGTCGTGTGAAACTGGGATAAATATTAATTGAAGTGGGAAAGCTGAAAGTGATAATGTTGTGACTATTCACTGTCTTGTATTTCATATTGTAGTGTGGTGTATGTCATGTAATTTGGGTATGTGTGGTTTCCATGGGTGTGTAGCGAAGTAGTTTCAAAAGATTAGTGGGTTATGCTTGTTCCTTCTGTACCGCTCGGTCTGGAGGAAAGTTTCGTGATGATGATTGTGAGAGTCGAAGTGTGAGAGATAGTAAAAGATCCACCATCCTATCCAGAAAGTGCACTGTAGCGTTAAATAAATTACGAGACCATAATATAGAGATTCACTAATGTAAAGCCATGCCCACTGGGCGGAATTTCTCATATGTTATTGTTGTAGGTTATAGAATTTGTGTGTTTAGGTTAGAGAATTTATCGGAATAAATCAGATAGTGAAAAGAAAGAGATTGGTAGACTATTCCTTCAAATTGTATGTTGTCATAATGTCTCGAATTTATAATGTGTGCGCCATTCATATTCAGTGGGATGGCCACGTGTTAATAAAAGCCGTCAAATAAAAGACAAAAAGAAAATGTGGTACTGCCAGTGCGTAGTGTACAGTCAGAGTTCTGTAAATCACTGATAGTCAGATATGCGTTTCCGTTGCGTAGTAATCATATAGGAGAATAACTTGTAACTTAAGTGTGAGTACTAGAGCTAATATTACTCGATAACTAAGAATGAATCCACTCGCTTGGCAGACCACTCATCTTGCAGGCCTGACTGCTTGATGCCACAGTATGAGCAAGGCATGTGGGTGCCTCTCAACGTCCGTGGTCGAGACTCTCGGATATTCAGAGAGGTGCTCACGATGCGTTACACGAATGCTCACAGCGGACCACGAGATTCAAAGAAAGGCCATTTCATCTGAATCGTTGAAGCGTTTTGAGACCAACGGAGAGGCCTTTCTGTCACGGATCGTTACGGGGGACGAAAGCTGGGTGCTCCACTTTGCGCGTGAAACAAAATAGGCAGTCCATGGAGTGACATCATCCTCATTCACCACAAAAGAAGAAATTCAAGACAACCCCCTCTGCAGGAAAAGTCGCCGTGACAGTCTTCTGGGTTTGTGATGGCGCCATTCCCGTGGATGTGATGCCAAGAGGGTCAACCAGCAATTCAGAGGCATACGTGAAGACTCAGAATAAAGTCAAGAACCGTTTCCGACGTGTTCGACCAGACAAGAACCCAGAAGAAATCTTGCTCCAACACGATAACGCACGCCCACACACAAGAACATCGGTAAACTGGGCTGGACATCATTGCCTCATCCACCCCACAGTCCAGACTGTTTTTCAGACAAGGCGTTTTTTCATTTGAACGATGCGGTTAAGAAACAAAATGTACACGTTTGGGCTATTGGAAGTCAGCAAGTGCGTTACGAACATCATCATGCTCCGACGATTACAGTATGTGTAGAAATTTTCGCAGACTTGCTGCACTTCTTTTTTCTACGAAGGAACTGTAAACAGTGAGCGCTATTTGAGCAAGCTTCGCGGTAAGTTCGTCCCGTAGCTTGTTGCTACTGCGTTTCCCTTCAGCACGCAGTGGTTCATGCAAGACAGAGCAAGGCCACATACCGCGAACAATGCGTCGGATTTCTTTCACGAGCCTTTCGACAGCAGTGCCATTTCACTCACTCCGGGTAGTTTCAACAGTCCAGACCCCAACCCACGTGACTTCTTTCTTTAGGGGTACCTAAAGTAAATGTCTGAAGATGGCCTTGTAAGCCTAAACAATAGAAGAAGTAATATTGTAGAACAAAAGCAAATTGGTGCTTTTCATTTATTAAAGAAAACAATTTTCCCGAAACTTCCGCATGATATAATGGAGCTCAGACGCCTTATTCTTCAAGTTTGCGGCGGAATCACGGAAGACACGTGTCGTAGTGTTCGGGGGAAGGAAATTAGGAATCAAAATGGATATATTGAGCTGTCTTATAACAACTACCCACAGCGTGTTTTCCGCTGTAGTATACACTCAACATCCAGAACATTATGACCACCGACCTGCTACCGGTATAAACCCATCCACGCAATAGCAGCGGATGATTGCTAGTCAGACACACGCACGGTAGATGTAATATCAGTAACTGTGCCGTGTGTAGAACGGGGAAGACGCGCCACCTGTCTCAGTTTGACGTAGGGCAGATTGCCATGGCCCGCAGGCTTTGCACTAGCATTCTTGCACAACTTGTCCGGTGTTCGAGGAGTTCTTTGGTGAGTGTCCTCAACACGAGGCGAAACTAAGGTGAAACCGCGTGCAGACGCCTTGGAGTTGGGCGGTCATCCCTCATTACACGTGCCGGACGTCGTAGGCTGGGGAGACTGGTAAAACGGGACACGCTGCAGACTGTTGCGGAACTAACATCAGACTTTAATGCTGGGCAGAGTACAAGTATGTGAACAAAAAAATGGTTCAAATGGCTCTGAGCACTATGGTACTTAACATCTGAGGTCATCAGTCCCCTAGAACTTAGAACTACTTAAACCTGACATCACACACATCCACGCCCGAGGCAGGATTCGAACCTGCGACCGTTGCGGTCGCACGGTTCCAGACTCAAGCGCCTAGAACCGCTCGGCCATTCCGGCCGGCTTATGTCTGAACACACAGTACACCGAACACTCCTAACGATGGGCCTCCACAGTCGACGTTCCATGCATGTGCCAATGTTAACACCACGACATCGGCAATTACGCCTGAAATGGGCACGTAACCATCGGCACTAGACTTTGGCGCAGTGGAAGACCGTTGAATGGTCTGATGAATTCTGACATCTTCTTCATCACACAGATGGAAGGGTGCGAATCCGTCTTCTTCCAGAGGAACAGCTTATTGACACCTGTACTGCGGGACGGAAACAAACAGGCTGCTGCTCCAAAAATGGCCTGAGGAACATTCACATTGGCATCCACGGGTCCAGTGGAGCTCGTACAAGGCACTGTGGCGACCAAGGAGTACCGTACACTGGTTGCAGACCACGTACACCCCTTCATGACAATAATGTTTGCCTACGGCAGTGGCATTTTTCAGTAAGATAATGCGCCACGTCAGCCGGCCAGAAGCGTGACGGAGTGGTTCGAGAAATACAGTGGCGAGTTCCAGTTGGTGTGCTGGCTGATCTAAACCCGATCGAACACATCTGGGATATGACAAACTGGTGTCAGATCTCATCTCTCCCCTCCTCGGAATTTACGTGAATTAGGTGACTTGCGTGTGCAGATGTGGTGCCAACACCTTACAGCGACCCACTAAGGCCGCATTGATTCCATTCCACGACGCGTCACCGCTGTTATCAGAACCAAAGGTGGAATATAGGCTATTAGGTAGGTGAGCCGTGGCGCTCGTTTCTGGTGCTCCAGTCTCTTGGATGCCCATTATCGATCCTTCGATGTTTCTTATCTTTGCTTGCCTTGTTGTTTTCCGCATTCGCGGGGCGAGTGGCAGTTGACGTTTGCTCGGGCTACCTGCTGAGACGCCGCGAGGTACGAGGTGGAAGCAACCACGTATTTGTGGAGTTGGTTGTACGCGGTCTGCCGGTTCAGCCTGGACGATATGTGTTGGCTGCCTGCCTGTCTGCTCTCCTGATTTTGCTCGCCGTGCCTTGCGACCGCCTAGCTTGGGTTGCTGCCTGGTGTATCCTACACGAGCCGTACCGGACGTCCAGCAGAAGTTAAGCAGCCTTGTGTTTCTTTTAAAGAAAGGGAGCAAATGTATAAGACTTTTATAACCAATTTTGGTGGCCTATTAAGTGTGGCCTTAGCGTTTACACTGCCTTTGGGGAGAGCTAATTCTTTTAAATTTAAATAGTTGCGGTTCCCTGTCCTTTATAATCTTTTGGGGATTTTATTTGAATTTTCTCTTTGGGGTTCCTCCCTTGTGCTTGGTCAAATGTTTACTTGTATAGCGGGAAGTGACTCCTGGTTAAAACTCGGAGAAAGTGTTTGATGTTACTGCCGCTTCCGGCATTCGTCTTTTCATTGTTGTCATCCCTTCGAGCGACCTGGTGTCACTCCTCGTTAATTAAAGCTGGTTTATGTGTACTTAATTTTGAATTGGCCATTTGAATAAATATTTTGGAGCGCAGTATAGCAATAAGGCAACCTCATTGTATACCACCTTGTGCCCCGGTCTAGTGCCTTAATTTTCAGTGGCACGAGTTAGCTCCACTACCACTTTTACTCATGTGCTCCCTTCAAAATCTTGTCTTGTAAAAGTTTGCCCCATGTGTGGCTGGGAAGACAGACATGAGCTTTAGTGTAACTTCAGTGCTAGTCAGTTAATGGAATCTTCATTTTGGCTTGGCTTCCACTGAAGAGTTTGAGTGGAACGTAGTGTGATTTCTTATTCATTTAATTACTGTAAGTTTGTTTATTTAATGGGGAGCAAGGCATTTAAAGACTGTTGGTATTAACTCCCCTAGTTGCGGGGTGTTGCTAATTCGTTCCAAATGGCCTACTACTTATTCAATGGCAAGGCTGTTGATTAGTTGGTTACTGTGAGTACAAATTCACGCTATTTATTTGTTACCGAAATTGCTGAAGTGTCTGTGTCGTGATTCAATCACTAGCTACGTGTTTGAGCTAAACTGATATAAACCTTACATTGCCTCCTTAAAATTTGTTGCCAGCAGAAACCCTTAAGAGAACTAAGTTTTGTCTCTACTTATGTTAACCTTTACTGGAAGCAATATTTCATGTAGTTAAATTTTGTCCTGAAATGTGTATTTCTCTGATGTAATAAACGAGTGATAAAAGAAAAAAAGCAAAGGGGCCTGGTCCTTCCCATTGTGTCCGGTTTGTAACACGTCATAATGTTCTGGGTGATCGGTGTATGTTCTTTTTCTTGACAGTAGAACGTTTATTCAAAAACAAAATGATCACATTTTGTGCACCACCTCTTATGTACACCAACTGATGAAAAATATGAGCGCGTCGACTAGTGGAGATTAACGTAGGGCGGGCCCACCGTTCACCTACTTGACGGCTCGAACTCTACTTGCGTCACTTTCAATGACGTGTCAGTGTATGTGGAGGAATGGCAGCCCTTCCCTTCTCAACAGCCGTACCAAAGAAGGTAGCCATGATGGGTGCTGGGGTCTGTACCAAAGTCGACATTGTAACTCACCCCAAAGCTGTTCTATTGGATTCAGACTATGGGCAGGCTAGTCCCTTTCAAGAATATTACCGTTCACAACCCATTGCTTCACAAATCTCCTTTATGTCAGCGTGCGTTGTCACAGTGATACAGATTACCATCGTCTCCTAATGGTTCTACGACACACACTACACAATAGTGTAAAATATATGGAATTCCATATACCAGGTGATCAAAAAATCAGTATAGATTTGAAAACTTAATAAACCATGGAATAATGTAGATAGAGAGGTAAAAATTGACACACATGCTTGGAATGACATGGAGTTTTATTAGAACAACAACAACAACAAAAAACAAAGTTCACAAAATGTCAGACAGATCGCGCTGGACAGCAAAACTACTACCGTGACGGGTGAGATGTACGCCGATATGTTACAGAAGTGCATCATCCCCACCCTGGTTGATAAACACCCGCTGGAACGTACGATGTTTATTCAGGATGGCGCTCCACCCCATATTGCTAGATGCGTGAAAGATCTCTTGCGCACGTCGTTTGGTGATGATCGTGTGCTCAGCCGCCACTTTCGTCATGCTTGGCCTCCCAGGTCCCCAGACCTCAGTCCGTGCGATTATTGGCTTTGGGGTTTCCTGAAGTCGCAAGTGTATGGTGATCGACCGACATCTCTATGGATGCTGAAAGACAACATCCGACGCCAATGCCTCTCCATAACTCCGGACATGCTTTACAGTGCTGTTCACAACATTATTCCTCGACTACAGCTATTGTTGAGGAGTGATGGTGGACATATTGAGCATTTACTGTAAAGAACATCATCTTTGCTTTGTCTTACTTTGTTATGCTAATTATTGCTATTCTGATCAGATGAAGCGCCATCTGTCGGATATTTTTTGAACTTTTGTATTTTTTTGGTTCTAATAAAACCCTATTTCATTCTAAGCATGTGTGTCTATTTGTACCTCTGTATCTACATTATTCCGTGATTTATTCGGTTTTCAAATTTATACTGACTTTTTGATCACCCTGTATATTACTTACGTGAAAGTTTTTGTGCTAGTGTGTTTGTTACTCCTTCATGCTGAAAGGGCTGGACGTATTTCAAAGAAATTTGGAATCGCATTAGCTTATACTATGAATTAACACACAGGCTACTTTTAATAATATGTAGTACAAGATATTTATTGATTTGAAGAATATAGTGTGAAATATGGAACAATAATTACTCTTAGAAAAAGCTATTTACCCTGTGACCTTTCAACTGCATCGTAAATCTGAAAATGGTTTTATTGTTTAACGTGTCTTACATAATACGATTCAACGTAGTGAAAACAGCGCTTAAACAATCCTCAGACTTACGACATCAAAGACACTGGTGTGTTTGATTATTAATTACTACATGTCAATTTCAAAGTGATCGCCATTTTCACATTATCTGTGAAAAGTACATTGTTTGGTACAAAAAAATGTAGGAACTTTCTGATAGTTAATATCTTTGAAACAAAGAGACATATCGTTGCAATTTTGAGCGATGGCGTAGTCTATTGTTTTCTCTACAGATCTTGCCGCGCATTTTCCAGCGGATGACATTGTAGCAATGAATGAAGTACTGTTGTCGTTTAAGCAATGCAAGGTCGTATTGAAGTGTTACTGAAGGTACGAAAACATGATAGAGGTACAAGGCTATGGCGTAATGTGTACGGAACTCAGCCATCAACACGTACAGCATTTTATTGTATTCGGGGTAAGTCTGAAGCCGAACCTACTGTTCATGATGCGCAGAAGGAAAGGTCTGCATGACCAAAAATAACAGTTCAGCTTCCAGTGGCGCTGTGTTGCAACATTTTCCTAGGTCACCTCAAAAATCCGTGAAACAGGGTGTACGTGAAAGCGGAGTAAATCGATCAAGGGTACGATGTATTCTGAAGGCTGTAAAGTGGAAAGTCTCCATTGCAATGTCGCTACACGCTATGAACGAGGACAACCCAGATCGGAAGGCGGGAGTACTGCGAGTGGTTTCAAGGCATGCTTCGCGAGGATGATGGGTTTGCAGTAGAGATGGGCAAACTCGTTCATCCTTGGGAACTAGTTCACTGCTGATAGTTCTTTTTTGGGAACCGTTCATTTTTACTCGTTCACCGTTCATTTGTGCTTGGTCTATGGTTCTTATGAAAAACTGAAAACTAGTAGTGTAGGTGACTGAAGGATCGAGGGCACAAAGAGGGGGCACTTGCCTCGCCCCTGGAGTATAGAGTTTTTATTCATTACAGAATTCTTACACACTTTTAGAAGTAAGTTCTGAGATTCTGCAGAACCTCTCGTTTAGCCGATCGTAGCCTTGTGTGGCTGATCGCAGGGAAATAATATAGGGTGGCGGACGGCCCGAGTACAGACTGCTCGCCAATTACGGACGATGTGTTGCCCGTTACGAGCAGATACAACAAACAGACAAACATGTAATAATTAGGCAGTGAAGAAGTAACAAGCTAATGCAAGCAACAACTGCGAAACAATCGATGACGATGTGTAGAGAGCTGGAGAAGAGAACATGAAAATCTCACGCGACGCTCATGTCGTCTTGTAAACCTGTTGGTGGTTGTTTCCCAACTTAATAGATCACAAGTGTCTTCTATAAAATTCTTCGTTTCGACTTCCACTACATAGCTATGCTACGTTGTAAACAATAATCTTTTACACCCTATATATACTTCAAGTTGTCTCTGAGTTCGTAGGCGAAGTAAAGACTTTATGGAAGCATAAAATAAAATGTGACTTTCTCATACTTGCGTCACACGCTTAGTAAAAATTATGTTTTTATGTTGCATTATTAAAGTTAATGCAGCAATAATAATAATAACTAAGTTAGAAGTAATAAAGTTTTTGGTTTGAAAGCTCCTTCTGAACAAATGTTTTTGAGATAATAAGTAAATACGATTTTATGGCAATCTATGTCTTTTCAAATGGAGAGGCACCGCGTTTCCTACTAAACCAAAATGACCCAGAACCCACATTTTTTTCAAAGAAACCAAACTAGCAGGTAATGCAAATTGACAACAACCAAACTTAAAAATAATTAGAGCCTTCCTAAATGTAATCTTTTGTATATGAAAGATACATGAAAATCGTTTTATATGAGTTTTCTTACACTAAAAATTAAGCAAATTATTGAAAGTTAGTTGCTAAATGAAGTCGACGAATCCAAAAAATATATGAATAACAAAAAAAACTTGCCTTGTTATAAGTATGTCTTGTGCTGTTCATCGATATAATGAAGTGAGCTGATATGCCCTTTTGTTACCTGAAAAGACGCACCTATTACATACAACGTAATTTTTATGTAATTTACGTAACTATAAAATACTTTTTGATTACCGGTCGTGGACGCTGAATAGCCAGAACCAAGTGCAAGAACAGTTTGGAACAGATGTAAAATAGGCGAGCGCAGTGAACGAAACGAACAACTGGATACTGAACTAACTAGGAGCAGTCGGCAGTGGAACTCAGACAGGTGGTCATGCGAAGAACGATGAGGGTGGCTGAGGGAGGCCGAGACTGAGACGAGCTCGCGACCGAGGCTGGAACGAGAACTGCCGAAGTGACCGCCGCGACCGAAGTGAACTACACTCCTGGAAATTGAAATAAGAACACCGTGAATTCATTGTCCCAGGAAGGGGAAACTTTATTGACACATTCCTGGGGTCAGATACATCACATGATTAGACTGACAGACCCACAGGGACATAGACACAGGCAACAGAGCATGCACAATGTCGGCACTAGTACAGTGTATATCCACCTTTCGCAGCAATGCAGGCTGCTATTCTCTCATGGAGACGATCGTAGAGATGCTGGATGTAGTCCTGTGGAACGGCTTGCCATGCCATTTCCACCTGGCGCCTCAGTTGGACCAGCGTTCGTGCTGGACGTGCAGACCGCGTGAGACGACGCTTCATCCAGTCCCAAACATGCTCAATGGGGAACAGATCCGGAGATCTTGCTGGCCAGGGTAGTTGACTTACACCTTCCAGAGCACGTTGGGTGGCACGGGATACATGCGGACGTGCATTGTCCTGTTGGAACAGCAAGTTCCCTTGCCGGTCTAGGAATGGTAGAACGATGGGTTCGATGACGGTTTGGATGTACCGTGCACTATTCAGTGTCCCCTCGACGATCACCAGTGGTGTACGGCCAGTGTAGGAGATCGCTCCCCACACCAAGATGCCGGGTGTTGGCCCTGTGTGCCTCGGTCGTATGCAGTCCTGATTGTGGCGCTCACCTGCACGGCGCCAAACACGCATACGACCATCATTGGCACCAAGGCAGAAGCGACTCTCATCGCTGAAGACGACACAGCTCCATTCGTCCCTCCATTCACGCCTGTCGCGACACCACTGGAGGCGGGCTGCACGATGTTGGGGCGTGAGCGGAAGACGGCCTAACGGTGTGCGGGACCGTAGCCCAGCTTCATGGAGACGGTTGCGAATGGTCCTCGCCGATACCCCAGGAGCAACAGTGTCCCTAATTTGCTGGGAAGTGGCGGTGCGGTCCCCTACGGCACTGCGTAGGATCCTACGGTCTTGGCGTGCATCCGTGCGTCGCTGCGGTCCGGTCCCAGGTCGACGGGCACGTGCACCTTCCGCCGACCACTGGCGACAACATCGATGTACTGTGGAGACCTCACGCCCCACGTGTTGAGCAATTCGGCGGTACGTCCACCCGGCCTCCCGCATGCCCACTATACGCCCTCGCTCAAAGTCCGTCAACTGCACATACGGTTCACGTCCACGCTGTCGCGGCATGCTACCAGTGTTAAAGACTGCGATGGAGCTCCGTATGCCACGGCAAACTGGCTGACACTGACGGCGGCGGTGCACAAATGCTGCGCAGCTAGCGCCATTCGACGGCCAACACCGCGGTTCCTGGTGTGTCCGCTGTGCCGTGCGTGTGATCATTGCTTGTACAGCCCTCTCGCAGTGTCCGGAGCAAGTATGGTGGGTCTGACACACCGGTGTCAATGTGTTCTTTTTTCCATTTCCAGGAGTGTATGAACCGATCGTTCCTCGTTCCCGGGAACTATAAGTAGACCGCCGCGACCGAAGTGAACTACGAACCGATCGTTCCTTGGAATTCGTTCCCCGGTCCTTTCGTTCATCTTGGTGAACCGTTCCTTTGCACCCGTTAGTTCGCGAACTACCCATCTCGAGTTTGCAGGGATTGTTATCTGGGCTGACGAGGCGCAGTGCAAGCTGAACGGTACTGTAAAACGCCACAGCTGCGTGTGCTGGGCTCCTGAAGACCATCACGTTCACGTGGACAGACCTGTTAATCTACCTGGTGTTAATGTGTGGTGTGGTCCGTCATCACGCGACTTGATTGGTCCATTCTTCTTTGAAGGTTCTGTAACTGATGAGGTTTATCTCAATATCGATTTTATCCGCCATTCGAGAGATTTATGGAAGTGAAAGATTTTGCCTACAACAAGCTGGCACTCCACTACCGCAGAGATGTCAGAGCCTACTCGGATGAATATCTACCTGAGCGATGGATAGGTCGAAAAGGAGCTGTTGATTACTGACCTCCGTCTCCAGACCTTACACCTCTTGACTTGTTCCTACGGAGACACTGAAAAACGAAGCTGCACAGAAGGAGCTACGAGAAAGCATCGAGGCGTCCTGTGCAGCTTTCACACCGGCAACGCTGACGGCCGTTGATCGGACAACAGTTCAGCGGCATCGACACTGTTTGGCTTTGAACTCACAAAATAACTTCCCCACTTGCAAGAACTCTAACGGTATGTCATTTTGTTCTATTAATATTGACTAGCAAAGAGTGTCTGTATTTTTCTGGATCTCTTCGTATTTCAAATTTTTAAGTAAATAATTTAACGTGTTGTTTTAATTTCACAGAATGGGCATATGATTACTGAAACTGAACAGCTCAAATTTCTAAGTGTTCAGATAGATAGTAAACTGTTGTGGAAAGCCCACGTTGACGATCTTGTTCAAAGACTTAATACTGCCATTTTTGCTATTCGAACCGTATGTGAAGTGAGTGATCGTTCGACACGAAAATTAGTCTACTTTGCTTATTTTCATTCGCTTATGTCGTATGGTATTATATTCTAAAAATGGCTCAGAAACGGGCGGTTCGGGCAATAAGTGGTGTAAGTCCATGAACCTCTTGTCCACCCCTCCTCACGTGTCCTCTCAATATATATTATTCCTTGCTGTCGTTTCTTGTTAACAATATTAGCTTACTCCCAAGAATAAGCAGATTTCACTCAGTTAATACTCGGCAGAAATCCAACCTGCATTTGGATCGGACTTCCTTAACTCTTGTGCAGAAAGGTGTGCAGTATACTGCTGCAGCCATTTTCAATAAGCTTCTACTAGAATTCAAAAATCTTAGCATTAATCCACGCACTTTCAAATCGAAACTGAAGAGTTTCCTCATGGGTCACTCTTTCTATTCTGTCGAGGAGTCCCTTGAAAAATTAAGCTGAATCTTGTTGCATAGTCTATTGTGTTTACTTAAACTAATGGACTGACTTTTTTCGGGTTAAAAAAAAATGGTTCAAATGGCTCTGAGCACTTAACAGCTTTGGTCATCAGTCCCCTAGAACTTAGAACTACTTAAACCTAACTAACCTAAGGACATCACACAACACCCAGTCATCACGAGGCAGAGAAAATCCCTGACCCCGCCGGGAATCGAACGCGGGAACCCGGGCGTGGGAAGCGAGAACGCTACCGCACGACCACGAGCTGTGGACTTTTCGGGTTCATAAACATTTATTTTTATCTGTTATTACTTTTATGTGTGTAATTTCGTGTACTGACACGTTCCATGATCTTGGAGATTTGCTCCGCAATTTAATTGTACGAAACTTGTGTAAATAAATAAATGAATAAATTATGGTTTGCTACGTACATCAAGCGGTCTCAATAGCCATATGACGTCGATGCCTCAGTAGCTGTCACACTATTGTACAAGTCTGCTCCTTTGATGCTGCTGGAGCTATAGCATATGTCGAACTTCTGTTGGAGCAGTTCTTTGTGTAGTTGTCGAATTATGAAATTTTATTATTTATTTATTTCTATACCCACTAGGTATCTAGGAACGATATCGTACACAGTTAAAGCATTATTAAAACACACTAGCATAAAATTTGTGTACCAGACACGACACACAGTCTTTGAACACTACTACAGTCCGAACAAACAAAGCGAACCATATATTCAAATCCAGGCACATATAAAATTAAGTGTAAACTATGTGATAAATTTCATGTAGGTCAAACTAGACGGAATTTCAATATTCGATACCGAGAACACATTAGAGAGAGCGACCGTAAACCAATTTCCTTCCACAGCAATTGACTTTTTACACATCGTACAAAAAGGAATACTAATGAGTATTCTTCAAAAAATGGAAGTATTATATTCACACAAACCAAATTACGCATAAGAAATTCTAAATAAACAGATCGATCTGATACACAAACATTACTCTTAAACTTTTATTGAAATTATCCTTCGAAACACCCGATGAGTAGAAAAAAAAATCTACAAACATATCAGAAATCATGTCACGAAATTAAAACTAACCATCTGAAAGCATACGTTCAAGAAAACAAGATCGGGAAATTGTCACAAACATTAGCTGGCATAATCACCTCCGTGAAAAGGATTAAATTACATGTGAGTGTAGAACCACAAAAACGCGAATCATACAAGCAATACAACATAGATGTGAAGAACAAAGATATCACCTACAGAATACGACAGAAGTAAATTGCCTGTAACCATATAACGTCGCTGTCTCAACTGTCAATAAAGCTCTCACGAAACGTCGTCATGAAAGAAACTTTCATAATTCGACAAATACACAATTAACTGCCACAACAAAAGTTCGACATCTACTATAGCTCCAGCAAGATCAAAGGAGCAGACTTGCACAATAGTATGACAGGAACTGAGACATCGATGTCAGATGGATATCAAGACCACCTGATGTACGTAGCAAACCATAATTCTGTAGTACGTTAAATTGTCTACTTAAGAATTTCAAATATTGTAGCAAACTACGTAGTTTTCACAGATAAACTCAAGATGGCAATCACGCCGAAATAGGCCTATGTTAATAAACAATATGATCAAAAACAGTGGTCTCTTTGATCCTATAATATACAGGGTGAGTCACCTAACGTTACCGCTGGATATATTTCGTAAACAACATCAAATACTGACGAATCGATTCCACAGACCGAACGTGAGGAGAGGGGCTAGTGTAACTGGTTAATACAAACCATAAAAAAATGCACGGAAGTATGTTTTTTAACACAAACCTACATTTTTTTTAAACGGAACCCCGTTAGTTTTGTTAGCACATCTGAACATATAAACAAATACGTAATCAGTGCCGTTTGTTGCATTGTAAAATGTTAATTACATCCGGAGATATTGTAACCTAAAGTTGACGCTCGAATACCACTCCTCCGCTGTTCGATCGTGTGTATCGGAGAGCACCGAATTACGTAGGCATCCAAAGGGAACGGTGGTGGACCTTAGGTACAGAAGAGACTAACAGCACATTACGTCCACATGCTAACACCTTTTTATTGGTCTTTTTCACTGACGCACATGTACATTACCATGAGGGGTGAGGTACACGTGTACACGTGGTTTCCGTTCTCAATTACGGAGTGGAATAGAGTGTGTCCCGACATGTCAGGCCAGTAGATGTTCAATGTGGTGGCCATCATTTGCTGCACATAATTGCAATCTCTGGCGTAATGAATGTCGTACACGCCGCAGTACATCTGGTGTAATGTCGCCGCAGGCTGCCACAATATGTTGTTTCATATCCTCTGGGGTTGTAGGCACATCACGGTACACATACTCCTTTAACGTACCCCACAGAAAGAAGTCCAGAGTTGTAAGATCAGGAGAACGGGCTGGCCAATTTATGCGTCCTCCACGTCCTATGAAACGCCCGTCGAACATGTACCTCACCCCTCATGGTAATGTACATATGCGTCAGTGAAAAAGACCAATAAAAAGGTGTTAGCATGTGGACGTAATGTGCTGTTCCAGTCTCTTCTGTACCTAAGGTCCATCACCGTTCCCTTTGGATCCCTACGTAATTCGGTGCTCTCCGATTCACGATAGAACAGCGGATGAGTGGTACTCAAGCGTCAACTTTAGGTTACAATATCTCCGGATATAATTAACATTTTGCAATGCAACAAACGGCACTGATTACGTATTTGTTTATATGTTCAGATGTGCTAACAAAACTAACGGGGTTCCATTTAAAAAAAACATAGGTTTGTGTTAAAAAACATACTTCCGTGCATTTTTTTATGGTTTGTATTAACCAATTACACTAGCCCCTCTCCTCACGTTCGGTCTGTGGAATCGATTCGTCAGTATTTGATGTGGTTTACGAAATATATCCAGCGGTAATGGTAGGTGACTCACCCTGTATAATGTTCTTAAATGACATTAGACGCAGCGGTCCCAGAAGAGTACAAATCCTCAAAGTTTTCAGTCCATACTTCCATACAAGCCTATTGAACTTTAGCCGCTGAGAGTCAGGCGAATCTTATAGCTTTCGAGATACTCGAAAGTTCACAATGACGGTGTCATTTAAATGTTGTGCGACTGAGAAGGGTCGTGCCTTTACATGTAGAGCGCGATAGGTTTTTAGTGAGGCTGGATTTGGTTATGATGTGCGAGCGTATGCTCCCATAAAAGGCAAACACGTGACGGCAGGTCACTTAGAAATGTTATGAAGTCCCGCTGCACCAACCTGGAAATTGCTTCGAATTGGTATGTTTGTTAATCCTTCACGCTGAAGCGTTTGGACGGATTTGGATGAACTTTGGAATGTACGTATGCTATACCCAGAATTAACACATAAGACACCTTTTAGTCCGAAAAAAAAGTCGCCTTATCGGTGGAATAGTCAACGTGACCATTATATAAGTAACGTTGCTAAAAGACCATCCGCGATACTTAAGTATCGTCGCAAAAAACTTGCCGTTCCAGTTTAAACGCTTGCAGTTCCCACTGAATCGTCTCCTCGATCACTATAATTAAGAATCAAGGGCAAACGTTAGAAGTGGCAGGAGATCATCTGGGCACACCCTGTTTTCCTCACGGACAAGTTACGTCGGCTGCGCGATTGTAACGCGAGCAGCAAATTCTGCGTATACGCCGAGAAGTACTACATTGGAATTATGGCTCTCGATACACGCCAAAGCCATTATGATCTTTTCTGTGCTAGGCATGTCTCAAAGAGTCATGATATTATTTACTCCTCTTTCCTGCCACATTTTGTAATTCCCTGCTCGGTCGCGTGAAAATTTTTTCGTTGAGTAAACAAGTGAGTTGTGATCGACATGTATTGTCAGCTTCTCAAAACGCCTCAAAATTTCGTGTTGTTTTTTTCCGCTGTCCCGCGGTTGTATGGGTTACAAGTGGATCACGCCTCAGTACTTCCAAGAGATAACGTTCGTGATGACGCATGCGCATTACTGTTTAACCGCGGGTAAAACCACGGGGTGCAGCTACTTTGACATAAAATGACAACCTGGAGGGACATCATATCATGTACACAATTTTCCTGTTTAAGAGTATTGCTCACAAAGTTGTTTTTGAACATAATTACAAATGTCGATTATACAATAGCATATACAGTCTACAACATGTAATGGTACTTGAATTACGTAACCATTACGGCACCTCAACTCAACCTTTCGATACCAGCGATATTCTACTGTGTTTTTTTAACTACTTAACATATTTCTGATACAACATTCAGATTTGATTTCATTTGTGATACATCGATATGTTTATATTGCAATGATATTATTCTTATGTGTATTCTTTCTTTTGCCACTATGATCTTTGACGTACTTGTAACTCTGATTTTTGGGCGCGTAAGCGATTAGTAGTTAATTGTTAAAGAGTCGGACCTTAAAAAAGTGAAGTCTTGGACGTCATGTTGGAAAGACGCATACCGTAGTCAGCTTATAAAATGTAAAATTTAACAGTGAGGAAGATGTTTTCAAGTATGTTTTGTATTGTGAAGTGATGTTTTGGGTGTTACGTGCTATCGCAACAAAAGCAATAAAACAGAAGTGTAACTTAAATTCGGAGTGCTGATTATTTTTTTACATCACCATTGTGCTAACTCTGAAAGGTTTAATCTTCAAGAATGGTTTGTGATGCGCATCTACAAAAATTTTGAATATAGCAGAATAAAACCTAGGCCTCTTTGCATCCGAGCTTGGAATCATCACCACCTAGATTTTCGACGATTGAGCCATGATTTTACAACGAGACCAGCGTGGGAAACACGAAAAGATGAGTGCCTAGTTTATTCATTATTACATGAAATGACTTTATTAATTGTGCTCTAATGACACCTGCCACATAATAACTTTGTTGTTGGCCGAAAATGCAGTATTTAGCAGCGTGAGCAACACCACAATCATTAAATTTTGACTTTTGTTGTGGTAGGGTTGTTAGAAACAGAAGTAAAAAACATTACATCAGCAAGTGGTTAAAATCAAATTGGCCAGAAGCAAGTGTGTTTTCATACTCAGACGATTATAAAATTACGTCTTACGATTGCAATTGCTTTTGTACACCGAGGTGACAAAAAGTCATGGAGTAGCGATACGCACATATACAGATGGCGATAGCATCGCGTACACAAGACTTAAGGTTCAAAATGGTTCAAATGGTTCTGAGCACTATGGGACTTAACTTCTGAGGTCATCAGTCCCCTAGAACTTAGAACTACTTAAACCTAACTAACCTAAGGGCATCACACACATCCATGCCCGAGGCAGGATTCGAACCTGCGACCGTAGCGGTCTCGCGGTTCCAGACTGAAGCGCCCAAGACTTAAGGGTCAGTGCATTGGTGGAGATGTCACTTGTACTCAGGGGATTCATGTGAAAAGATTTCTGACGTGATTACGACCGCACGACGACAGTTAACAGAGTTTGAACGCGGAATGGCACTTGGAGCTAGACGCTTGGGACATTTCATTTCGGAAATCGTTGGGGAATCCAATATTCCAAAATCCGCACTGTCAAGAGTGTGCCGAGAATACCAAATCTGAGCCATTACCTCTCACCACAGACAACCAGTGGCCGACAGCCTTCAGTTAACGACCGAGAGCAGCGAATTTTTCGTAGAGTTGTCAGTGTTGTCAGAGAAGCAACAATGTGTGAAATAACTGCAGAAATCAATGTGCGATGTAGAAAAAAAACTAACTGTTGTGGGTTGGCAGGAGAGCCAACACCGTATTATTAGAGGAAGCCGAAAGGCACACGTTTTAGCTCACGCAGGCTGGCGTGAGGTCTGGAACAGGACAAGGAATTTAGACTTTAGAAAAACGGACTTAGCTGGTGGAATACTTAACTTTAATCCATAACTGGTGACCGTCGCTCTTGACTGTACATGATTCAGTATCAATAGTAACTGGTAATGGCGCCTTGCTAGGTCGTAGCAAATGACGTAGCTGAAGGCTATGCTAACTATAGTGTCGGCAAATGAGAGCGTATTTTGTCAGTGAACCATCGCTAGCAAAGTCGGTTGTACAACTGGGCCGAGTGCTAGGAAGTCTCTCTAGACCTGCCGTGTGGCGGCGCTCGGTCTGCAATCACTGATAGTGGCGACACGCGGGTCCGACGTATACTAACGGACCGCGGCCGATTTAAAGGCTACCACCTAGCAAGTGTGGTGTCCGGCTGATTTAAAGGCTACCACCTAGCAAGTGTGGTGTCTGGCGGTGACACCACACTAACCATTAGTTCAGTGCGGCGAATTTTGGCGTTAGTGGGCTATGGCAGCAGATGACCAAAGAGGGTGCCTTTGGTAACAGCATGATGTCGACTGCAGCGCGTCTTCTGGGCTCGTGACCACATCGGTTGGACCCTAGACGACTGGAAAACCGTGCCCTTTTCATATGAGTTCCTATTTCAGTTGGTAAGAACTGGTGGTAGGGTCCTAGTGTGGCACAGACCCCACGAAGCCATGGACCCAAGTTGTCAAGAAGACACCGCGGATGTTGGTGGCGGCTCCATAATGGTTTTGGCGAGTTTATATGGAATGGAATGGGTCCTCTGGTCCGACTGAACCGATCATTGAAATGCTTATGTTCGTCTACTTGGAGACCATTTGCAGCCTTTCATGGACAGCGGGATTTGGGTGGAGTTGTCAGTGCTAACAGACGAGCAACACAGCGTGAAATAACCGCAGAAGTTATTGTGAGGACAGTACGGCGAAATTTGGCGTTAACGGCTATGGCAGCAGACGACCGACGCGAGTGCCTTTGCTAACATCACTTCATCGCCTGCAGTGTATCTCCTGGGCTCGTAGCCATATCTCTTGGACCCTAAACGTCTAGAAAACCGTGACCTGGTCAGATGAGCCCATTTGGTAAGAGCTGATGGTAGGGTTCGAGTAGGGCGCAGACCCCACGAAGCTCTGGACCCAAGTTGTCCAACAAGGCACTGTGCAAGCTGGTGGTGCCTCCACAACGGAGTGGTTCAAAATGGTCCAAATGGCTCTGGGCAGTATGCAACTTAACCTCTGAGGTCATCAGTCGCCTAGAAAGAACTAATTAAACCTAACTAACCTAAAGACATCACACACATCCATGCCCGAGGCAGGATTCGAACCTGCCACCGTAGCGGTCGCTCGGCTCCAGACTGCTGCGCCTAGAACCACACGGCCACTCCGGCCGGCCTTAACGGTGTGGGCTGTGTTTACATTGCAATGTACTGGGTCCTCTGGTCCAACAGAACCGATCACTGACTGGAAATAGTTATCTTTAGCTGCTTGGAGACCATTTGCTGCCTTTCACGGACGTCATGTTCCCGAACAATGATGGAATTTTTATGGATGACAATGCGCCATGTGACCGGACCACAGTTGTTCGCGATTGGTTTGAAGAACATTCTGGACAGTTGGAGCGAATGAGTTGGCCATATCGCCCGACATGAATTGCGTCGAACATTTATGGGACATAATCGAGAGTGTGCACAAAATCCTCCACCAGCAACACTTTCGCAGTGAAGGACAACTACAAAGGGAGCATGGTTCAGTATTTTTGCAGGGGACTTCCAACAACTTGTTGAGTCCATGCCATGTCTAGACGTCTCATTGCCGGCCAGAGTGGCCGAGCGGTTAAAGGCGCTACAGTCTGGAACCGCACGACCGCTACGGTCGCAGGTTCGAATCCTGCCTCGGGCATGGATGTGTGTGATGTCCTTAGGTTAGTTAGGTTTAAGTAGTTCTAAGTTCTAGGGGACTTATGACCACAGCAGTTGAGTCCCATAGTGCTCAGAACCATTTGATTTTTTTTTGAACGTCTAGTTGCTGCACTACATGGGTCAAAAGTAGACATGACATTGTATTAGGAGGTATCCCAAGACTTTTCCACCTCAGTGCGTTCTAAGGTTTAACAGAACAATTTAAAAATTTTGCACATTGCTCCCAGAAGCAGATACCTCAACATTTTGGAGGAACTTGAAGGTTTTATTAGTAAGTGACAGCATCCTGTCCGTGTTCTTAACGAGCGAAGTGGTTTCAACGACAACGTTTATTTGGAAACCTTTAATGAACCCATTTCCTGACATTTGAGTTCCTAGTGTGAGGTGCCGTCGTCGGCCACACGTGTTTGCGGTCGCACTGCTTCTCGCAGGAACGGCCGCTACCTTGAACAGCGGAGCAAGAGTTGAGGCCAAGAGAAAGCAGCGTAGAACTAGTAGTAACCTGAGCCATCTTACCGCCGACCGCTCCACTTCACTGCCTTCTCCTCCCCCCCCCCCCCCCCTCCACCGAACAAACTACGCTCTCATTTATTTTATTGAAATGTTCCCGTAATTTGCTTCCTGCTTGTTACTTCACTTTCGTTTCCTCTCCATTTTCATTTTTACACTCATTGTTCCAATCACAATGTATACTGGAATATGGGAGACCAATATACATGTTCTCGCGTTGTATTCCATCTTCTTTCTTTATAATACTAAACGCTAGAGCGATCAGAATGTATTCTATTTCAGATTTATTTCTGTAATCAATTTTTACTCTTAAATTCTGACCAGCTTTAAACTGCAAGAAGACAAATCGATTTTTCAAAAACATTAAAAATACTTGGTTACTTAAATACAACTGAGAATACTTTAAAGAACTGTACCTTTAAATGATCTTTTAATTACTTTGTGTAATTACCTGTACGTTATGCATGCATCAACGACATTTAGTACACCTTTGCATCCTATATACACTGAAGAGCCAAAGAAACTGGTACACCTGCCTAATATCATATAGGGCCTCAGCGAGCACATAGAAGCGCGGCAACACGACGTGGCATGGACTCGACTATTGTCTGAAGTAATGCTGGAGGGAACTGACACCATGAATCCTGTTGCCCTCCCCATATAAATCCGTATGAGTACTGGGGGTTGGAGAACTCTTCTTAACAACACTTTTCAAGACATCCCAGATATACTCAATAGCATTCATGTCTGGGGAGTTTGGTGGCCAGCGGAAATGTTTAAACTCATAAGAGTGTTCCTGGAGCCACTCTGTAGCAATTCTGGACGTGTGGGGTGTCGCATTGTCCTGATGGAACTGGCCAAGTCCGTCGGAATGCACAATCGACATGAATTGATGGAGCTAATCAGACACGATGCTTACGTACGTGTCACATGTCGGAGTCGTATCTAGACGTATCACGTGTCCCATTTCACTCCAACTGCACAACCCCCACACCCTTACACAGCCTCCACAAGCTTGACCAGTCCCCTGCTGACATGAGGGGTCCATGGTTTCATGAGGTCGTCTCCATGCCCGTTACGTCCATCCGTTCGACACAATCTGGAACGAGACTCGTCCGATCAGACAACACAGAGGTGTACTGTGTTTACTTTTACTATCCTCCGGTTGTAACCTCTTATTTTAGCGTATAGTATTGGTCCTTTTCCCTTCTAATCCTACGGTAGATTCTGAAGATGGATAGGGTCCTGCAGAAACTGGTAATTATGTTCAAAAAAGTTTCCTGTAAAATGTGTTCATATCCTTCCGTATTCAGCTCTTTGTTAAGGAACAACGGAACCGCACTCTGACTACGAAACACACCTCCTCACTGCAGCACCCTCACCACCTCCGTACGTCACTGCTGGCACTACACATGGTGGCAGGTGACGCTCTCCAGGCATTCGCCAAACCCAAACTCTTCCACCTGATTGCCAGAGGGTGCCTTATCTGCATGATAGCAATGGAAATACTATCGATGACACTTCTCCTAAAGAATACTTACTAAACACAACCTCCGGAAATTTCTTCAGCGCCGGCCGGAGTGGCCGAGCGGTTCTAGGCGCTACAGTCTACCGACCGCTACGGTCGCAGGTTCGAGTCCTGCCTCGGGCATAGATGTGTGTGATGTCCTTAGGTTAGTTAGGTTTAAATAGTTCACAGTTCTAGGGGACTGATGACCACAGCAGTTTAGTCCCATTGTGCTCAGAGCCATTTGAACCATTTTTGAACCAATTTCTTCAGCGAAGAATACGAAGCAAATATTCCAGACTTCGAATCATGAACAGGTGCCAACTTAGAAGTAGATATCCTCGGAGTAGTGAAGCAACTTAAACCACTTAATAAAAGCAAGTCTTCTGGTTCAGACTGTATACCAATTAGGCTCCTTTCAGAGTATGCTGACACAACCGCTCCATTCGTAACAATCATATACAACCGCTCGCTCGACGAAAGATCCGTACCCAAAGACTGGAAAGTTCCACAGATCACACCAGTATCCTAGAAAGAGAATTGGAGTAATCTACAAAATTACAGTCCCATATCTTTCTCGTCGATATGCACCAGGACTGTGAATAACCTCGATGAGAACGGTGTATTGGTACACAGTTAATACGGATTTAGAAAACATGGTTCTTGTTAATGTGTTTGGTTTGTGGGGCACTCAACTGCGCGGTTATTAGCACCCTAACAAATTGACGATCTTTACTCACTCCAGTTTCGCCACTTTCATCAATGATGATGATGATGAAATGATGAGGACAAGCTGGCCGCTGTGGCCGAGTTGTTCTAGATGCTTCAGTCAGGAACCACGCGACCGCTACGGTCGCAGGTTTGATTCCTGCCTCGGGCATGGATGTATGTGATGTCCTTAGGTTAGGTTTAAGTAGTTCTAAGTTCTAGGGGACTTATGACCTCAGATGTTAAGCCCCATAGTGCTCAGAGCCATGTGAACCATTTTTTGATGAGGACAACAGAAATACCCGGTCCTCGGGTGAAGAAAATCGCCAACCCGGCGGGGAATCGATCCCGGGACCCAGTGAATCGAAGGTAGCAACGCTAGCCATTAGATCACGGGCTGCGGACCTGTTTTATGTTAAACTCAACTAGCTTTTTACATACAAACACGAAGCGTTGAGTGCTATCGACTAAGGATTTCAAATTAATGCCGTATTTCTAGTTTCCCGCAAGACTTTTGACAACGTACTTCACAAGCGGCTTGTAATCAAATTGCGTGCTTGTGGAATATCGTTTCAGTTACGTGACTGGATTCGTGATTCCCTGTCAGAGGGGTCACAGTTTGTACTAATTGACGAAAAGTCATCGAGTAATACAGAAGTTATTTCTGGCCTTCGCCAAGGTAGTTTGATAGGCCCTCTGGTGTTCTTCATCTACGTAACCGATGTAGGAGACAATCTGAGCAGCTATCTTAGGTTGTTTGCGGATGAAGCTGTCGTTTATCGTCTAGTTAAGTCATCAGAAGATCAAAACCAACTGCAAAACGATTTATTTAAGATATTTGTGTGGTGCGAAAATTGGCAGATGATCCTAAATAACGAAAAGTGTAAGGCCATCCAAACGAGTCCTAAAAGTAATCCATTTAACCTTCGTTACAGGATAAAGCAATAAAATCTAAGGGCCGTAAGTTCAACTAAATATCCAAGAATTACAATTACAAACAACTTGAATGGTAAAGAACACACAACAATGTCATGGGGAAGGCGAACCGAAAACTCCTTTTTACTGGCAGAACACTTAGAAGATACAACAGATCTACTAAACAGACTGCCTATACTACGCTTGTTCGTCCTCTTTTGGAGTACTGCTGGGCGATGTGGGACTCTGAGCAGATAGGATTAACGGAGTACATCGATAAAATTCAAAGAAGTGCAGCACGCTTTGTGTTATCGAGAAAGAGGGAAGAGAGTGTCACGGACTGATACAGGTTTTGGGGTGGGCATCATTAAAACAAAGGCGTTTCTCGTAGCGGCGGGATCTTCTCACGCAATGTCAGTCACCAACTCTCCTCCGAATGCGAAAAATACACTACTGGCCATTAAAATTGCTACACCACGAAGATGACGTGCTACAGACGCGAAATTTAACCGGTAGGAAGAAGATGCTGTGATATACCAATGATTAGCTTTTCAGAGCATTCACACAAGGTTGACGCCAGTGGCGACACCCACAACATGCCGACATGCGGAAAGTTTCCAACCGATTTCTCATACACAAACAGCAGTTGACCGGCGTTGCCTGGTGAAACACTACTTGTTGTGATGCCTCGTGTAAGGAGGAGAAATGCGTACAATCACGTTTCCGACTTTGATAGAGGTCGGATTGTAGCCTATTGCGATTGCGATTTATCGTATCGCGACATTGCTGTTCGCGTTGGTCGAGAACCAATGACTGTTAGCAGAATGTGGAATCGGTGGGTTCAGGAGAGTTATACGGAACGCCGTGCTGGATCCCAACGGCCTCGTATCACTAGCAGTCGAGATGACAGGCATCTTATCCGCATGGCTGTAACGGATCGTGCAACCACGTCTCGATCCCTGAGTCAACAGATGGGGACGTTTGAAAGACAACAACCATCTGCACGAACAGTTCGACGACGTTTGCAGCAGCATGGACTATCAGCTCGGAGACCATGGCTACGGTTACCCTTGACGCTGCATCACAGACAGGAGCGCCTGCGATGGTGTACTCGACGACGAACCTGGGTGCACGAATGGCAAAACGGCTTTTTTTTTCGGATAAATCCAGGTTCTGTTTACAGCATCGTGATGGTCGCATCTGTGTTTGGCGACATCGCGGTGAACGCACATTGAAAGCTTGTATTCGTCATCGCCACACTGGCGTATCACCCGGCGTAATGGTATGGGTGCCATTGGTTACATGTCTCGGTCACCTCTTGTTCGCATTGACGGCACTTTGAACAGTGGACGTTACATTTCAGATGTGTTACGACCCGTGGCTCCTCCATTCATTCGATCCCTGCGAAACCCTACATTTCAGCAGGATAATGCACAACCGCATGTTGCAGGCCCTGTACCGGCCTTTCTGGATATAGAAAATGTTCGACTGCTGCCCTGGCCAGCACATTCTCCAGATCTCTCACCAATCGAAACGCCTGGTCAATGGTAGCCGAGCAACTGGCTCGTCACAATAGCCCAGTCACTACTCTTGATGGAATATGGTATCGTGTTGAAACTGCATGGGCAGCTGTACCTCTACACGCCATCCAAGCTCTGTTTGACTCAATGCCCAGGCGTATCAAGGCCATTATTACGGCCAAAGGTGGTTGTTCTGGGTACTGATTTCTCAGTCCTATGCACCCAACTTGCGTGAAAATGTAATCACATGTCAGTTCTAGTATAATATATTTGTCCAGTAATACCCGTTTATCACCTGCATTTCTTCTTGGTGTAGCAATTTTAATGGCCAGTAGTATATTTCGTTGACGCCGACCTACATAGGGAGAAACGATCATCATGATAACATCTACATCAGTGTGGGATCCGTACCAGATAGGGTTGACAGAAGATATAGAGAAGATCCAACGGAGAGCAGCGCGCTTCGTTACAGGATCATTTAGTAATCGCGAAAGCGTTACGGAGATGATAGATAAACTCCAGTGGAAGACTCTGCAGGAGAGACGCTCAGTAGCTCGGTACGGGCTTTTGTCGAAGTTTCGAGAACATACCTTCACCGAAGAGTCAAACAGTATATTGCACCCTTCTACGTATATCTCGCGAAGAGACCATGAGGATAAAATAAGAGAGATTAGAGCCCACACAGAGGAATACCGACAATCCTTCTTTCCACGAACAATACGAGACTGGAATAGAAGGGAGAACTGATAGAGGAACTCAAGGTACCCTCCGCCACACACCGTCAGGTGGCTTGCGGAGTATGGATGTAGATGTAGATGTAGACCCCTAACACCTCACGTGGTTAAAATATGAGGACGCACTACCCGGAAAATTCCGGAAAAAATCGATACACAGTATGGTTTGAGAATAAATCGGAGAAAGACGAAGGTAATGAGAAGTAGTAGAAATGAGAACAGCGAGAAACTTAACATCAGGATTGAAGGTCACGAAGTCAATGAAGTTAAGGAATTCTGCTACCTAGGCAGTAAAATAACCAATGACGGACGGAGCAAAGAGGACATCAGAAGCAGACTCGCTATGGCAAAAAAGGCATTTCTGGCCAAGAGAAGTCTACTAACATCAAATACCGGCCTTAATTTGAGGAAGAAATTTCTGAGGATGTACGTCTGGCGTACAGCATTGTATGGTAGTAAAACATGGACTGTAGGAAAACCGGAACAGAAGAGAATCGAAGCATCTGAGATGTGGTGCTATAGACGAATGTTGAAAATTAGGTGGACTGATAAGGTAAGGAATGAAGAAGTTTTACGCAGAATCGGAGAGGAATATGTGGAAAACACTGATAAGGAGAAGGGACAGGATGATAGGACATCTGCTAAGACATGAGGGAATGACTTCCATGGTACTAGAGGGAGCTGTAGAGGGCAAAAACTGTAGAGGAAGACAGAGATTGGAATACGTCAAGCAAATAATTGAGGACGTAGGTTGCAAGTGCTACTCTGAGATGAAGAGGTTAGCACAGGAAAGGAATTCGTGGCGGGCCGCATCAAACCAGTCAGTAGACTGATGACCAAAAAAAAAAAGGCACATAAGAAACTTCGGATCGATTTTTCTCGGGATTTTCCGAGTAGTGTGTCCTAATATTTTAACCACGTGAGGTGTTAAGGGTCCTCTTTCACCACACAAAATTTCGGAAAAATCCCGGACCCCACGGTCGTTTCGTCTCCTTATCAGTAGATATTCTGCAAGCGCCTACGAATATCTGCGATGTTCTGGTTTTCCGCCAAAGGAAACTCAATGACAGACAGTTTGAAAGCTACGTACAGCGCCGCCGTCTATCGCCAATTTCACGAAACTAGATGGGGGCTCAGGCGAGAATATTGCACGTTGTGCTACAACAGATACCGCGTTTTCTCTATCGATGCTGGCCGAGAAAAAAAGTGTTGCTGTCGTATCGGCCGCCGCACAGCAGCCGTCAACTCGGCGCGGCGTGCTACAACACACGCGGCACACAGCGAGTACCGCTGGCGATGTCAACAACTGGCGCCAGTGAACGCGTCGTCGCGGGGTTAGCAGCAGCGTACACACCACTGTCGATACGGATTACCCTGGCGGCGTCCGCCCCCGGTAGCTGAGTGGTGCCGGCACGGTAGCTCAGCGTGTTCGGTCAGAGGGTTAGCAGCCCTCTGTAATATAAAACTGAGTTAATCGATCAACGACGAACTTAAACGGATGTCTTACGACGCCCGCCCCGAGCAGAGGCAGCGAATAAAAGCGAACAAAATGAGATTTAGAGAAAAAAGAAAAAAAAAGTTGTCAGCGCGACAGACTGTCAATCCTAAGGGCCCGGTTTCGATTCCCGGCTGTGTCGGAGATTTTCTGCGCTCAGGGACTGAGTGCTGTGTTGTCCTAATCATCATCATTTCATCCCCATCGACGCGCAAGTCGCCGAAGTGGCGTCAAATCGAAAGACTTGCACCAGGCGAGCGGTCTACCCAACAGGAGGCCCTCTTCACACGCCATTATTATTTTACCCTGGCGGCGCTGCCCTTGCCACCAAAGTGAGTAACCATATAAGGGCACCATCTATCAACACTCTGATTGGCCGGACCTGTGGATTTAAGCGAGCTCCCTGAGCCCGTCTAACCAGTTCAATCTTCGCCGATGACTGTGTTACTACCCGGCTACTGGATTCACGACGACCGAACCATACTGTGGCTTCCCTGGCTAGAAACTTGCGACGCGTTGGTATCGACTAGCTGGCAGTGGCGCTACAGCCAGCGAAGTGTTGTGTAGTCGAACTTAAGTTTTGCTTTGAGTGACAGAAGGTCAAATAAATTTGGTTATCGCGGAATATTTGTTGTGTTATAGTGCGGACATAACAGTTGCATTACATACTGAATGTCCGACGTAGATCATTGCTTGAAGCGGCCCCATTTTCGAGATGTCGTGGGAGTAACTAATGCCAATGCACATTAATGTCATTGCTCAGAAGGAAAAGACATTGAAGGCAGTCGATGTCGAAGAATCGCAAGTATAATTATCGGCTTCTGCGCAAGATGGTTTCTGGAGCATTCGTGAGACATTACTTTCATTAGGCAGCAACAGCCGGCCGTTGTAGCCGAGCGGTTGTAGGCGCTTCAGTCCGGAACCACGCGACCGCTGCGGTCGCAGATGCGATTCCTGCCTCGGACATGGATGTGTGTGATGTCCTTAGGTTAGTTAGGTTTAAGTAGTTCTAAGTTCTAGGGGACTGATGACCTCAGATGTTAAGTCCCATAGTGCTCTGAGCCATTTGAACCATTTTTTTGTACAGTTTCTTTGTCTCACAGACAAGCTTGTTAATTTTTTACGCATTTTGAAATAGTCATTAAATTTATTGTCCTTTTTTCTGCTGTAAGTTACACAAGAAACTGTTTTTTTTTTTTTTTTTTTTTTTTTGCTTGAAACTTGTGTTTAATCCTACAGTGCTGTGTACATGTAAACCTGTTGGAAATGCTACATAACAATATTGCAGAGTACGAATTAAAAAAAAATATCGAAGTCACCCCTTAGCAAAATGTTATGTTACTTCGAGCTGTGGAGTCTAATTTGGAAATGATATTTTGCCAAGGACTGCTTCCTTATTTGCATCCTTTATCTGGCTGGGATATGGTAAAACAACTGCTCTACGTAAAACTCTGTGTGTCCTCTCAACAACATGCCGCAGGGCTGCACATGGTCACGTGATGCCCCACCACGCACGAAATTCCACCAGAAATGCGACGGAAAGCGTATGAGCAGATCAAGCACCAAGAACGGGCTGCCTACGTCATGCGCAGCACAGCCTGTTGTCTGGCGCTGTCTGGTAACTGCTCAAACGAACATTACGCCATCGTACTTGCGCATGCGCAGTACGGCTTGTTTTCTGGCGCGCTCTGGCAGCTGCTCAAACGGGATAGAGACGCTTACAACATCGCGCCACCCTGTCGGTCGAGGTAGGCGCGAGAAGTTGCCGCGCCCAGACTGTCAGGGATCACCTTACGCCGACTCGACCACTGTGCAGTCCGCGACAGGCAAAGGCAGAGAGAAATTCGCGGGGCGTCCAGCTGGTGTCCTCGACGCACAAACAGGCGGACAGGGGATACTGGGTGCCAGTGAGAGCGTGAGAGGAGCGGAGCGACGCATTCCAGTTGCGGCGCACACAATGGCAGACGCAAGGCGGCGGCCGGACCCCGTTACTCGCGCGCCTTTGTGCCCGCCCTCTCTTGGGACTCCCGGAACACATCAGACGGCACGCCGACGCTCCAGCGCGCTCGCATTCATCATCCGCCAGCGCGAGACAGCGCCTGGCCGCCGCGGCTGGACACGCCAGCTCCAGCAAAACCACCAGAGGCGCCCACATAGGGAGCCTGTATAGGGAGGGAGTGGCCAACCGGACGATACGGCGGCCATTTTTCTGCCAAACTGCGGGCGGTACTTCTAAATGGCCAGTAGTGGAGTAGTGGAGTACACACTCACCGAGTCAAAAGTACATCTACATCTACATCTACATCTATACTCCGCGAGCCACCTTACGGTGTGTGGCGGAGGGTACTTATTGTACCACTATCTGATCCCCCCTTCCCTGTTCCATTCACGAATTGTGCGTGGGAAGAACGACTGCTTATAAGTCTCCGTATTTGCTCTAATTTCTCGGATCTTTTCGTTGTGATCATTACGCGAGATGTATGTGGGCGGTAGTAATATGTTGCCCATCTCTTCCCGGAATGTGCTCTCTCGTAATTTCGATAATAAACCTCTCCGTATTGCGTAACGCCTTTCTTGAAGTGTCCGCCACTGGAGCTTGTTCAGCATTTCCGTAACGCTCTCGCGCTGACTAAATGTCCCCATGACGAATCGCGCTGCTTTTCGCTGGATCATGTCTATCTCTTCTATTAATCCAACCTGGTAAGGGTCCCATACTGATGAGCAATACTCAAGAATCGGACGAACAAGCGTTTTGTAAGCTACTTCTTTCGTCGATGAGTCACATTTTCTTAGAATTCTTCCTATGAATCTCAACCTGGCGCCAGCTTTTCCCACTATTTGTTTTATGTGATCATTCCACTTCAGATCGCTCCGGGTAGTAACTCCTAAGTATTTTACGGTCGTTACCGCTTCCAATGATTTACCACCTATGGCATAATCGTACTGGAATGGATTTCTGCCCCTATGTATGCGCATTATATTACATTTATCTACGTTTAGGGAAAGCTGCCAGCTGTCGCACCATGCATTAATCCTCTGCAGGTCTTCCTGGAGTACGTACGAGTCTTCTGATGTTGCTACTTTCTTGTAGACAACCGTGTCATCTGCAAATAGCCTCACGGAGCTACCGATGTTGTCAACTAAGTCATTTATGTATATTGTAAACAATAAAGGTCCTATCACGCTTCCTTGCGGTACTCCCGAAATTACCTCTACATCTGCAGATTTTGAACCGTTAAGAATGACATGTTGTGTTCCTTCTTCTAGGAAATCCTGAATCCAATCACAAACCTGGTCCGATATTCCGTAAGCTCGTATTTTTTTCACTAAACGTAAGTGCGGAACCGTATCAAATGCCTTCCTGAAGTCCAGGAATACGGCATCAATCTGCTCGCCAGTGTCTACGGCACTGTGAATTTCTTGGGCAAATAGGGCGAGCTGAGTTTCACATGATCTCTGTTTGCGGAATCCATGTTGGTTATGATGAAGGAGATTTGTATTATCTAAGAACGTCATAATACGAGAACACAAAACATGTTCCATTATTCTACAACAGATTGACGTAAGCGAAATAGGCCTATAATTATTCGCATCTGATTTATGACCCTTCTTGAAAATGGGAACGACCTGCGCTTTCTTCCAGTCGCTAGGTACTTTACGTTCTTCCAGCGATCTACGATAAATTGCTGATAGAAAGGGGGCAAGTCCTTTAGCATAATCACTGTAGAATCTTAAGGGTATCTCGTCTGGTCCGGATGCTTTTCCGCTACTAAGTGATAGCAGTTGTTTTTCAATTCCGATATCGTTTATTTCAATATTTTCCATTTTGGCGTCCGTGCGACGGCTGAAGTCAGGGACCGTGTTACGATTTTCCGCAGTGAAACAGTTTCGGAACACTGAATTCAGTATTTCTGCCTTTCTTCGGTCGTCCTCTGTTTCGGTGCCATCGTGGTCGACGAGTGACTGAATAGGGGATTTAGATCCGCTTACCGATTTTACATATGACCAAAACTTTTTAGGGTTCTTGTTTAGATTGTTTGCCAATGTTTTATGTTCGAATTCGTTGAATGCTTCTCTCATTGCTCTCAAGACAATATGACGAAATCATTCGTTAAATGCCTTTCTTTACAGCTATAATATACTCACAGTAGCCTACTACGCACAGCACAGGAAAATTTGATACAGTGGCTGTAAAAATTATTCGTTACTTGCATTTATCTCCTTTTCAGTAGGGTTTTGGAGCATATATTGTATTCAAACATTATGAATCACCTCGAAGGGAACGATCTATTGATACGTAATCAGCATGGTTTCAGAAAATATCGTTCTTGTGCAACGCAGCTAGCTCTTTATTCGCACGAAGTAATGGCCGCTAGCGACAGGGGATCTCAAGTTGATTCCGTATTTCTAGATTTCCGGAAAGCTTTTGACACCGTTCCTCACAAGCGACTTCTAATCAAGCTCTAATCGTCTCAGTTGTGCGACTGGATTCGTGATTTCCTGCCAGGAAGGTCGCAGTTCGTAGTAATAGACGGCAAATCATCGAGTAAAATTGAAGTGATATCAGGTGTTCCCCACCGAAGCGTCCTGGGACCTCTGCTGTTGCTGATCTATGTAAATGACCTGGGTGACAATCTGAGCAGTTTTCTTAGGTCGTTCGCAAATGATGCTGTAATTTACCGTCTAGTAAGGTCATCCGAAGACCAGTATCAGTTGCAAAGTGATTTAGAAAAGATTGCTGCATGGTGTGGCACGTGGCAGTTGACGCTAAATAACGAAAAGTGTGAAGTGATCCACATGAGTTCCAAAAGAAATCCGTTTGGAATTCGATTACTCGATAAATAGTACAATTCTCAAGGCTGTCAATTCAACTAAGTACCTGGGTAAAATCACGAACAACTTCAGTTGGAAAGACCACATAAATAATATTGTGGGGAAGGCGAGCCAAAGGTTGCGTTTCATTGGCAGGACACTTAGAAGATGCAACAAGTCCACTAAAGAGACAGCTTACACTACACTCGTTCGTCCTCTGTTAGAATATTGCTGCGCGGGGTGGGATACTCACCAGGTGGGATTGACGGAGGACATCGAAAGGGTGCAAAAAAGGGCAGCTCGTTTTGTATTATCACGTAATAGGGGAGAGAGTGTGGCAGATATGATACGCGAGTTGGGGTGGAAGTCATTAAAGAAAAGACGTTTTTCGTCGCGGCGAGATCTATTTACGAAATTTCAGTCACCAACTTTCTCTTCCGGATGCGAAAATATTTTGTTGAACCCAACCTACATAGGTAGGAATGATCATCAAAATAAAATAAGAGAAATCAGAGCTCGAAGAGAAAGGTTTAGGTGTTCGTTTCTCCCGCGCGCTGTTCGGGAGTGGAATGGTAGAGAGATAGTATGATTGTGGTTCGATGAACTCTCTGCCAAGCACTTAAATGTGAATTGCAGAGTAATCATGTAGATGTAAAGTTCATTTACTAGACATATTGCAATGAAAGTAACGTAAATAAAATAAAATAGTGTATAGCATTTGTTTTGTATCGGAAGTGCATAATGCTAAATATGTAACGTACCTATATTACGTCAGATGAATGGAAGTCGTAAGCAGTTGTTTACTTGTGACATGGTTCAAATGGTTGAAATGGCTGTGAGCACTATGTGACTTAACTGCTGAGGTCATCAATCCCCTAGACTTAGAACTACTTAAACCTAACTAACCTAAGGACATCGCACTCATCCATGCCCGAGGCAGGATTCGAGCCTGCGACCGTAGCGGTCGCGCGGTTCCAGACTGTAGCGCCTAGAACCGCTCGGCCACAACGGACGGCTTACTTGTGACATGCAAAAAGTGAGAGACGTATTAGTACTTCTTGTCACGTCTTCAAACTTTTTGCATATCACAAGTAAACAACTGCTTACGACTTTAATACCTCTAGTAGATAACAAACGAAAAAGATTACAAAAATCAGGTAATGTTAAATGTAGGCTACTGTAATAACGACAAAATATAACAAGAAAACTACCGTATCCCTTCTGCCCCACAGTAAGTAGGCCTATTAAAAACTGTCTTCAAGGGTACCTACAATTATTGACTACGAATAATGTTTCAGCAACCACGACAACTGCGGAAACTGCTTACAACTTGCCTGCATCAACAGTCAGGCAATAATACTGAAACAAAAAATGTCTAGTGTCTGCAGAACGAATTACAGATGTCAAAAACAATACTGTACGATTACTAACGCCTACCGACTTCATCACAAAATGCTTCATTATTTCAACACGTATTTAAGATCGTAACCGCTAATTACGTACTAAGAACGATATACAACTAAATCGAACATGCATGCACAACGCATAACAAGTCTCTCATTAATTCAGTTACCTTTTAATCGTTTCCAAAAATCCTCTGAACTTCAATTCAACTGAAAAGCACGGCGAACATAGGAAGCGCGAGAGACGTTTGGCAGAAAAATGGCGCCAAAGCTAATCAACCAATCACGGGCAACTTCACCTATGGCCACTCTCTCTGTATACAGGCTTTCTACACGTACACTGTGTCCAGGGTGTCCCCGTCGTAGATGCCCGTGGTCGGGGTCCAAGTACGCGACTCGCATCACAACACCGATGACACACGCGGCTCCACCCTACAGCTACACCTACATTCATGCTCCGCAAGCTACCGTATGGTGCTTGGCGGAGGGTACCTTGTACAACAGATGGGGAAAACGGACCGGTTAACACCATTACCGGTATTTTAGCTCTGAATAACCGGCATTATTCGGTAATTGTTTGGTCTCGATTATAACACGTGATTTCTTTTTACTTTTTATTATAACAGCGTAAACAAAGTATCAATTAGCCACAGTAGCATTGCTAACATTTTTTGTTTTTAAATAAACCTTGTTATAAAAAATGAGTAATTTTTATTTCTAAAATTTCCGTTGTTTCGGAATATTCCATTTTCATACAAAATGGGTAAAGCGATCTACATCTACATCTACATGGATACTCTGCAAATCACATTTAAGTGCCTGGCAGAGGTTTCATCGAACCACCAAAAAAATGGCCCTGAGCACTAAGGGACTCAACTTCTGAGGTCATCAGTCCCCTAGAACTACTTAAACCTAACTGACCTAAGGACATCACACACATCCATGCCCGAGGCAGGATTCGAACCTGCGACCGTAGCGGTCGCGCGGTTCCAGACTGTAGCGCCTAGAACCGCTCGGTCACCCCGGCCAGCTCATCGAACCACCTTCGCAATTCTCTATTATTCCAATCTCGTATAGCGCGCGGAAAGAATGAACACCTATATCTTTCCGTACGAGCTCTGATTTCACTTATTTTATCATTATGATCCCCCCATGAACCATGGACCTTGCCGTTGGTGGGGAGGCTTGCGTGCCTCAGCGATACAGATGGCCGTACCGTAGGTGCAACCACAACGGAGGGGTATCTGTTGAGAGGCCAGACAAACATGTGGTTCCTGAAGAGGGGCAGCAGCCTTTTCAGTAGTTGCAGGGGCAACAGTCTGGATGATTGACTGATCTGGCCTTGTAACATTAACCAAAATGGCCTTGCTGTGCTGGTACTGCGAACGGCTGAAAGCAAGGGGAAACTACAGCCGTAATTTTTCCCGAGGACATGCAGCTCTACTGTATGATTAAATGATGATGGCGTCCTCTTGGGTAAAATATTCCGGAGGTAAAATAGTCCCCCATTCGGATCTCCGGGCGGGGACTACTCAAAAGGACGTCGTTATCAGGAGAAAGAAAACTGGCGTTCTACGGATCGGAGCGTGGAATGTCAGATCACTTAATCGGGCAGGTAGGTTAGAAAATTTAAAAAGGGAGATGGATAGGTTAAAGTTAGATATAGTGGGAATTAGTGAAGTTCGGTGGCAGGAGGAACAAGACTTTTGGTCAGGTGATTACAGGGTTATAAATACAAAATCAAATAGGGGTAATGCAGGAGTAGGTTTAATAATGAATAAAAAAATAGGAGTGCGGGTTAGCTACTACAAACAGCATAGTGAACGCATTATTGTGGCCAAGATAGACACAAAGCCCATGCCTACTACAGTAGTACAAGTTTATATGCCAACTAGCTCTGCAGATGATGAAGAAATGGATGAAATGTATGACGAGATAAAAGAAATTATTCAGGTAGTGAAGGGAGACGAAAATTTAATAGTCATGGGTGACTGGAATTCGTCAGTAGGAAAAGGGAGAGAAGGAAACATAGTAGGTGAATATGGATTGGGGAGAAGGAATGAAAGAGGAAGTCGCCTTGTAGAATTTTGCACAGAGCATAACTTAATCATAGCTAACACTTGGTTCAAGAATCATGAAAGGAGGCTGTATACATGGAAGAAGCCTGGAGATACTGACAGGTTTCAGATAGATTATATAATGGTAAGACAGAGATTTAGGAACCAGGTTTTAAATTGTAAGACATTTCCTGGGGCAGATGTAGATTCTGACCACAATCTATTGGTTATGAACTGCAGATTGAAACTGAAGAAACTGCAAAAAGGTGGGAATTTAAGGAGATGGGACCTGGATAAACTGAAAGAACCAGAGGTTGTAGAGAGTTTCAGGGAGAGCATTAGGGAACAATTGACAGGAATGGGGGAAAAAAATACAGTAGAAGAAGAATGGGTAGCTCTGAGGGATGAAGTGGTGAAGGCAGCAGACGATCAAGTAGGTAAAAAGACGCGGGCTAATAGAAATCCTTGGGTAACAGAAGAAATATTGAATTTAATTGAAGAAGGGAGAAAATATAAAAATGCAGTAAATGAAGCAGGCAAAAAGGAATACAAACGTCTCAAAAATGAAATCGACAGGAAGTGCAAAATGGCTAAGCAGGGCTGGCTAGAGGACAAATGTAAGGATGTAGAGGCTTGTCTCACTAGGGGTAAGATAGATACTGCCTACAGGAAAATCAAAGAGACCTTTGGAGAGAAGAGAACCACTTGTATGAATATCAAGAGCTCAGATGGCAACCCAGTTCTAAGCAAAGAAGGGAAAGCAGAAAGGTGGAAGGAGTATATAGAGGGTTTATACAAGGGCGATGTACTTGAGGACAATATTATGGAAATAGAAGAGGATGTAGATGAAGATGAAATGGGAGATAAGATACTGCGTGAAGAGTTTGACAGAGCACTGAAAGACCTGAGTCAAAACAAGGCCCCGGGAGTAGACAACATTCCATTAGAACTACTGATGGCCTCGGGAGAGCCAGTCATGACAAAACTCTACCATCTGGTGAGCACGATGTATGAGACAGGCGAAATACCCTCAGACTTTAAGAAGAATATAATAATTCCAATCCCAAAGAAAGCAGGTGTTGACAGATGTGAAAGTTACCGAACTATCAGTTTAATAAGTCACAGCTGCAAAATACTAACGCGAATTCTTTACAGACGAATGGAAAAACTGGTAGAAGCCGACCTCGGGGAAGATCAGTTTGGATTCCGTAGAAATGTTGGAACACGTGAGGCAATACTGACCTTACGACTTATCTTGGAAGAAAGATTAAGAAAAGGCAAACCTACATTTCTAGCATTTGTAGACTTAGAGAAAGCTTTTGACAATGTTGAGTGGAAAATTCTCTTTCAAATTCTGAAGGTGGCAGGGGTAAAATACAGGGAGCGAAAGGCTATTTACAATTTGTGCAGAAACCAGATGGCAGTTATAAGAGTCGAGGGCCATGAAAGGGAAGCAGTGGTTGGGAAAGGAGTGAGACAGGGTTGTAGCCTCTCCCCGATGTTATTCAATCTGTATATTGAGCAAGCAGTAAAGGAAACAAAAGAAAAATTCGGAGTAGGTATTAAAATTCATGGAGAAGAAGTAAAAACTTTGAGGTTCGCCGATGACATTGTAATTCTGTCAGAGACAGCAAAGGACTTGGAAGAGCAGTTGAACGGAATGGACAGTGTCTTGAAAGGAGGATATAAGATGAACATCAACAAAAGCAAAACGAGGATAATGGAATGTAGTCGAATTAATTCGGGTGATGCTGAGTTAATTAGATTAGGAAATGAGACACTTAAAGTAGTAAAGGAGTTTTGCTATTTGGGGAGCAAAATAACTGATGATGGTCGAAGTAGATAGGATATAAAATCTAGACTAACAATGGTAAGGAATGCGTTTCTGAAGAAGAGAAATTTTTTAACATCGTGTACAGATTTAAGTGTCAGGAAGTCGTTTCTGAAAGTATTTGTATGGAAGTGAAACATGGACGGTAAATAGTTTGGACAAGAAGAGAATAGAAGCTTTCGAAACGTGGAGCTAAAGAAGAATGCTGTAGATTAGATGAGTGAATCACATAACTAATGAGGAGGTATTGAACAGAATTGGGGAGAAGCGGAGTTTGTGGTACAACTTGACAAGAATAAGGGACCGGTTGGTAGGACATGTTCTGAGGCATCAAGGGATCACAAATTTAGTATTTGAGGGCAGTGTGGAGGGTGAAAATTGTAGAGGAAGACGAAGAAATGAATACACTAAGCAGATTCAGAAGTATGTAGGTTGCAGTAGATACTGGGACATGAAGAAGCTTGCACAGCATAGAGTAGTATGGAGAGCTGCATCAAGCAAGTCTCAGGACTGTACACCACAACAAAAACTACCACCTTTCTTAGGGAGGATATCCCATAAAATAAGCAACCTATTTAAAACCACATTCAAACAAGCTTCCACACAAACAACAAACTCCAGCAGTTAGCAGTTCACACCTAAATAAATAACAACACCCCCCCCCCCATACAAAAAATCTGGCCTATACAAACTCAGCTGTCAAAGTTGCCCTCTTACTATATAGTACAAACCGGAAGAAGCTTTGAGACACGGTTCAAGGAGCACATAGATGCCATACGTTTCAACATCATTTCAAAATTCAAATCTGCCATGCACACAACTACCAACAGTCATGGAATAAAGAGCATTGAAGACCATGGTACAAGTATTGCACCATGCTGAGGAAGGTAGTCTTATGAATTTGCTTGAAGAGATTGAAATATATGTACATAAAAGCAAATCGCCACAAAATCTCCTCAATGAACAGAAATAGTTAGCTAATGCAGCCTTTCTTCAAACTTTCATTCACCTGCTTTCCAATTTAAAGTAAAAAATATATCATCATCATCATCATTTAAGACTGATTATGCCTTTCAGCGTTCAGTCTGGAGCATAGTCCTCCTTATTAAATTCCTCCATGATCCCCTATTCAATGCTAACATTGGTGCCTCTTCTGATGTTACGCCTATTACTTCATAATAATTCTTAACCGAATCCAGGTACCTTCTCCTTGGTCTACCCCGACTCCTCCTACCCTCTACTGCTGAACCCATGAGTCTCTCGGGTAACCTTTCCTCTCCCATGCGTGTAACATGACCCCACCATCTAAGGCTGTTCGCACTGACTGCTACATCTATGGAGTTCATTCCCAGTTTTTCTTTGATTTCCTCATTGTGGACACCCTCCTGCCATTGTTCCCATCTACTAGTACCTGCAATCATCCTAGCTACTTTCATATCAGTAACCTCAACCGTACTGATAAGGTAACCTGAATCCACCCAGCTTTCGCTCCCATACAACAGAGTTGGTCGAAAGATTGAACTGTGCACAGATGACTTAGTCTTGGCACTGACTTCCTTCTTGCAGAAGAGAGTAGATCGTAGCTGATCGCTCACTGCATTAGCTTTGCTACACCCGGGTTCCAGTTCTTTCACTATGTTACCATCCTGTAAGAATATGCATCCTAAGTACTTGAAACTGTCCACCTGTTCTAACTTTGTTCCTCCTATTTGGCACTCAATCCGTTTATATCTCTTTCCCACTGACATTACTTTCGTGTTGGAGATGCTAATCTTCATACCATAGTCCTTACATTTCTGATCTAGCTCTGAAATATTACTTTGCAAACTTTCAATCGAATCTGCCATCACAACTAAGTCATCCGCATATGCAAGACTGCTTATTTTGTGTTCACATATCTTAATCACACCCAGTCAGTCTATTGTTTTCAACATATGATCCATAAATAATATGAACAACAGTGGAGACAGGTTGCAGCCTTGTCTTACCCCTGAAACTACTCTGAACCATGGACTCAATTTACCGTAACTCTAACTGCTGCCTGACTATCTATGTAAAGACCTTTAATTGCTGGCAAAAGTTTGCCTCCTATTCCATAATCACGTAGAACAGACAATAACTTCCTCCTAGGAACCCGGGCATATGCCTTTTCTAGATCTATAAACATGGATACAATTCCATATTCCACTCGTAACACTTCTCCATTGTTTGCCGTAAGCTAAAGGTCTGGTCCTGACAACCTCTAAGAGGCCTAAACCCACACTGATTTTCATCCAATTTGTCCACAACTAATACTCGCACTTTCCTTTCAACAATACCTGCGAAGATTTTACCCACAACGCTGATCAAAGAGATACCTCTGTAGTTGTTACAATGTTTTCTGTTTCCATGTTTAAAGATTGGTGTGATTACTGCTTTCGTCCAGTCTGATGGAACCTGTCCCGACTCCCACGCCATTTCAATTATCCTGTGTAGCCATTTAAGACCTGACATTCCACTGTATTTGATGAGTTCCGACTTAATTTCATCCACCCCAGCCGCTTTATTGCACTGCAATCTATTGACTTTTCTCCACTTCCTCAAATGTGATCCTATTTCCATCATCACTTCTGTCCCATTGTACATCGAAATCTGAAACATTACTGAACGTATTTTCACCTACATTGAGCAACTCTTCAAAACATTCCCTCCATCTGCTCAAGGCATCGATTCACCACCAGTTTTCCTGACCTGTCCAAAATACTTGTCATTTCCTTCTTACTTCCCTTTCGAAGACTGCTAATTACACTCCAGAATGGTTTTCCAGCAGCTTGACCCAAGGTCTCCAACCTGTTTCCAAAGTCTTCCTAGGATTTCTTCTTGGATGCTGTAATTATCTGTTTGGCTTTGTTTCTTTCTTCAACATAACTTTCTCTGTCTACCTGTGTTCTAGTATATAGCCATTTTTGGTATGCCTTCTTTTTCCTTTTACAGGCTGCCTTGACTGTGCCATTCCACCAAGCTGTTTGCTTCATCCTACCTTTACACCCTACTGTTCCAAGACATTCTTTGGCCACTTCTAGTACTGTGTCCCTGTACCTTGTCCATTCCTTTTCCAGTGACTGCAATTGACTACATTCAACTAACTGGTACCTTTCTGAGATCCCTGTTATGTACTTGTGTCTGATTTTCTTATCCTGAAGTTTCTCCACTCTTATCCTCCTACATATGGACCTGACCTCCTGCACTTTCGGCCTCACAATACCAATTTCACTGCAGATTAAATAGTGATCAGTGTCATCAAAGAATCACCTGAATACCCGTGTGTCCCTCACAGCCTTCCTGAATTCCGGATCTTTTATTATATAATCAATGACAGATCTGGTTCCCCTGCCTTCCCAAGTATACCGGCGAATGTTCTTATGTTTAAAAAGGAGTTTGTGATTACTAAGCCCATACTGGCACAGAAATCCAAGAGTTGTTTCCCGTTCCTGTTGGCCTCCATATCCTCTCCAAATTTATCCATAACCTTTTCATACCCTTCTGTTCGATTTCCAATCCTGGCATTAGAATCACCCATGAGCAGAAAACTGTCCTTGTCCTTTACTCTAACAACTACATCACTGAGTGCGTCATAAAAACTATCCATCTTATCTTGATCTGTCCCTTCACAATGCGAGTATACTGACACAATCCTAATTTTCTTGCTAGACACTGTCAAATCTATCCACATCAGTCGTTCGTTTACATACCTTATTGCAACTACGCTGGGTTCCATTTCTTTCCTGATGAAAAGCCCTACACCCCATTGTGCTATTCCTGCTTTGACTCGTGACAGGTAGACCTTGTATTCTCCCACTTCCTCTTCTTTCTTACCCCTTACCCGAATGTCACAAACAGCTAAAGCGTCCAAACCCATCTTACTTGCAGCCTCTGCCAGCTCTACCTTCTTCCCAGAGTAGCCCCCATTGATATTAATAGCTCCCCATCTCATTACCATTTGTTTGCCAAGTCATATCTTAGGAGTCCCTGGTTTGTCAGTTAGAGGTGGGACTCCGTCACCTCCAAAGGTCCGAGGCATTTTGCTCTGATTGTTGCCAGCATCATATTTATAGTACCAGGGAAGCAGGTTGCTAGCCTTACTTGCCCCGAGTCCCATTGGGTTTTACCCCTAACGGCCGAGGGACTAACCGGTGGATTTGGTAGTCTTTGCCGTCTGAGCACAAAGGTGGCCACGACTCGGAATACGTCCGAGATGCCCAGCCTTACTCCAAAGTAATTGGTATCCCGACTGTCAGGACCACTTACTTGGCCACTCATACGTTGCCCGTGGTTCATGAACTAGGACATGATACCAGGAACCCACACCATGAACCACAGTAAAAAATATAAAAGTCCACTTTTGTTATATTTGTAATATTTATATATTCACATCCATCCCAACCCATTTACTGTGTTTTCAATGTATGCCATAACATGTCCATAGTTGTAACACTTATTTATGTACATCTGGCCCATATCATTTGTTCCAATGTAAACCATAATATTTACGTAATATCACTGCAGTAAAACTGATTGCTTTATTTGTTTATCTTAATTTTAATCAGTTCTATTTCAATGTAAATACTAAGTAACGTAAGATTAGCAATTTGTAAATTTCTACTGTCACATACATGTACATAATTAAATATCTCTGAGAGTGGAAGTCTTTGGCATTGTTATGGTTGTAATATTGCCATCTTTGTATCCATAGCTCCGTGTGATGAAACTTCTAAGTGTCTGAGTAGTGCGTTACATAATGTGCATACATATACACAAAAAAGTGCATTATACAGTTTTCGATGTTGCTAGATGATATGCAACCTGCACTGGAACGTAATGGCACAGATTCCTCATTGCAAGTAACCAAAACATATTCCATTTAATAATAATATTAATAATTTGTTTACATCACTTAAAATTGCCGTGAGGCCCAATTACAATTGAAGAGGTACTGTGTCACATCTTGATTTGGTTGTAGAGCATCACGACCTCAAGGAAGTTTCGTCAGATGGGGAAATAAAACACGAAATGTAATGTATATCGTGAACTAGCCGTCTGAAGATAAATTATCGGTTCGAAACGGGTAACGGCCCTGTTTAAAATAAATAAATTAGCACTGTAAAAAGTGGCTGGTTGCTGTAGTCTTCTGTGTAAGAGTCAAATTATATAGACCATAAATAGCAACGAAGGAGCATGAGTGCGGAATTCTTTGCACGTTACGAGGTTGATCGCGACAATTTTTTCTTGAACATCGGCACGTTGCTGTTGTGGTTTTCATTCCTGAGACTGGTTTGATGCAGCTCTCCATGCTACTCTATGCTGTGCAAGCTTCATCATCTCCCAGTACTTACTGCAACCTTCATCTCTTGGTCTCCCTCTACGATTTTAACCCTCCACGCTGCCCTCCAATGCTAAATTGGTGATCCCTTGATGCCTCAGAACATGTCCTACCAACCGGTCCCTTCTTCTTGTCGAGTTGTGCCACAAACTCCTCTTCTCCCCAATTCTATTCAATACCTCCTCATCAGTTATGTGATCTACCCATCTAATCTTCAGCATTCTTCTGTAGCACCACATTTCGAAAGCTTCTATTCTCTTCTTGTCCTAAATAATTATCGTCCATGTTTCACTTCCATACACTGCTACACTCCATACAAATACTTTCAGAAACGACTTTCTGACACTTAAATCTATACTCGATGTTAACAAATTTCTCTTCTTCAGAAACTCTTTCCTTGCCATTGCCAGTCTACATTTTATATCCTCTCTACTTCGACCATCATCAGTTATTTTGCTCCCCAAATAGCAAAGCTGCTTTTCTACTTTAAGTGTCTCATTTCCTAATCTAAGTCCCTCAGCATCACCCGACTTAATTCGACTACATTCCATTATCTTCGTTTCCTTTTGCTGATGTTCATCTTATATCCTCCTTTCAGGACACAGTTCAACTGCTCTTCCAAGTCCTTTGCTGTCTCTGACAGAATTACAATGTGATCGGCGAACCTCAAAAATTTCTTCTCCATGGATTTTAATACCTACTCCGAATTTTTCCTTTGTTTCCTTTACCGATTGCTCAATATACAGATTGAATAACATCAGGGAGAGGCTACAACGCTGTCTCACTCCCTTCCCAACCTCTGCTTCCCTTTCATGCCCCTCGAATCTGGTTTCTGTACAAATTGTAAATAACCTTTCAGTCTCTGTATTTTACCCCTGCCACCTTTAGAAGTTGAAAGAGAGTATGGGCGATGAAATATTGATTCGTTACTTCAGACCGTCCGCAGCTCGTGGTCTAGTGGCGAGCGTTGCTGCCTCAGGATCACGGAGTCCCGGGTTCGATTCCCGGCCGGTTTGGGGATTTTCTCTGCCGGGGAACTGGGTGTTTGCGTTTTCATGAATGTTTGATCATTATCATTCGTTACAGTGGCTAGGGTGGATTGGGTAAAAAAAATTGGACTGTTTAAAAATTGGGACTTTGTACAGGCGCTGCTGACCGCGCAGTTGAGCGTCCCACAAATCAAACATCATCATCATCATTATCATCATCACTTCAGACTGGAAACAAAACAGCAATCCATGGAGTGGCGCCACCACCCCTCTTCCAAAGAAGGTCTTCTGGGTCCCTGAAGGGGTTATTGTGTTTGATGTCCTTTCTCATGGTGCAACGGTCAACTCTGGCAAACGAACTTCTTCTTGCCCATAACAAGACATGGCCTTACACCCGAGAGGATGCCACAAAACTTCATTGGACTGTTCTTCTTCGTCCACCCTACGGCCCAGATGTCGCACCTTTCGACTTCCATCTGTTTGGCAGCATGAAGGATGCACTCCGCGAGAAGCAGTACTTAGATTGATGGGGAGGTTACTGACGCAGAAAGACGTCGCATCCGACGACGACCAATAGAGTGGTGCTATGCGGTCATAGTCTCTACCAGTAAGGTGGCGTAAGGCTGTCACATTGACTGGAGATTATTTTGAAAAATAAAGTTTTGTAGCCAAAAGTGTGCGGAATAATACGGTGTATTGGAATCCTGAATGAAAACAATTTGCTTTCAGAGAAAAGATGTTTCATTACTTACTGAACGCTCCTCGTATTTTATGGTGATTACAGTTTCCAGTGTAGTCTTAATCAAGCGTTAACAAGTCTAACTATGCACGATACGTTACATGTATTCCGACTGGTACACACTGCCACTCCCTGCACCGAGTGCCGACCCCCCTGCAGGTCTTCCTGAGTTTCACTATTTGTTGAATGTCTTTCACCCGCTACCCGATTGCCAGATTACAAGCAGGAAATCGATCTTACCACAGCCTAGCACAACTGCTTCGGTCCAGATATCTCTCCGGACAGTTCAAGATTCGACTGTACAAAACCCTGATCCAGCCTGTTGTTCTTTATGGCTGTGAGACATGGAGTATCCGGAAACAGGACTTCCATAAGCTCCTTGTTCTTGAGAGAAAAGTGCTTCGGAAGATCTTCGGTCCGGTTCTGGATGCAGATACGGGGGAATGGAGGATGAGATACAACCAAGAGCTTGAGGAACTATACCAGCAGCCCAAGACAGCAGGAACTGTCAAAGCCAAACGAATGCAGTGGGCCGGCCATGTGGCCCGGATGGAGGATCACAGATGGCCTCGGAAGCTCCTGGATTTCACACCTACAGGAAAGAGACCGCCAGGGAGACCCAAGAAGCGTTGGAGGGATGGACTCCATGAAGATTTAAACCAAGTGAACGGATGGCGGATAGCAGCAATGGACAGCATACAGCGGAGGAGGAAACTAGTAGATGCGTGCGGTCCACTGTAGTAGTAGTAGTATCTGATTGGCAGTTCTAGAGTCATTCAAACAAAGTCTACGGTCAATAGCGCGTTAATACTCAGATCATGCAATACTAGTTGGAGGCGACTTTAACCTCCCGAGTATAGACTGGGAAGTCCGCTGATTGATTGCGAGGGGTACAGACAGTCATACGAATTATTTTCGAACACGTTCTCTGAAAATTTTATTGAGCAGCTAGCTCGGCAGCCCGCACGTAATGGAAATATCTTAGACCTTGAAGCTACAAATAGGCCGGACTTTACTGACAATGACAGTATAGAAACAGGAATCAGCGATCATCGTCATTGCAACTGTGATCACGAAAGTTAATAAATCAGTCAAGAATGATAGGAGAGTGTTTATGCTAGGCAGAGCAGATAAGCAGTTATTAACATCTTTCTTAGACAGTGAATTGGCATCACGTAGTACCATTAAGACGGATGTAGAGGAATTATGGGCAAAGTTTAATCAGACTATAAGTCGTGGTCTGATGAGTTACGTGCCTAGTAAGTGGATGAAGGATGGAAAAGACCCACCATGGTTTAATAACGAAATTCCTAGGTTCAAAAGGGGACGAACAAACGACGACAAGCGACGGTTAGCAGACATTCGTGAGTCTGTGAAAAGATCAATGCGCCAAGCATACAACGACTACCACCGTCACACCTTAACAAAGGATCTGTCAGAGACCCGAGGAAGTTCTCGTATGTAAAATCGCTAAGCGAGTCTAAAGCTTCCGTTCAGTCTCTTGTTGACCAGTCTGGTGTGGCAGCTGAAGATAGCAAAACGAAGGCCGAAGTTTTAAATTTCACGTTCAAGAAATCGTTCAAGCAGGAGAACCGTACAAACATAACATCATTTGACCATAGGACAGACTCCCGTATGGACTACATGGCAGAAAACGTCCCTGGCATAGCGAAATAACTGAAAGAAAAAGCAAACAAATCACCGGGTCCGGATGGAATCTCAATTCGATTTTACCGAGAGTGCTCCACGGCACTGGCCCCTTTCCTACCCTGCATTTATCGTGACTCCCTCGCCCAGCGCAAAGACTCAAGCGACTGGAAAAAAGCGCAGGCGACATCAGTATATGAGAAAAGTAAAAGAACTGATCCGCAAAAATTACAAACAAGTATCCCTAACTTCCATTTGCTGCAGAATCCGTGAACGTATTCTCAGTTCGGACTTTCTTGAGACTGAGAAGCTTATGTCCACGAATCTGCATGGTCTAAGAAAGCATCGCTCCTCCGAAACTCAGCTTGCCCTCTTTTCCCACGATATACTGGGAACTAAAAGACCTGAGTCGAAACAAGGCCCCGGGAGTAGACAACATTCCATTAGAACTACTGACGGCCTTGGGAGAGCTGGTCCTGACAAAACTCTACCATCTGGTGAGCAAGATATTTGAGAAAGGTGAAATACCCTCAGACTTCAAGAAGAATATAATAATTCCAATCCCAAAGAAAGCAGGTGTTTACAGATGCGAAAATTACCGAACTATCAGTTTAATAAGTCACAGCTGCAAAATACTAACGCGAATTCTTTACAGACGAATGGAAAAACTGGTAGAAGCCGACCTCGGAGAAGATCAGTTTGGATTCCGTAAAAATGTTGGAACACGTGAGGTAATACTGACCTTACGACTTATCTTAGAAGAAAGATTACGGAAAGGCAAAGCTACGTTTCTAGCATTTGTAGACTTAGAGAAAGCTTTTGACAATTCTAAGAATCGAGGGGCACGGAAGGGAAGCAGTGACTAAGAAGGGAGTGAGACAGGGTTGTAGCCTATACCAAATGTTATTCAATCTGCATATTGAGCAGTAAAGGAAACGAAAGAAAAATTCGGAGTAGGAATTAAAATCCATGGAGAAGAAATAAAAAATTTAAAGTTCGCCGATGACATTGTAATTCTGTCAGAGACAGCAAAGAAGCTGGCAGAACAGTTGAACGGAACGGACAGCGCCTTGAAAGGAGGATATAAGAAGAAAATCAACAAAAGCAAAACAAGAATAATGGAATGTAGTCGAATTAAATCGGGTGATGCTGCGGGAATTAGATTAGGAAATGAGACGCTTAAAATAGTAAAGAAGTTTTGCTATTTGGGTAGCAAAATAACTGCTGATGGTCGAAGTAGAGAGGATATAAAATGTAGACTGGCAATGGCAAAGAAAGCGTTTCTGAATAAGAGAAATTTGTTAACATCGGGTATAGATTTAAGTGGTAGGAAGTCGTCTCTGAAAATATTTGTATGGAGTGTAGCCATCTATGGAAGTGAAACATGGACGATAAATAGTTTGGACAAGAAGAGAACAAAAGCTTTCGAAATATGGTGCTACAGAATAATGTTGAAGATTAGATGGGTAGATCACCTAACTAATGAGGAAGTATTGAATAGAATTGGGGAAAAGAGGAGCTTGTGGCACAACTTGACAAGAAGAAGGGACCGGTTGGTAGGTCATGTTCTGAGGCATCAAGGGATCACCAATTAAGCATTGGAGGGCAGCGTGGAGCGTAAAAATCGTAGAGGGAGACCAAGAGATGAATACACTAAACAGATTCAGAAGGATGTAGGTTGCAGTAGTTACGCGGAGATGGAGGCTTGCACAGTATAGAGTAGCACGGAGAGCTGCATTAAGCCAGTCTCTGGACTGAAGGCCTCAACAAAAACAAAACCTTTTTTTCGGATGATGAAAGTTGTCAATACGAAGTAATAAATAAATATGTTAAGAAATCTAGGTGGTTTAATTCATAAAATGCGCACAATGATCGCGAACTCGTATAGGAAATTTATTTCGAATGTTTATTTCTTGGAAGGGGGTAGGGAGAGGGAAGGGCTTATACAGTACATGCAGCATGATTAAAAAAAAAGCACTCAACACAGATGTGCCACAGTTTGCCTGTATCTCAACAAATGCAACATAACTCATCAAGTTCTGTTCTAGATGTAAGTAGTGATTCCATTGCGCCAGTAAACTGGTTATTCTAGTCATCGGCATCATGTAAATGCCGAAAACATTCTCTACAAGAAGTCCCATTCCAGTTGAAACAGTAAACTTTTTAAGATTCTGAAATAGGTCCTGCGTTTGAGTTTCTCAATTTTAGACGTGTGACTTATTTTGAAAGCCACTGGTCTCTTCTTTTAATTAAATAGAAATTTTGAATTTCTCTGTGACAGCTCGTCTTTGACCATTCTTGCATTCTAGTCTACGATATCTCTCGTGACCATTCGACGTTACACGATTAACATTTTCGTGACAATGAAACTCATTCGGAATGTGATGATCAAAGACAGTTCTCAGCCAGTTCTTATGCCAATAAAACTCTGAAAGAGTAACTTGGTCAATCGAATATATACTCTCGGAATCGGTAAAGCCAGTATCATTGGTGAGAGCAAAGCCACCATCTAGAGAGCGTTTTCCAAATTCTTCAGAAATAATCTAATGCCGGTTTTATTTGGAAAATACTCGTCCACACCATCCAGATTTTCGGAAATATGAATATATCGAACCTGTGTGTGTGTGTGTGTGTGTGTGTGTGTGTGTGTGTGTGTGGTGGAATAACCATTTAAAATTAAATACTTGTAATGAGACAGATGGCAGAGTGAGATTCTCCGGAGGAATTGTAAAGAAATGAGATTTATGTACGGAGGTAGTAGCTTACAAAACCATAGTTGGACCGATTCTCGAGTGGTTTTAGTTATTCTTCGACGTTTCCAAGTGGAGTTAAAGGAAGAGATAAAGAACATTCGAAGAACATTTCGTCACTCATACATCTAACCAGCACGAAACCGACGTCGATAACGTCTAACTATAGTGACAGTATTGGCAAGTGGAGTGTTGCTCGTCGCGGAGTTACTGTTTTAATCCTTAGAACATACGTTTCAAGAAGAGTTATCAATATATTACTTACTCCTGTTATATGAGTGTATTGGTTTATTGAGGAAAGTGAACCGACGCTTCTGTTGATTCCATATTAATGTTCGTTTTCTGGCCTGACGTTGAAGTCTCCACGTAGTAAGAGGCCCAATAAATGGCATTCGTAGGGCATGTGACTCGTGGTCTATAGGTAGCGTCTTTGATTAGTAATCAGAACGTACTCGGTCCCGGGTTCGAACCCCACCACCGCTTGAATTCTGAATAAAAATCATCAGCAGTGGTGGCCGAAGACTTCCGGCATAAGGAGACACCCCTCATCCAGCCGACGGCCATGTGTAAGCGGATGGACGAGCGACCAGTGGTTCAGGGCCCTCTCTTGCCCTTGAGGTAGGAAATTGCCCCCAAAAATGGAAGAATCAGCAATGATCAACGGCATCAGAATGCAGAAGGCAATGGTAACCACTGCATTAAAGACACGTAACGTGTATCCACAGGACAAAAAATGTGTGTGAAATCTTATGGGACTTAACTGCTAAGGTCATCAGTCCCTAAGCATACACACTACTTAACCTAAATTATCCTAAGGGCAAACACACACCCATGCCCGGCCCGAGGGAGGACTCGAACCTCCACCGGGACCAGCCTCACAGTGCATGACTGCAGCCCCTAGACCGCTCGGCTAATCCCTCGCGGCTCCACAGGACATATGGCCCGTAATTGAAAAAGTGTCATGATCTCTCCACTGGCAAAAGATTCCGGGATAGCCCTCCATTCGGATTTACGTGAGAGAACTGCCAAGGGGGAGGTACCACAAGGAAAAGATTGATAACCAATGAAAGGGCAGCGCTCTACCAGCTGTGGATGAGGGGGGGGGGGGGGGGGAGCGGGGCTAGGAAATCTGAAAATGGAAATGCTAAGACTCAATCTAGGTATAGTGGATATTGCGTCCAACCTTGCCGTCAAATATGGGGTGTCTAAGAGTCCTTCGTACTCAGTTCGCTACACAATCAAATCAAACAAGTCGTATTAATGCCTTTTATTACAAAAAAGTAAATAACAACACTTTGACAATTACACAAATGCGTCGCAAGCAAAGGGTGACGTACAAAATAAGCAATCTCTTCAGTATAACAATTCCCGTGTTACGTAGAGTGTACAAGGCAAGTAACGAGCGTTGACGCTTCTATCCAAGTCGCTAGTCTTCAAGCGGCTGTTCGACTGGCCGTCACCAGTTTGCAGCGCTTACGACCCCTTCACATAGGGGCCGCTGCTGTCACATTGTCGTCCTGGAGGGAGGTCCAGTCAGTGTGTGATTGGCTGACCTCTTCTCACAGCCATCTCTTCTCTATCGTTCCCGACTGTCGTGCCGGTGCTTGACGTTATGCCGTAACACTGTGGGTCAGTGACGTGAAATGGAAAGAACACAAGGATTTCTGGTCAGACGAGTATAAGGTAATATCAACAGTAACGGAAAGTGGTATAACTGGCGTAGGATTCGTTGTGAATGGGAAGGTAGGGCAGAGGGTGAGTTACTGTGAACAGTTCAGTGATTTCTCATCAGAGTCGACAGCAAAGCAACACCAACAACGATAGTTCAGGTATACACGTCGACGTCGCAAGCCGCAGATGAAGAGACAGAGAAAGTGTATGAGGTTATTGAACGGGTAATTCAGTACATAAGGGAGATGAAAATATAATAGTCATGGGGGACTGGAATGAGGGTGTAGGGAAAGGTGTAGAAGAAAGGATTACAGTAGAATACGGGCTTGGCAGTAGCAATCAGAGAGGAGAAACATCGAGTTCTGCAATAAATTTCAGCTAGTAATAGCGAACACTCTGTTCAAGAATCACAAGTGGACGAGGTATACTTACGAAAGGCCGGGAGGTACGGGAAGATTTCAGTTAGATCACATATTGGAGAGGCGGAGATTCCAAAATCAGATGCTGCATTGTAAAGCATACCGAGGAGCAGATATAAACTCAGATCACAACTTAGTAGTGATGATGAATAAGCTAAAGAGACTAGTCAGGAAAAATTACTGCACAAAGGAGTGGGATACGGAAGTACTAAGGAATGAGGAGATAAGCTTGAAGTTCTCTGAGAGTACATACATTGCAATAGGTAATACCTCGATAGCCAGTTCAGTTGAAGATAAATAAACATCTCTAAAAAGGGTAGTCGCAGAAGTTGAAAAGAAAACCGTGGGTACAAAGACGGTAACTGGAAAGAAACTGTGGGTAACAGAGGAAATACTTCAGTTTACTGATAAAAGTCGGAAGTACAAAATGTTCTCTGAAATTCAGAAGTTCAGAAACACAAGTCATTTAGGTATGAAATAAATAGGAAGTGCAGGAAAGCTAAGACAAAATGGCTGCGTGGAAAATGTGAAGACATCGAAAAAGAAACGATCATCTGAGGGAGTGATTCAGCTGACAGAAAAACGAAAACAACCTTAGGTAAAATTAAAAGCGAGGGTGATAACATTACGAGTGCAATGGGAATTCCACTGTTCACTGCAGAGGAGCGAGGCGATAGGTAGGAAGATTACATTAAAGATCTCTATGAGAGGGAGGACATGTCTGTGTGACAGAGGAAGAAACAGGAGTAAGTATAGAAGAGATAGGGGATTCAGTATTAGGATATGAAAGTAGAAGAGCTTTGGAGGACTTGAAATAAAATAAGGCAGCAGGGATAGATTACATTCCATCAGACTTTCGAAAAAGTGGCAACAAAACGGCTATACACGTTGGTGTGTAGAACTTATGAATCTGACGATATATCATCTGATTTTCAGACAAGCATTATCCACACAAATGCAAAGATCGCAAGAACTGACAAGTGTGAGAAATATCGCACAATCAGCTTCACAGTTCAAGCACCCAAGTTGCTGACAAGAATGATACACAAAAAATGGAAAAGAAAATTGAGGATGTGTTAGATGACGATCCGTTTGGCTTTAGGAAACGTAAATGCTTCAGTGAGGCAGCAAGATTAAAGCAAAATCAAGACACGTCCATAGGATTTGTTGATCTTGAATAAGCTTCGACAGTGTCAAATGGTGTAAGATGTACGAAATTCTAAAAAAAATAGGAATAATCTATAGAGAAAGACGAGTAGTGTACAGTATGTACAAGAACCATGAGAGAACAATAACAGTGCAAGACCAAGAACGAAGTGCTCGGATGAAAAAGCATGTAAGACAGGGATGTTGTCCTTCAACCCTACTGCTCAATCTGTACATAGAAGAAGCAATGACGGAAATAAAGGAAAGGTTAAAGAGCAGTATCAATGATAAGATTCGCTGATGACATTGGCATCCTCAGCGAAAGCGACGAAGAACTACAGAATCTGCTGAATGGAATGAACAATCTAATGAGTAAAAAATATCGATTGGGAGTAAACCGAAGAAACACGAAAGTAACGAAAGTGAGTAGCAAAAATTACAATAGTCAGAAACTTAATATTAGGATTGGTGACCAGGAAATAGATGGAGGAATTCTTCTGCCTAGGCAGAAAAATAACCCATGATGGGCGGAGCGAGGAGGCCGTAAAAAGCAGGCTAGTACTGGCAAAAAGAGCACTCCTGGCCAAAACAAGTCTGCTGGTATAAAAAATAAGCCTTAATTTGAGAAATAAATTTCTGAGAACATACATTTGGACCAAACATTAAATGGCAGCGAAACATGGACTATATGAAAAACGGAAAAGAAGAGAATCGAAGCATTTGAGATGTGGTGCTACAGAAGAATGTTGAGAATTAGGTGGAGTGATAAGGTAGTGAATAAAATGGTTTCTCCGGTGAGAAAAGTGCTACGTGGAAAACACTTGACAAGAAGAACGGACAGGATGGTAGGACATCTGTTCAGACATCATGGAATAACTTCTGTTGTACTAGTGGGAGCTGCAGATGATGAAAACAGTAGAGGAAGACAAAGATTGAAATACATCCCACAAATAACTGAGAACGTAGGTTGCAAGTGCTACTCCGAGATGAAGCGATTGACACAGGAGAGGAACTCGTGGCGGGCCGCATCAAAACAGTCAGAAGGATGATGACTCAAAAAATATTGTGTGGACGACAGGAGTCGCTCAGTTTGCATGTATGGTACCAATATGCCTCCTACAGCCGTTTCGAAAAATGATGATATCTTTCGATGAAAATTTAGAAATTGATTTCTTAGTATGTCTTTCATTCCAGTTTCAATTGAAGTATCGGTGTCTGTAATGTTATATGCTTCACAAGACAGACACCTGCCGAGATCCTTGATTAATACTATGTCTCGTTTCTCTTAAAAATATCACTCTTGTTATTTCTCGATGTTGTGATATCCATAACGGGTACAGAATTTGATATGAAACAAAAGGAAGGAGCACTACAATGTACTTTCTAATACTTTATCTAATATTCTCCGTCATTTTCAAGTAGTCTTCCGTCAGCTGTCATTGTGATAATTTAGTTTTACAATGGATTGTGAATAAGGTCTCATTTTGTTTTCCTGTATTAAGTGCATTCGACATGCTAAGTTCATAGAACTCGTTCCGAAAATGTAGACCTATCAATTCCAATCGAATTATCAGCTCCAGGTGTAATGCTCACTTTCAAATACTACAGCGAGAATTTATGCTATAGTGCTCTGGTTTCCCTGCGTATTAACTCCAATGTGTTTGGACACTGGTTGAAAACGTCAAGTCATCAGTCCCGCCAATTGAAGCTGACAGGTGCGACAGTACAAGGAAAAAGGCGCTGTAATTTCGTTCCTGAGCAGAAAGGCTTGTGAAATGTTCGACTATTATCGGACGCGTTAACGAAGTTGAACTGGTTCACTGGCGAGTCTGAGGAGGCGGACGGGGGGAGGGGGGGGGGGGGGAATTCTATACTGGCCCCCACTCGTCGCCACATCAGACAATACGATACAATACAGTTAAAATACGATAACACACAGAACAAAGTTTACGCTATTCATGGACGGATGGCACACACGACTTCAGTTCCTTAGTTCAACTGTTACAGCCATAACATTAAAATCTTCACCATATCATGAAAACAGCGGTTCCCGTACTAAGAGATAAACTCTAGGACACACAGAATCGATAATGGCTTCTTTGTGGACGATACAGTAACGCTAATATTGTTTCCGTTTTTAGGAAAATGCAAACGCAGTTGAGACGAGATTCTTTGGAAATAAGATGGCCATAAAACGGAAAAGAAAACAAGGTCTGTTAGACGACGATCAGTTTTTCTTTCTGAAAGTTAAGAGCACCAAAGTTCTAACGCTGCGATTCATAGTGCAAGCAGGATTTGACAGCCTACGAAAAGTGTTCTACAATGTCAAATGGTGCAAGATGTTAGAAATTCTGAGAAAAATAGGGGTAAGCTATAGCGAAAGACGGGTGGTATACAGTATGCACGAGAAAGAAGCGAACAATAACAGTGGAAGACCAAGAACTACGTATTCGGCTTAAAAAGGCTGTAAGATAGGGACGCAGCCTTTTGCCCCTATTTTTCAATCCACGCATGGAAGGAGCAATGGCGGAAATAAAGATAAGCTTCAAGAATGGCATTAAAATTCAGACTGAAGGGATATCAATGATAAGGTTCGCTGACGACACTGATAATCTCAGTGAAGGTGAAAAATTACAGAACGTGTTGAACGGAATACAAAGTAAAGAATATGGCTTGAGAGCAAACCGAGGAAAGACAGAGCTAATGAGGAGCAGGAGATAGGAGATTAACGATAAACATTAAAACTGGGGACTTCGAAGTAGACGAAGTTACAGAATTATGCTACACTGGAAGTAAAATAACTCATGACGGACGGTGGAAGGAGGACATGAAAAGCAGATCATCGTAGGCAAAAATGGCAATTCCTGGGCAGGAGACTTTTGCTAGTATCAAATATTGCCCTTAATTTGAGAAAGAAATTTCGGTGAATTTATGTTTGGAGCATCGCAGTGAATGGTAGTGAATGTTGGACTTTTGAAAAGTCGGAAAAAGAAGAGAATCTAAGCGCGCTGTAGGAGAATGTTGGAAATTGGACGGATTGTTGAGGTGAGGAGTGAGGTGGTATCAAAACGTTGACATGGAGAAGGGACACGGTGGTAGAATATGTGATGAGGCATCAGGGAGTGATTTCCATGGCAAAAACTGCAAGGGAAGACAGAGACTGGAATACATCCTGCAAGTAATTGTGGAAGTAAGGTGCGAGAGCTCTGAGATGAAGAGGTGGGCACAAGACACGAATACTTATCGGTTCGTAAGTGACTAAAATATATAGACGTACAAGGTGTCTTTCGTAAGAGTCGTCAGGTGTATTTTTTCTGGTGTTTCCCTGGACACGGTGGTGAGCATTTACTGTGATAGTTACAAGCATCTGAAAAAAATATGTGAAGACAGTAACTGTTCTCGAAAGAACAGAATACTGTTGATGACCGTGCAGCTTTTCCCTGGAATAAATTAACTGAAACCCTCAGCTGCCGACAGGTGTTGTTGATATACCTCGACGTGGACAGCTGAAAATGTGTGCCCCGACCGGGACTCGAACCCGGGATCGCCTGCTTACATGGCAGACGCTCTATCCATCTGAGCCACCGAGGTGTCTATAAGGTACATTACATATGTAGAATTGGGAATGTGAGTCTCACGGTAAGTGTGCAAGGGATAAGTCCCTGCACTCGCGCTATTCATCTGTGTCCTCGGTGGCTCATATGGATAGAGCGTCTGCCATGTAAGCAGGAGAACCCGGGTTAGAGTCCCGGTCGGGGCACACATTTTCAGCTGTCCACATCGAGGTATATTAACACCACCTGTCGGCAGCTGAGGGTTTCAGTTAGTCATCATTTATCTGAAAAAAATGCTGAAATAATGCGGTTTAATTCGATAGTTTTAAATTCAATGGAACAGTCCACTTCCTTTCCACACACGTCAGTTTTTCGGCTCTGGTACTTGAAGATGTGCTCGGAGAGCGAGCTGTCCGCTGTAGGGCGTGCATGAAATCGGCCAAATAGACTCTTATCTGCCCTGGGCAACTTGACTGACAGGTTCGGGCGCACGTGTCGACACTCATCGCCTCGGGACCGCAACTACAGCTCAACAGCGTGACTCAGAGCTGCCCGAACGACTCTCGGCGACAGCAGATTGCGAAGAGACGTCGCAACCTCGCGGACTCCACGCGGTCTTTGTTCGCAAACTGTGGACTTTGCCCATGAGTCACGAGGTACGACCTCTGAAACAGCCACCGGCGCCGAGTATCTTATCTCCTCAGCTCTCGCTTCCATAGGGAGCCGCCGCAAGACACCATGAGGTCTCGGAGCGCGTTTCTAAACCAAACTTTCGTAATACTCGGAACAGGAGCGAAGGTACAGGGTATCCATAAACCCGTACATATGCGAATATTCTCCAGAAGCGACCGTACTGTGACTGGCGAATAGTACATCGTATCGTTCCACTCTCAAATGGAGCGAAGAGAAAACCTGTTTTGGTGACTCAGTACACCACCTTGAGCCCTCAAGGGGGGTAGGACGTCAAACGGGACGACTTGGAGCAGGAGAGACACCACAGGAATTTTTAATTTCCACTGTCTATAATTTTAAAAATAAATTCATAAAACTTTGTCAGAATGACCAGAAAGGATTCAGGATTTACACTTATAGTGGTGGAAGATCAAAAATATAAGAAAATAATTTATTTTTTTACATTTGTATTTCACCTTTTTTTCACTTACCACTGGCTGCATTTGTTGCTATAGGTACACTTTTCTTCATAAGTAAGGAAGATACTTCGATGAGTTTTGCACAGCATACAAAACTTACTTAAGGTGTATGAAACTCTAGAATTTTCCAAATCTATTAAAAACTGTGGTAAAAATTGAGGTAATTAACTATAAAATTTGAGTGTTTTCTAAACATGAAGTTTAAAATGTAACAGCACATTCATTTTTTCATAAATTAAATAATTTCTAGAGTTTCATACACCTGTAAGTATGGTTTGTATGCTGTGCAAAATTCATCGAAGAATCTCTCTTACTTATGAAGAAACGTGTACGTATATCAACAAACGCAGCCAATAGAAGTGAAAAAATTATGAACTTTCACATGTAAAAAAAAATATTGTTATTTTTTAAACTTTCACTGCTATGATTGTGAATCCTGAATCCTTCCTGGTCATGCTGACGAAACTTTATGAATTTATTCGTAAAAGTATAGACAGTGGAAATTAAAATGTCCTGTGGTGTCTCTCCAGCTCCAAGACGGCCCGTTTGACGTCCTACCCCCCTTAACCCACGCTAAGAGAGTGAACTCCAATCGTATACACGATCCCATCAGTGGCCAACATCTATGAACTGGCTTCCACAGAATACTCTACATCGATACTCTCCAAATCACATTCAAGTGCCTGGCACAGAGTTCATCGAACCACCTTCAAAATAATTCTCTATTATTCTAACCTCTTACAGAGGGCAGAAAAAAACACAGCACCTATATCATTCAGTGAAAGCTCTGATTTTCCTTATTTTATTATGATGATCGTTCCTCCCTATATAGGTCGGCATCAACAAAATATTTTCGCATTCGGAGGAAAATGTTTCGTCATAAGCCTCCGCCGCAACGAAAAACGTTTTTGTTTTACTGATGTCCACCCCAAAATCCTGTATCATTTCAGTGACATTATTTCCCCTATTTCGCGATAATACGAAACGTGCTACCCTTCTTTGACCTTCCTCGATCTACTCCGTCAGTCCCATATGCTAAGGACCCACTATTCTAAAATAGGACAAGCGTAGTGTAGGTAGCCTTTCTAAATCTCTTACATTTTCTAAGTGTCATACCAATAAAACCCAGTCTTTCGTTAGCCTTCGGCACAACATTTTCTTCGTGTTCCTTCCAGTTTGTTCGCAGTTTTAATTCATAGATATTTAGTTGAATTTACAGCCTTTAGATTTGCCTGATTTATTGTGTAGTGGAAGATTAACGGTTTCCCTTTAGCACTCATGTGGCTGACCTCACACTATTCGTTATTTAGGGCCGATTGCCAATTTTTGCACTATACACATATCTTTTCCCAATCGTTTTGCAATTTGTTTTGATCTTCTGATGACGTTACTAGTCGATGAACGACAGCGCCATGTGCAAACAGCCTAAGACGGCTGCTCAGACTGTCTTCTGAATCGTTTATATAGATAAGGAACAGCAAAGGCCTATAACACTACCTTGGGGAACGCCAGAAATTACTTCTGTTTTACTCGATGACTTTCCGTCAGCTACTACGAACTCTGACCTCTCTGACAGGAAATCACGAATCCAGTCACATAACTGAAACGATATTCCAAAGCACGAAGTTTTATTACAAGCCGTTTTTGTGATTTGTTTTGATCTTCTGATGATTCTACTAGTCGATAAGCACGCAATTTCGCTACAAGCAGCTTGTGAGGTAAATTGTCAAAATCCTTCTGTAAATCTAGAAATACGGAATCGATCTGAAATCCCTTGTCAATAGCATTCAACAATGTGTGTAAAGAGCTAATTGTGTTTCACAAGAAATATGTTTTCTAACTCCGTGTTGACTGTGTGTCACCGGTTTCTTCGAGGTAATGCATAATGTTCGAATACAATATATGTTCCCAAAATCGTGCTGCATATCGATGTTAATGGTATGGGCCTGTAATATAGTGCATTATTCTACTACCTTTCCTGAATATTGGTATGACCTGTGCAACTTTCCAGTCTTCTTGTTCGGATGTTTCGTCGAGCGAACGGTTGTATGTGGTTGATAAGTATGGCGAAATGGCTGAAGGAAAAACGTGAAGATAACGAAAAAGAAATGATTGTCGGAAGGACAGACTCAGCATACAGAAAAATCAAAAGAATCTTCGGTGACATTATAAGCAAGGGTGATAACATTAAGAGTTCAACGGGAATTCCGCTGTTAAATGTAGAGGAGAGTGCGGATAGTTGGAAAGAATACATTGAAAACCTCTATGAGGGGGAAGATTTGTCTCATGTGATAGAAGATGAAACAGGAGTCGATTTAGAAGAGGTAGAATCAGAATTTAAAAGGGCTTTGGAGGACTTACGATCAGATAAGGCAGAAGGGATAGATAACATTCCATCAGAATTTCTAAAATCATTGGGGGAAGGGGCAACAAATGAATATTCACGTTGGTGTGTAGAATGTATGAGTCTGTCGACATACCATCTGACTTTCGAAAAAGCATAATCCAATTCCGAAGGTGGCAAGAGCTGACAAGTGCGAGAATTACCGCACGATCAACTTAACGGTTTATGCATCCAAGTTGCTTACAAGAATAATATACAGAAGAATAGAAAGGAATATTGAGGATGCACTACATGACAATCAGTTTGGCTATGGGAAAAGTAAAGGCACGAGTGAGGCAATTCTGAAGTTGCGGTTTATAACGGAAGCAAGACTAAAGAAAAATCAAGACAAGTTCATAGGATTCGTTGACCTGGAAAAAGCATTCGACAATGTAAAATGGTGCAAAATGTATGAAATTCTGAAAATGCAGGGGTAAGCTATAGAGAGACAGACGGGTCATGTACAATATGTACCAAGAACGAAGTGCTCGTGTTAAAAAGGGTGTAATACAAGGATGCAGCCTTTTGCCCCTACTGTTCAATCTGTACGTCGAGGAAGCAGTGATGGAAATAAAAGAAAGGTTCAGGAGTGGAATTAGAATTCAAGGTGAAAGGATATCAATGATACGATTCGCTGATGACATTGCTATCCTGAGTGAAAGTGAAGAAGAATTATGTCATTTGCTGAACAGAATGAACAGTCTAATGAGTACAGAGAATGGATTGAGAGTAAATAGAAGAAAGACGAAGGTAATGAGAAGTAGCTGAAATGAGAACAGTGAGGAACTTAACATCAGGATTGATGGTCACGAAGTCAATGAAGTTACGGAATTCTGCTGCCTCCGCAGTAAAATAACCAATGACGGACGGAGCGAGGAGGACATTAAAAGCAGACTAGCACTCACAAAAAGGGCATTCCTGGCCAAGACAAGTCTACTAACATCAAATACCGGCCGTAACGTGAGGAAGAAATTTTTGAGAATGTATGTCTGGAGTAGAGTTTTGTATGGTAGTGAAACATGGACTGTGGGAAAACCTGAACAGAAGAGAATCGAAGAATTTGAGATGTGGTGCTGCAGAGGAATGTTGAAAATTAGGTGGGTTGATAAGGTAAAGAATGAGGAGGTTCTGCGCAGAATAGGAGAGGAAAGGAATATGTGGAAAACACTGATAAGGAGAAGGGACAAGATGAAAGGACATCTGTTACGAATCAGAGAACGACTTACATGATTCTAGAGGGAGCTGTAGAGACCAAAAACTGTAGAGGAAGACAAAGATTGGAATACACCCAGAAAATAGTGAGGACCTAGATTGCAAGTGATACTCTGAGATGAAGAGGTTGGCACAGTAGAGGAATTCGTGGCGGGGCGCATCGAACCAGTCAGAAGACTGATGACAAAGAAAAGTATGCAGCTATTGTTTCAGCATACTCTGAAAGGAAGCTAACTAGTATAGAGTCTGGACCGGGAGACTTGACTTTGTTACATCATTTAAGTTGCTTCACTACTCCGAGGATATCTATTTCTACGTTACTCATGTTTGCAGCTGTTTTTGATTCGAGTTCTGGAATATTTACTTCGTCTTATTTGGTGAAGGGCTTTAGAAAGGCTGTGTTTAGTATCTTTGCTTTGACAGCACTGCCGTCGATAGCATTTCCATTGCCACTGCGCAGATAAGGCATTGATTGTGCCTTGCCGCTAGCATACTTCGCTTACGACCACAATCTCTTTGGATTTTCTGTCAGGTTTCGAGACAAACTTTTGTTGAGGAAACTATTATAAGCATCTCCCATTGAAGTCCGCACTGAATTTCGAGCTTCTGTAAAAGATCGACAATCTTGGAGATTCTGCGTATATTTAGACAAGAGCGATGGTGCGTCTGCAACCATAAACTACCGAATACAACATCGCTTTTACAGCCAGTTCATTGATGGTAGCCACTGATGGGATCGTGTATACGATTGTAGTTCACCCCCTCCGTTAAGGATGGTATATTAAGTCAGCGAAACTGGTTGTAGTATAATAAAACCACATCAAAGCGACAGCTGCTCCGTTTTATGACTGTCTACGTGCTTCAGGAGGAGCCCTCGAGCGAGATGTACGCCGGCGGCAAGAGCACCGTTCACCGTTCGGTGCCAGACGCCGGGTCCCCAGATTTTCTCGTGTTTCGCGAAACGGCCGTCTTCCTCCCTCTAGGGATTCCCGCTTGAGTTTACGTAGTATTTCCGTAATATTCGTGTCTCTGTTTTCCTCTATAGCTCTTACCTTCTACAACTTCCTCTAGCACCATGAAAGTTCTTCCCTGACGTCTCAACACACGTCTCCTTTTGCTTGTCAGTGTTTTCCAAAGGTCCCTTCCTCGGCGATTCTGCGGAGAAACTCCTTCATATTCCGTGCCTTATCAGTCCATCAAATTTTCAACATTCACCTGAAGCGCCACCGCTCACAGACTTCGATTCTCTTCTGTTCCGATTTTCCCACAGTTCACGTTTCACTAGCATGCTGTCCTCCAAATGTCAGAAATTTCTTCTTAAAATTAGGATCTATGTTTCATACTAGCAGACTTCTCATGGCCACGAATGCACTTTTCGCCATTGCTAGTCTGCGTTTTATGTCCTCCTTACGTTGTCCGTCACGGCTTATTTTTGCGGCCTAGATAGCAGAATTGCTTAACTTCATCTACTTCTTGATCGCCAGTCGTGATGTTAAGTTTCTCGCTGTTCTCATACTTCTCTTTACTTTCGTCTCTCTTCGACTTACTCTGAAATCATATTCTGTATTCATCAGACTGTCCATTCCATTCAACACATCCCGTAATTGTTCTCCTCTTTCTGAGGATAGCAGTGTCACGAGCGAATCGTATTATTGATATCCTTTCACCTTGAAGTTTAATCCCGTCCTTGAACCTTTGTTTTATTTCCGTCAATGCTTCTTCGATGTACAGATTGAACGGTATGGGCCGCAGGATTGCATCCCTGTCTTACATTCTTTTTAATCCGAGCACTTCGTTCTTGGTCTTCCAGTCAGGTACCGGTAACAAATCCAGCTGAACGCCTCTGAATGTATTCGATGTCTTCCTTTAATCCTTCCTGGTGGGGGTCCCAAACACTCGGACAGTACTCAAGAATGGGTCGCACTGGTGTTTGTGCACGGTCTCCTTTATGCGGGCAATATCGTGGTGATGTTACAAACTTTCACGGACGATGGAGAATGATAACTGTATCAGTTTCCGGTAAGGGATGTCCGGAAACGACATAATCGGAAGTCATAAGCGAAAATCGTTTTGATACCTCTTACGGTGAAATAAATCTACCAGTACTGTTGTTTCTAAGATAGCAGAGGTGGTAGTATAGACCAAAATAATAAATGAAAGTCTCTAAGATGCATGCCTTAAGGGCCCACGTTTACCAGACCATCGGGTGGTGGGTTTCCGGGTTCCGCTTAATAGGACTAGAAGACTCTTGAGTCCATTACACACAGGAAGCGGCTATGCGGATAGCGGGGGCTATGTGGAAGGGACTGGGCGGTTTTAGGCTAGAGAGGAAACCACAGAAAAGGCGTCCATCTAAAAGGGGGCAGGTAAAACACAGTAAGGTAGTTATAGAAACGATCGGTATTATAAATTGTCGTAGCTGTGGTGGGAAAGAACCAGAGCCCCAAGCCCCTATAGAAAGCATTTAAGCTCTAATAGTTATAGGTACAGAAAGCTGGCTAAAGCCGGAATAAGTTCAGCCGAAATTTTTTCCAACGATCTAACAGTGTTCAGAAAGGATAGAGCAAATACAGTTGGTGGTGCAGTATTTATTGCTGTCAGAGGTAGTTTGCCTTGTAGCGAAACTGAAGTAGATAGTTCGTGTGAAATAGTATGGGTAGAGGTTATACGTGACAATCGGACTAAACTATTAATTGGATCGTTTTACCGACCCCCCGACTGAGAAGATGTAGTTGCTGAACAGTTCAAAGAAAACTTGAGCCTCATTTGAAATAAGTACCCTGCTCATACAATTATAGTCGGTGGTGACTTCAATCTCCCCCGGTATGCTGGAAAAATTATACGTTTAAAGCCGGCGGTAGGCATAAAACGTCATCCGAAATTGTACTGAATGCTTCCTCAGAAAACTTTTTTGAGCAATTGGTTAATGAGCCCACGGTTGCGAAAGCATACTTGACCTCTCAGCAACAAATAATCCTGGACAAATGGTGAGTATCGTGGCGAATACAGGGATTAGCGACCACAAGGCAGTTGCTGCTAAGCTGAATAACGTAACACCCATAACCATCAAAAAGAAACACAATCTATATAAAAAAGCTGATAAAAATGCTCTTAACGCCTTTCTAAGAGACAATCTCCACTCCTTCCGATCTGATCACGTAAACATAGAAAAGATGTGGAATGATTTCAAAGAGATAGTACCTATGCCAATTGAGAGATATATACCACATAAATTAATAAGTGATGGTACTGATCCCGCATGGTACACGAAACTGGTCAGATCGTTGTTGCAGAAGCAACGATAAAAGCATGCCAAATTTAAGACCATAAAATCCCCAAGACTGGCAAAGTCTTGCTGAAGTTCGAAATAAGATGCTTTTAATAATTTCCACAATGAAACTCTGTCTCGGAATCTGGCAGAAAACCCAAAAAGATTCTGGTCATATATAAAGCACACCAGTGGCAAGACGCAATCAATACCTTCACTGCGCGATAACAACAGTGAAGTAACTGATGACAGTGCCACTAAAGCAGAGTTATTAAACACTGTTTTCCGAAACTCCTGCACCAAAGACGACGAAGTAAATATTCCTGAATTCCAATCAAGAACAACTGGTAAGATGATAAACACAGAAGTAGATATCCTCGGTGTAGCAAAGTAACTTAAATCACTTAATAAAGGCCAGGTTCCTCTCAGAGTATGCTGATACATGTTGTTGTCGTTGTGGTCTTGAGTCCAGAGACCGGTTTGATGCAGCTCCCCATGCCACTCTATCCTGTGCAAGCTTCATCTCCCAGTACCTACTGCAACCTACATCCTTCTGAATTTGCTTAGTGTAGCTTAGTGTATTCATCTCTTGGTCTCCCTCTACAATTTTTACCCTCCACGCTGCCCTCCTGTACTAAATTGGTGATCCCTTGATGCCTCAGAACATGTCCTACCAACCGATTCCTTCTTCTAGTCAAGTTGTCACAAATTTCTCTTCTCCCTAGTTCTATTTAGTACTCCTCATCAGTTACGGTATGTGATCTACCCATCTAACCTTCAGCATTCTTCTGTAGCACCACATTTCGAAAGCTTCTATTCTCTTCTTGTCTAAACTACTTACCGTCCATGTTTCACTTCCATATGTAACTACACTCCATTCAAATACTTTCCGAAACGACTTCCTGAAACTTAAATCTATACTTTATGTTAACAAATTTCTCTTCCTCAGAAATTGTATCATGCTGATACAATAGCTTAATATTTAGCAATTATATACAATCGCTCGCTCACAGAAAGATCCGCACCTAAAGACTGGAAAATTCCACAACTCACACCAGTTCCCGAAAAGGGAGGTAGGAGTAACCCGCTGAATTACAGGCCCATGTCACTGTCGTCGAATTGCAGTAGGGTTTTGGAACATCAACTGTGTGATCAAAAGTATCCGGACAGCTGAAAATGACTTACAAGTTCGTGGCGTCCTCTGTCGGTAGTGCTGGAATTCAATAATGTGTTGTCCCACCCTTAGCCTTGATGACAGCTTCCACTCTCGCAGGCATACGTTCAATCAGGTTCTGGAAGGTTTTTTGGAGAATGACAGCCCATTCTTCACGGAGTTCTCCACTGAGAAGAGGTATCGATGTTGGTCGGTGAGGCTTGACATGAAGTCGGCGTTCCAAAACATCCCAAAGATGTTCTATAGGATTCAGGTCATGACTCTGTGCAGGCCAGTCCATTGCAGGGATGTCACTGTCGTGTAACCACTCCGCCACAGGCCGTGCATTACGAATAGGTGCTCGATCGTGTTGAAAGATGCAATCGCCATCCCCGAATTGCTCTTCAACAGTGGGAAGCAAGAAGGTGCTTAAAACATCAATGTAGGCCTGTGTTGTGATAGTGCCACGCAAAACAACAAGGGGTGCAAGCCCCCTCCATGAAAAATACGACCACACCATATCACCACCGCCTCCGAATTTTGCTGTTGGCACTACACACGCTGGCAGATGACGTTCACCAGGCATTCGCCATACCCACACCCTGTCATCGGATCGCCACATTGTGTACCGTGATTCGTCACGCCACACAAAGTTTTTCCACTCTTCAATCGTCCAATGTTTACGCTCCTTACACAGAGGGAGGCGTCGTTTGGCATTTTTCGGCGTGACGCGTGGCTTATGCGCAGCCGCTCGACCATTAAATCCAAGTTTTCTCTTCTCCCGCCTAACTGTCATAGTACTTGCAGTGGATTCTGATGCAGTTTGTAATTCCTGTGTGATGATCTGGATATATGACTGCCTATACGACTCTTTTCAGCTGTCGGCGGTCTCTGTCAGTCAACAGTCGAGGTCGGCCTGTACGCTTTTGTGCTGTACGTGTCCCTTCACGTTTCCACTTCACTATCACATCGGAAACAGTTGACCTAGGTATGTTTAGCAGTGCGGAAATCTCGCGTACAGACATGTTACATAACTGACACCCAATCACCTGACCACGTTCGAAGTCCGTGATTTCTTCGAAGTGCCCCATTCTGCTCTCACACGATGTCTAATGACAACTGAGGTCGCTGATATGGAGTACCTGGCAGCACAATGTACCTAATATGAAAAGTATGTTTTTAGGGGTGTCCAGATACATTTGATCACATAGTGTATACTGTATTCGAACATTATGAAGTACCTCGAAAAAACGATTGATTGACACATATTCAGCACGGATTCAGAAAATATCGTTCTTGCGAAACGCAACTAGCTCTTTATACTGATGAAGTAATGAGAGCTATCGACAGGTGATGTCAAATTGATTCCTTACTTTTAGATTTCCAGAAGGCTTTCGACACCGTTCCTCACAAGCGTCTTGCAACCAACCTATGCCTATGGAATATCGCCTCAGTTGTGCGACTGGATTCGTGATTTCCTGTCAGAAAGGTCACAATTCGTAGTAATACACGGAAAGTCAACGAGTAAAACAGAATATCCGACGTTCCCCAAGGAAGTGTCATAGGCCCTCTATTGTTCCCGATATATATTAACGACATAGGAAACAATCTGAGTAGCCCTCTTAGATTATCTGCAGATGATGCTGTCATTTGGCGTCTTGTAAAGTCATCAAATGACCAGACCGAATTGCAAAATTATTTAGATAAGGTACCTGTATGGTGCGTAAAGTGGCAATTGACTTTGAATAAAGAAAAGTGTGAAGTTCTGGACATGAGTACTAAAAGAAATCCGCTAAATTTCGTTTACGCGATAAGTTACACAACTCTGAAGGCTGTAAATTCAACTAAATACTTAGGGGTTACAGTTACAAATATCCTTAATTGGAGTGATCACATAGTGTTGTGGGTAGATCAAAGCAAAGACTGCGATTCATTGGCAGAACACTTAGAAGGTGCAACTGATCTACTAAAGAGACTGCTTACTCCAGGCTTGTCCGCCCTATTCTGGAGTATTGCTGTGCGGTGTGGGATCCGCATCAGGTGGTACTGACGGATAACATTGAAAAAGTTCAAAGAAGGGGGGCTCGTTTTGTATTATCGCGAAATAGGGGAGATAGTGCCACAGACATGATATGTGAATTGGAGTGGCAATTATTAAAACAAAGGCGTTTTTCGTTGCGACGGGATCTTCTCATGAACTTTCAATCACCAGTTTTCTCCTCCGATTGCGAAAACATTCTGTTGGCACCCACTAAATAGGTATAAATGACCATCACGATAAAATAACAGAAATCAGGACTCGCACAGAAAAATTGAAGTGCTCGTTTTTCCCGCGCGGCGTTCGAAAGTGAAACGGTGGAGAGACAGCTTGAAGTTTGTTCACTGAACTCTCTGCCAGGCACTTAATTGTGAATAGCAGAGTAGACGTAGACCATTTTTTCTTATTTACGTCGATACTACCTCCATTCAAGATAAGGGAAGTAAAGAGCCTGTAGTAGAAGAGATCTTATTCACAGTATCGAAGACGATCACGTGCTCGTAGCTATAGAGGCAAGCATTTGAGAGGCCATGTTTCCAAGACATTTTTTCCTAGCTTTGGCCGATACTACCACCTCTGTAAATTACCTGTCTTAGCGACACCAGTACCGGTACATTTATTCCACCGTCAGATGTATCAGAAGGATTTTCCATTGTAACTTTCGTCTAGGTTGTTTCCGGACTACAATCCCTTAGCTCAATTTGACACATTTACCCTCCTCCATCACCACCCTGCAGATGAACCACACACTTCTAGAGTACTCCAACAACAGAGAAGTCGAGCATTTTTCTGCACTACTACCGTCCTTAGGCGCTCGTTCTATTTCATGTCGCTTTGCAACGTCACGCTCAGATATTCAGTCGCTGTTTCTGTGTCAAGCAGCACACAGTCAATTCTGTATTCGAACGCTACGGGCTTTTTTTCTTTCTCATCTACATTGACGTACATTTTTCCACTTTCGTAGCACGCTGTCATCACACCGAACAGAAAATAAGAAATGCTTAAAGCCGTTTAAAAGTATTTTAGTATTGTACTGCATGTAACTGTATTGTAAATACCGTTCTGCTAATTTTTCCCTCTCTGAATCATCAGTTTTTTGTCTGGTTTGATGCGGCCCGTGACGAATTCCTCTCCTGTACCAACCTCTTGATTTCAGAGTAGCTTTTGCAATCTACGTCCTCAATTATTTGTTCGATAAGTCTCTGTATTCCCCTACAGTTTTCAGCCTTTCTTCTATAGCTTCCTCTAGTCATTCCGTGATGCCTTAACACATGTCCTACCATCCTGTCCATTCTTCTTTCCTGTGTTTTCAACATATTTCTTTCCTCGACGATTCTTCGGAGAACCACCTCATTCCTTACCGTATCAGTCCACCTACTTTTCAACTTTCTTCTGTAGCAACACATCTCAAATCCTTCGATTCTCTTCTTTTCTGGTTTTCCCACAGTCCGTGTTTCACTAACATACAGTGTTATGTTCCACACGTACATTCTTAGAAATTTATTCCTCAAGTTAAGGCCACTGTTTGATATTCGTAGATTTCTCTTTGATAACTAACATTCTGTATAGATGATAGCGTTTGTGCCATCTCTTCGTTGGCGTACAATGTAGTCATACAGGCCTTCAGATGAAGCCTGTTTACTAATGACCGGAGTGCATTTTCTTAATGTTTCCATTTGTTTACTGTTGACTGTAGGAAGTGGACGAGTTACATTAGCGTGCGTACTAGCAGTGTCTGCTACTACAGCGAGTTAGTCAACTTTGATAATTTTAATAACGTCATGTTTACGTAAATGGTGCACAGTCATGCTTTTCTGAACACCTGTTGAGGAGAGGAAGTGAGTTACCGCATAAAAAGCGTACACAAAAATGAAGTATTTGTTCGTATCTTCGCAGACAACACAGAGACAACAAAGGTTGGTTAAAGCATCTCTGGTGGCTAAACAACATTTAGTTGATAAACTCTTTGTTTTGCTTCTCGACAAAAAGTTATTTGTGTGCTCAACATAAGAGACGCCCCCCCCTCTACAGTGACTTGTGGGGTATCTGCATTACCTACGTCTATGTAATGCGGTATTGACCACCAAACTTCACTAGAGGTGGTCCCACCACTATAAATGGAGGAAGGGAACATTGTATTGTCCGTAGAAAAGCAGTAACAGCAGAGCTAAGAAAAGGACGTGATACAGGCGAACGATCATATTTGGAGGGATGAGTTGATGACAGAATTGGGAGAGATGAAGAACATACCACACGTCGTTGATAGTATCCTCCACGACGGCGGTTTTTTGTAAAAGTTGATGGCTACCGTTCCAGTGCCCTTCAACGTGAAGAACGTATTCCTGATGGATATGTGCTCTCAACAATGTTGTTCATCTCGCATGTTAATGTTATACCGGTACTTCCGCAACCGATTCTGTCACAATTCGCAGATGCCACTGCGCTCCTCGCAGCCGTCGACTTAATGCCGCCATAGGACTCCTCCAACGACAACTGGAACTCACTGTAGAATAGGCAACGGCTAACCAGTATCAGGCTCAATTCTGAAAAAATCACCTGTCATGTTTACTAGGCGGTGTCCCGAACTGTGGCCGACTCCTAGTTAACAGTGTGGAATGACTCGGGGTAGATCGGGTCAAGTATCTTGACGTGACGATTGACAGGAAACATCACTTTAAAGCACGCACGCAAGACAAAAAGATGAAGATCGCGGGGGTCATGCGTTAAGTGTACTTACTTCTCGCCAGTACGCAAATGAATGTGCTAGCCGAGCTTCGGATATGTAAAGCAGTAATCCTGTCCTCCTGTATGGATGTTCCTCGTGGGGAGTGACGAGCAGCTCCAACCATACACCCCTACAGAGATTCCAGAATATACACTCCTGGAAATTGAAATAAGAACACCGTGAATTCATTGTCCCAGGAAGGGGAAACTTTATTGACACGTTCCTGGGGTCAGATACATCACATGATCACACTGACAGAACCACAGGTACATAGACACAGGCAACAGAGCATGCACAATGTCGGCACTAGTACAGTGTATATCCACCTTTCGCAGCTATGCAGGCTGCTAATCTCCCATGGAGACGATCGTAGAGATGCTGGATGTAGTCCTGTGGAACGGCTTGCAATGCCATTTCTACCTGGCGCCTCAGTTGGACCAGCGTTCGTGCTGGACGTGCAGACCGCGTGAGACGACGCTTCATCCAGTCCCAAACATGCTCAATGGGGGACAGATCCGGATATCTTGCTGGCCAGGGTAGTTGACTTACACCTTCTAGAGCACGTTGGGTGGCACGGGATACATGCGGACGTGCATTGTCCTGTTGGAACAGCAAGTTCCCTTGCCGGTCTAGGAATGGTAGAACGATGGGTTCGATGACGGTTTGGATGTACCGTGCACTATTCAGTGTCCCCTCGACGATCACCAGTGGTGTACGGCCAGTGTAGGAGATCGCTCCCCACACCATGATGCCGGGTATTGGCCCTGTGTGCCTCGGTCGTATGCAGTCCTGATTGTGGCGCTCACCTACACGGCGCCAAACACGCATACGACCATCATTGGCACCAAGGCAGAAGCGACTCTCATCGCTGAAGACGACACGTCTCCATTCGTCCCTCCATTCACGCCTGTCGCGACACCACTGGAGGCGGGCTGCACGATGTTGGGGCGTGAGCGGAAGACGGCCTAACGGTGTGCGGGACCGTAGCCCAGCTTCATGGAGACGGTTGCGAATGGTCCTCGCCGATACCCCAGGAGCAACAGTGTCCCTAATTTGCTGGGAAGTGGCGGTGCGGTCCCCTACGGCACTGCGTAGGATCCTACGGTCTTGGCGTGCATCCGTGCGTCGCTGCGGTCCGGTCCCAGGTCGACGGGCACGTGCACCTTCCGCCGACCACTGGCGACAACATCGATGTACTGTGGAGACCTCACGACCCACGTGTTGAGCAATTCGGCGGTACGTCCACCCGGCCTCCCGCATGCCCACTATACGCCCTCGCTCAAAGTCCGTCAACTGCACATACGGTTCACGTCCACGCTGTCGCGGCATGCTACCAGTGTTACAGACTGCGATGGAGCTCCGTATGCCACGGCAAACTGGCTGACACTGACGGCGGCGGTGCACAAATGCTGCGCAGCTAGCGCCATTCGACGGCCAACACCGCGGTTCCTGGTGTGTCCGCTGTGCCGTACGTGTGATCATTGCTTGTACAGCCCTCTCGCAGTGTCCGGAGCAAGTATGGTGGGTCTGACACACCGGTGTCAATGTGTTCTTTTTTCCATTTCCAGGAGTGTATATCTCAGGTGGATCCTAAAGGCCCCATATATGGGCGCGCATACGTGATATATTCACACTACCTGACCTCATCAGTAACCACACGCGGAAGTCACTGGACAACGCAGACAACCTCAGGCCAACTTTATGCCGTCTCGACTACGTTGGATCAGTCACTCCGCAACAATGATAGAGAGTTAAGGCACCTCTAGCCAACACCGAGGTACAGTACCTCAATAACTCCACCTCCAGAGAAACCAGCCCCATTCCAGTTGGGCAAAGGGACCTCCAAGCTCACCGTCCTTAGTCTGAATGAAGTTATTGCTACCCCTTGACCTGTCACCCAGGAAGTCCAGCCGCAAAGCGATAGTACTCTGAAATAACTGCCACAAAAGAAAGCTTACTAAATTCGAACATGCACTACTCATTGAATGTCACCTGAGTAACAAATCCATCAGGGAGATGTCACCCCTTCAAAGGTACCCCACTCGGCTGTTGATGTGATTGTGGAGAGGAAAGCGAAAGAACAACAGCAGCAAAAACCAAGACCAGGCAGATCCCACGTGCTTTCGGGCAGGGACCGTCAAGCACTGGAGAGGGTGGTAGTGAAACAAAGTTAATGAAATGTGCGAAAACGATCACTCCTGACTACCACAAGTCCACCTAGGACAATAACTGTCCGTACAGAGTTGAAATAATGGGCTAAAATAGTTGAGCACCTCGTAAATCATTATTTACTGTAAATGCTAACACTTGAGGCGGGGTAAATAGCGCCTATGGATGACTGGAAACGAGTTATTTGGAGTGATGAATCAGGCTATACTCTTCATTTGCATGGGTACTCTGCAAATTGCACTTAAGTGTATGGCAGAGGGATCACCGAACCACCTTCACGATAATTCTCTATTATTCCAATCTCGAACAGCGCACGAAAAAACAAATAACTATATCTTTACGTGCGAGCTCTGATTTCCCTCCTTCACCACACAAAATTTCGGACAAATCCCCGACCCCACGCTCGTGCCGCCTCCTTGTGAGTCGTGGCAGTGAACAAAACCACGGTGAGTCGTTGGGCGAGGCGTCTATTATCATCGCAACAATGCCACGCAAACCTGTGCGATCGCTCGCGTGCCAGTCGACCGCACGTGACTCCTCCAATGTTGGAATGTGCGGACACACTCATTCGAGATGATCGACTGGTGACAAACACCTCGTGTCTGTTGCCAGTGCCGACACACTCATCCAGCAGTTGGGGGACTCAAAGGTACCTCGCCGTCTAACGGAAGATCATAAAGAGCAACGAAGGACCACCTGTGCGAAACTGCTTGCGCGTTACGAGGCTGATGGTGACAATTTTTTGTCGAACGTCGTGAGAGGCGATGCAACATCGGCTCATCACTTCGAACCGGAAACAAAACGGCAGTCCACGGAGTGCTGCACTTCAACTCTCCTCCACAGAAAAAGCCAGCAAAGTCATCGCGTCGGTCTGCAGACATTATTATGTTTGATGTCCTCCCTCATGGTGCAATCAAATCTCAAATGTATTGTGGTATCCTGAGGAAATTGAAGAAACGATTTCAGCATGTTTGTCGCCAACCGTTTCGTCTTCCCTGAAAACTTCTTTGGTATCGTCCTTGTAGATCATCTGTGAGACATTTACATTCTGATGAGCCGGCCGGAGTGGCCGTGCGGTTATAGGCGCTACAGTCTGGAACCGCGTGACCGCTACGGTCGCAGGTTCGAATCCTGCCTCGGGCATGGATGTGTGTGATGTCCTTAGGTTAGTTAGGTTTAAGTAGTTCTAAGTTCTAGGGGACTGATGACCACAGCAGTTAAATCCCATAGTGCTCAGAGCCATTTGAACCATTTTGGACATTCTGATGTCGGAATATCTGTTTACATTAACTTTCTTGACAACAACTAAACAAGCGGTATTACTGTGTTTTCTGTTACGTAATTTTCACTGCTGATTTCATCGATTACTGTAATTACGTATTTTGTAACTGAAATTATAAAATCGCTGAATAAGAATGAAATAATTAATCGTAAAGTTATCTTTTCTGTACAATTAACTGACGTCTACATCCACATGAGTAGTTTGCAACTGACACTAAAATGTCTGACAGAGGATTCATCGAACCGCTTTCAGCCTATATGTGCACCTTTCCCCTCTCTAATAGCAGCTGGGAAAGCGAACATCGAAATCTTTACGATCGATAACAGGTTTATGTTATTGTATGATAATAATCGTCTCTTCCTATGTCGGTGGACGTCAACAAAATATTTTCGCTTTCGGAAGACAATGTTGGGGATCGAAATTTCGTGAGAAGATGGTGGACAACCCTTCATTTGCTACAATTTTATGCGATTTATCCTGTTAAACGCATTATCAAAATCTATGTAAAACTGAGATGTGTTACTAGATTCTTTTCATTCTTGTTTACTGTCTAATGGTGTAGACCTTATCCACTCACGGTCTTCTTTTCCTAAATACACTTTACTCTTCTTCTAACAGACAGTCTGCTTTAGTTTCCAATCTATTGTAATTTTCACCATTTTTGCGGTCTCCACTTTTGAGCAGATTTCCTACTAGAGCTGTTGACCAGGAGGGAGGTATTTATCAGATTCCTGAGCGTTTATTGAGTAGATCTAAAATTGTTAATTTGTCTATTATACCCTTGTAGTAAGTTCCATATTCACCCCCTCTAATCAAGTCTACCTTCCTGTGTGAAACAGATGTTAATACGGTGTACAATCCACGTAATGTTACAGGGTCTACGTCTCGAACTTTGTTTCCACACCAGCCATCTGTTTCTGTTTCATTCTGTTCCTAATTGTACCATATTGTTCACAATTTTTTATCCATTGTCGTTCAGTTATTACTCTGATTTATTTGTTGTTGTTGTTGTGGTCTTCAGTCCTCAGACTGGTTTGAAGCAGCTCTCCTTGCTTCCCTATCCTGTGCAAGCTTCTTCATCTCCCAGTACTTACTGCTACCTTCGTCCTTCTGAATCTGCTTAGTATATTGATCTCTTCGTTTCCCTCTACGATTTTTCCCCTCCACACTGCCCTCCAATGCTAAATTTGTGATCCCTTGATGCCTCAGAACAATTCCTACCAACTGGTCCCTTCTTCTTGTCAAGTTGTGCCACAAACTCCTCCCCAATTCTATTCAATACCTCCTCATTAGTTATGTGATCTACCCATCTAATCATCAGCATTCTTCTGTAGCACCACATTTCGAAAGCTTCTATTGTCTTCTTGTCCAAACTATTTATCTCCATGTTTCACTTCCATACATGACTACAGTCCATACAAATACTTTCAAAAACGACTTCCTGACACTTAAATCTATACTCGATGTTAACAAATTTCTCTTCTTCAGAAACGCTTTCCTTGCCATTGCCAGTCTACATTTTATATCCTCTCTACTTCGACCATCATCAGTTATTTTGCTCCCCAAATTGCAAAACTCCTTTACTACTTTGTTTCATTTCCTAATCTAATTCCCTCAGCATCACCCGACTTAATTCGACTACAGTCCATTATCCTCGTTCTGCTTTTGTTGATGTTCATCTTGTATCCTCCTTTCAAGACACTGTCCATTCCGTTCAACCTGATTTATTTATGTGCTTAATTACTCCAGATCGTGTTAGCTGCCACGCACGTGTATTGTGCTCTATCGCAGTTATGATCTTAATCCATGCTTCCCAACGAGCCTTTCTCGATATTTTCTTGGTAGTTGTACTATTCTGTGTGTACAGCGTGGCGCACAAGTCATGAAATCGTGATATGTACATATAGAGATGGCGGTTGTATCGCGCACACAAGGCAAGGTATGAAAGGGCAGTGCGTTGGCGGAGCTGCTGTTTGTACTCTGGTAATTCACGTGAAAAAGTTTCCGCCGTGAATATGACCGCACGACGGGAATTAACAGACGTCGAACGCGGAAAGGTAGTAGGAACTAGACGCATGAGACATTCCACTTCGGAAATCATTGCGGAATTCGATATTCCAAGATCCACAATGTCGAGAGTGTGCCGAGAATACCGAATTTCGGGCATTTCCTCTCACCACGGACAACGCACTGGCCGATGGCCTTCACTTAACGACCGAGAGCAGCGGCATTTGTACAGAGTTGTCAGTGCCAATGGAGAAGTGATATCACAGAAGTCAATGTGGGTCGTACGACGAAAGTACCTGTTAGTAGGCTGCGTCGAAATGTGGCGTTAATGCGCTATGGCAACAAAAAACGACCGATGCGAGTGCCTTTCCTGACAGCACGTGTCGCCTGCAGCGCCTCTCCCGGGCTCGTGATAGTATCACTTGGGCCCTAGACTACTGGAAAACCTTGGCCTGCTCAGTGGGCAAGAGCTGATGATAGGGTTCGAGTGCGGCACTGATCCCCCGGAGCCACTGACCCAAGTTGTCAATGAGACACCGCGCAAGCTGGTGGTGCCCCCATAATGGTGTGGCTGTGTTTACATGGAATGGACTGGGTCCTCTAGTTCAACTCAAACGATCATTCACTGAAAATATTCATATTGGGCTACTTGGAGACCAGTTGCAGCCATTCATGGACTTCATGTTCTCAAACAACGATGCAATGTTTATGGATCACGATGCGCCATGACACCAGGTCAGAGTTGTTCTTAATTGGTTTGAAGTACATTCTGGACAATTTGAGCACCCGAAATGAATCGCATCCAACATTTATGGGACACAATCGAGTGGTAAATTCGTGCACGAAATCCAGCTCTGACAACACTTTCGCAATTCTGGACGGCCATACAGACATGGTCAGTATTTCTGCAGTGGACTTCCAACGATTTGTTGAGTCCATGCCACGTTGAGTTACTGGACTACGCTGGGGATAAAGAGGTCCGACAAATATTAGGAGGTATCCTATTACTTTTGTCACCTGGGTGTATACATACGGCAGAAATCTCACACATCCACAGGGAAAGAGGGCAATGTGCACCGAGGAAGAACACCTTTCGGCTGAAATCACCCCATGGGGCGTCCCAGCCAAGTAAGGCCAATGACATTTACATTTTAGACGGACTGGGTTTAAAGAAACGAATACAAAATTTTTTTCAAAAAAATGTGTGTGAAATCTTATGCGACTTAACTGCTGAGGTCATCAGTCCCTAAGCTTACACACTACTTAACCTAAATTATCCTAAGGACAAGCACACACAACCATGACCGAACCTCCTCCGGGACCAGCCGCACAGTCCATGACTGCAGCGCCCTAGACAACTCGGCTAATCCCGCGCGGCCATTTTTTTTTTCGATGAGCCGATGATTTTCAAAACTTCTTATACAAATGGTGGTTCTGAATATGGATTCGGTTCCTTAAGAGTACCATTAGTCATTTTATAAGTGTAGAGAAAAAACCAAGAAAAATTGTTGTTTTCGTAAACAATTCATCTTACTTCTCGACATATTTTCTTTTGAGGGATATACACATTGTCTAGCGATCCCCCAACTTTTTCATCCCATCGGAAAAATAGATTCTGTCAAACTCTGCAAAATACTAGTTGACTCCAACTATCATTTACTCAGTTGGTGAAAATTTCTTCCCGCCAAGATAGATTCAAGTTAGCGAACAGGAAAAAGTCTTTTGGGCTAAGCCTGGTGAGCAGGGTGGATGATGAACTGATTCAAAGTCCAATTCGTTCATTTTCACCATTGTTATCAAATATGGTATGGTGCATTACCCTGGTGAAAGGCAGTTGTTTTTTATGGCAAGATTGGTCTTCTTTTAGCCAACGCTAGTTTGAAACGGTCGAACAGTGAAGGATAATAGGGTGCAGTTATGATTCTTCTTTTTTCCAACTAACCTATAAGGATTATTCATTGGGAGTCTCAAAAACCAGCGGCCATCACATTACCAACTGACCCTCTTCTTTGCTGCCTTTGTCTATTCTTTTGACTCTGGTGCGTGATGATGGATCACGGTTTTCATCCACAGTCACAAATCGGCCAGAAAGTCCTGGAGACTGCATTTAAACATTACCGGACACTGTGTTGAAATGTTTTGCCGGATGCGCTTCTGGTCGACCCACCTCACACACAGCTTCTTCATAGTCAGATTAAATTAGATTAGATTAGATTTACTTTCATTCCAATTGATCCGTAGTGAGGAGGTCCTCCAGAATGTGGAACATCAGAAAAACAACAATGCATGACAAATATTTACAACTAAAACAAATAAGCTAATGTACCATTCCACAGGTCCCAAGTGGACTGATCGTCATTTTTTAATGAACACTATATGAAAGTCATTTTACAAATACTAATACACTGAATTTAAAATAAAAAAGTTTGTTATTTATTTATAGGGTAATAAACATGTAATACAACTGCTATAATACTTATTTACAATGAACACATTACTGCACTGAAATGGTGCAGAAGTTAGGTTGTACTTACACACACACACACACACACACACACACACACACACACATTTACAATGAACACATTACTGCACTGAAATTGCACAGAAGTTATATTGTACTTATATATATATATATATATATATATATATATATATATATATATATATATATATGCAAATCAGTTGGTTTTACTGAGAAACTCATCAACGGAGTAGAAGGAGTTGACCACCAATAAATCCTTTAGGCTTCTCTTAAACTGAATTTCATTGGTTGTTAAGCTTTTTATGGCTGCTGGCAAGTTATTGAAAATGTGTGTTCCTGAATAATGCACACCTTTTTGTACAAGACTAAGTGACTTTAAATCCTTGTGAAGATTATTCTTATTTCTAGTATTGATTCCATGAATTGAGCTGTTGGTTTGAAAAAGTGATATATTTTTAATGACAAATTTCATTAAGGAATAAATATGTTGGGAAGCGTAGTTAATATCCCTAGTTCCCTAAACAGGCTTCTGCAGCATGTTCTTGAGTTCACACCACATATAACTCTTACTGCACGTTTTTGTGCCCGGAAAACTTTAGCTTGGCTTGATGAATTACCCCAAAATATAATCCCATATGACATTATGGAATGAAAGTAAGCATAGTATGCCAGCTTTTTCATTTTTATATCCCCTATGTCTGACAAAATTCGAATTGCAAAGAGAGACTTGTTAAGACGCTTCAGCAGTTCTGTGGTGTGCTCCTCCCAGTTGAATTTATTATCAAGTTGTAATCCCAAGAATTTAACACTGTCCACTTCTTCTATCTTCTTGTCATCGTATGTTAGATATATACTCGTGGGACACCCCTTACAAGTTCTGAACTGCATGTAGTGTGTTTTTTCAAAGTTTAGTGACAAAGAATTGGCTAGGAACCAGTGATTAATGTCCACAAATATTTTATTGGCTGATCTTTCTAAGACTACACTTGATTTGCTATTTATTGCAATGTTTGTATCATCGGCAAACAAAACAAACTTGGCATCTGGTAATGTTACTGATGAAAGATCATTGATATACACAAGAAAAAGTAAGGGCCCCAAAATGGAACCTTGTGGGACCCCACATGTAATTAGTTCCCTGTTGGATGATGCCTGATAGCTTGATATATGTCTCTTTCCTAATAACACCCTTTGTTTCCTGCCAGAGATGTAAGATTTGAACCATTTTGTAGCATTTCCAGTTACACTATAATATTCTAGTTTACTTAAAAGGATATTGTGATTTACACAGTCAAATGCCTTTGACAGATCACAAAATATGCCAGTTGCTTGCAATTTTTTGTCTAATGAATTATGCACATTTTCACTGTAAGTGTAGATAGCCTTCTCAATATCAGAACCTTTTAGAAATCCAAACTGTGACTTTGACAGTATGTTACTTGAGATAAGATGGTTATAAAGCCGACTGTACATTACTTTTTCGAAAATTTTTGAGAATGCTGGCAACAGTGAAAATGGACTGAAATTTGATGCTATTTCTTTATCTCCCTTCTTAAACAGTGGCTTAACTTCAGCATATTTCAGCCATTCAGGAAATATTCCACTGATAAATGACCAGTTACACAGATAGCTTAATATGTTACTTAGCTCAGAATCACATTCTTTAATTAACTTTGTTGATATTTCATCATACCCACTAGATGTTTTTGATTTTAAAGATTTTATGATGGACATTATTTCTGTTGGGGTAGTAAGGGTCAAACTCATATTATGGAAGTTGCTTGAAATTTCTGGTCTGAGGTATTCCATAGCAGCATCTACCGAACCTGACAACCCCATCTTTTCAGTAGCAGTAATAAAATGTTTATTAAAAAGTTCTGCAACACTATACACATCTGTCACCAATGTATCATTTACTCTTAATGCTATTTGTTCCTCTTCATGTCTGGTTCTACCGGTCTCCTCCTTCACTATATGCCATATTGTCTTTATTTTGTTATCTGATATGACTATCTTTTCCTTGTAATATATTTGCTTTGACATCCGTATTACAGTCTTTAATACACTCCTGTAAATTGAAATAAGAACACCGTGAATTCATTGTCCCAGGAAGGGGAACCTTTATTGACACATTCCTGGGGTCAGATACATCACATGATCACACTGACAGAACCACAGGCACATAGACACAGGCAACACAGCATGCACAATGTCGGCACTAGTACAGTGTATATCCACCTTTCGCAGCAATGCAGGCTGCTATTCTCCCATGGAGACGATCGTAGAGATGCTGGATGTAGTCCTGTGGAACGGCTTGCCATGCCATTTCCACCTGGCGCCTCAGTTGGACCAGCGTTCGTGCTGGACGTGCAGACCGCGTGAGACGACGCTTCATCCAGTCCCAAACATGCTCAATAGGGGACAGATCCGGAGATCTTGCTGGTCAGGGTAGTTGACTTACACCTTCTAGAGCACGTTGGGTGGCACGGGATACATGCGGACGTGCATTGTCCTGTTGGAACAGCAAGTTCCCTTGCCGGTCTAGGAATGGTAGAACGATGGGTTCGATGACGGTTTGGATGTACCGTGCACTATTCAGTGTCCCCTCGACGATCACCAGTGGTGTACGGCCAGTGTAGGAGATCGCTCCCCACACCACGATGCCGGGTGTTGGCCCTGTGTGCCTCGGTCGTATGCAGTCCTGATTGTGGCGCTCACCTGCACGGCGCCAAACACGCATACGACCATCATTGGCACCAAGGCAGAAGCGACTCTCATCGCTGAAGACGACACGTCTCCATTCGTCCCTCCATTCACGCCTGTCGCGACACCACTGGAGGCGGGCTGCACGATGTTGGGGCGTGAGCGGAAGACGGCCTAACGGTGTGCGGGACCGTAGCCCAGCTTCATGGAGACGGTTGCGAATGGTCCTCGCCGATACCCCAGGAGCAACAGTGTCCCTAATTTGCTGGGAAGTGGCGGTGCGGTCCCCTACGGCACTGCGTAGGATCCTACGGTCTTGGCGTGCATCCGTGCGTCGCTGCGGTCCGGTCCCAGGTCGACGGGCACGTGCACCTTCCGCCGACCACTGGCGACATCATCGATGTACTGTGGAGACCTCACGCCCCACGTGTTGAGCAATTCGGCGGTACGTCCACCCGGCCACCCGCATGCCCACTATACGCCCTCGCTCAAAGTCCGTCAACTGCACATACGGTTCACGTCCACGCTGTCGCGGCATGCTACCAGTGTTAAAGACTGCGATGGAGCTCCGTATGCCACGGCAAACTGGCTGACACTGACGGCGGCGGTGCACAAATGCTGCGCAGCTAGCGCCATTCGACGGCCAACACCGCGGTTCCTGGTGTGTCCGCTGTGCCGTGCGTGTGATCATTGCTTGTACAGCCCTCTCGCAGTGTCCGGAGCAAGTATGGTGGGTCTGACACACCGGTGTCAATGTGTTCTTTTTTCCATTTCCAGGAGTGTATTTTGCAGTATTTCTTGTAATGTGCTATAGCATCAACATCGGAACTGTTTTAGATGGACAGATACAGTTTTCTTTTTCTTCTACAAGATACCCCTATTCCTCGAGTAATCCATGGATTTTTTGTAGACTTTGCTCTAACCTTGGTAAGTTTTGGGGAAAAACAGTGTTCGAATAAGGTAAGCACTTTATTAGCAAAAGTGTTATATTTTTCATTCATGCCATGAGCACTGTGTAACGTTGTTGCTTTGATTTGCTATGAAAGCGGTGCTGCTATTCAAGATAATAAAAGTGGGTTAAAAGCTGTGAGCTGTCTGGGGAAGTTAATCTTGCATTACTGAGCAACCAGGTATCCAGCTTAACTTACCAAATTCCCAATCAGGCTAACATGAATTATAATCTTTTAGTAGGCATACGATAACCGGTGATATATATATATATATATAAAAGAGCATTTAAATAAAAAGAAATAAATCAGTTTATATTTGGAAATTTATTTTAACATTGATCATTAAAATTTCAGTATATTAAACGTGAGTCATAACTAAGCTGGTGCCTTATTTAGGACTGTGAAAATGTGGGTTTGTAATCTTACGGAACACATCAAATATGGAGCCAAGATTGGGAGACTGCATACAACACTGCATTCATAAAACAACACACAAAGAACATTGAAACATATGCAAGAGAAAATTAACCACTACCAACCGATTCAATTTTCACCCAAAGAAGTTACGTTCGTAGCACAATCCTGTCCGTCATGTAATTACCACACACTGGTATACTAAATTCATATTAACTCTTTGTGAAATCTTCCCGAAAAGAATAGCTGAGGGCTACTTTGATGATTACACCACATGCTTCACGTGGTCAACTTGGTTTACACAAAGAGTGTAACTCCACAATAACTTTGATAGTTAAAATAAATTAGATCGAAAAGCAATTTACAAAAGAAAAACCTCGAACTGGTTACTAACGTCTTACTGTTAACCTGATGGGTCAAAAAATTGTATAAGCACGTGGTACTGGTCTCACAAAGTACACCCCACGTGGGTTGAACATAAAGAAAAGTTTCTATATTGAAAAATATTGTCAAGACAAGACGTTATAATCTCACGCACATTCGCATTTAAGATTGATGAACTTAGATAGAGTTACTGATCAACATGTGGTTCCACTTTACTCACAAAGTAGTGACAAAGCAACTACCGGAATATATTCTGAACTTCACACGAGAATTACACTGCGCTGCAATTTAAGATAACATTAAATATTTTAGAGCTAAACCTGAAATAAAGGTGATTAAATTTTCAGTTAGGCTGAACCTAAGAAATCCATTGTCCTACGGACTTAGCAGACACGCGCTTAGCCGGAGGTCTTACCACTTCAGACGTGTGGTGTCACAGCCAGACACCACACTTGCTAGGTGGTAGCCTTTAAATCGGCCGCGGTCCGCTAGTATACGTCGGACCCGCGTGTCGCCACTGTCAGTGATGGCACACCGAGCGCCGCCACACGGCAGGTCTAGAGAGACGTACTAGCACTCGCCCCAGTTGTACAGCCGACTTTGCTAGCGATGCTACATTGACAAATACGCTCTCATTTGCCGAGACGATAGTTAGCATAGCCTTCAGCTACGTCATTTGCTACGACCTAGCAAGGCGCCATAGCATTTGATAATTAATATTGTGAAGCCTGTACAGTAACGAGAGATGTTCACCAACTGTGGATTAAAGTTAAGTATTCTACCAGTTACTCTTGTTTTGCTAGTCTTATTTCTCTGACCTGTTCCAGACCTCACGCCAGCCTGCGTGAGCTTAATCGCGCGCCTTTCGGCTTCCTCCAAACTCCGTGAATTGGCTCCTGTCAATTCACAACAAAAGGAGTCCAACAGAGACCTTTCAACTGTAAACATGTCCAGTGAATGTCTCTGAGGAGTGTCCTAAAATAATCAGTTTTTGGCTTATTGATTACCCTCTTGAGCTCAGATTTAACAGATTTTATATCCTGTTCAGTATTAACATTTAACAGAAGGAACTGCATGTCATGGCCTGAGAGGCCATTGACTATTGGTTTTGTAATATAATTTTGTTCATTGGACTTTTCTATAAAGATATTATCAATGGCTGTTTACGAGCAAGTGGCTACCCTAGTGGGGAACTTTACAGTGGGAATTAAGTTGAATGATAGTGTTACTAACTCAAATAAGTTATTATTGGGAGAGTCTTTAAGGAAGTCTACATTTAAATCACCAGCAACCACTATTTCTTTGTTTTTGGTTGTTAAATGGGCCAGTACAGCCTCAAGGTGGTTTACAAACAGATTAAAGGTACCTGCAAGTGCTCGATATACACTTAATATTATGAAGGATTTTTTGTGAAATTCTAATTCTGTTGCACATGCTTCCATATGCTGTTCTAGGCCAAATTTATGAATGTCTTAGTTCTGAAATTTATGACAGATCCTAATGAATGTGGCAACTCCTCCTTTCTCCATTTCTGATCTACAAAAGTGAGAGGCTAACCTAAACCCTGTAACACTTAAAAGTTCTATACCAGTGGTCACATGATGTTCAGAGAGGCAGATTATGTCAGCTAGGTTTGAAGACTCTAATTCATCTGTGCAGATAGTTAATTCATTAATTTTATTTCTCAGTCCTCGAATATTTTAATGCAATAAAGATAGCTGACATTTCACATTGTCTGAGTTAAAATTTGGTAGAGTTATAATATCTGCTGACTGTTGAAAACTCTAAACCAATAGCTGTTTATGCTGATGTAATAAGCTGGAATTATGTTTTTTGATTTCTTTCTCAAACTTAAGGTTTGTCTTAATTCTAACCTCTATTAAAATTTGCTTTCTTTCTGTCCCCCCTACCATAAAAAAGGGTCTTTTCTGAACACTATAACCACTCATGACAGTGCCTCCCCCCTTTAACTTTCCTGCTATTTCCCCAGCCAATTTATCCTTCCCCTTCCTGTTGAGGTGAAGGCCATGCCTAGTATAATCCAACCTACTGAGAGAATCAACAGGAACCACACCAATGTGTGATCCTGTACCAGTCATAAGCAGCCGTTCCAGCTCCAAATTAACTCTCTTGACAGAAGAGTTCAAATGAGGTCGGTCATGGCGCCCAAGAACAGATACAGACTCAACACTAGTATGCTTCGATGCTGATGCAATCTTCGCCAGTTCACACTCTATACTGTACCCAGGATCTCTGTCAATACTGTTACCTGCCCCACCCACTATAACCACGGTGTCTTCCTTAGTGAAATCTTTGCAAAGTGATCCTAAATCCTCTGTCACCTGCTCCAGACCAGCACTAGGTTTAAAAAAATAGGTGACCTGGCATTCTGATCCTAGTTCATCCTGCAAAAGTTGGCCAACACCTCTTTCATGGGAACTACCTAACAACACCACTTTCTTTCTCTTTACTGATATCCTTACATTCTTACTTTTCAATTTGCTGCTGAAAGTTTGTTGCGCCCTGTCTACACCTGCAACTGCTTGAGGCTCACCAGCTTCTAACTGAAGCAACAGGTCAAATCTATTTTCCACATTCACCATGAAGCTGTTAGACAAAGTTCTAGGCCTGTTCCTACTGTTGCCTTTTGCCACTTCCCACCTCTCTTTACCCTTCTCCCGCCTTAACCTGTCAAGATCTCCCGTGGCAGCCGGCCGGTGTGGCCGTGCGGTTAAAGGCGCTTCAGCCTGGAACCGCGTGACCGCTACGGTCGCAGGTTCGAGTCCTGCCTCGGGCATGGATGTGTGTGATGTCCTTAGGTTAGTTAGGTTTAAGTAGTTGTAAGTTCTAGGCGACTGATGACCTCAGAAGTTAAGTCGCACAGTGCTCAGAGCCTCTCCCGTGGCCTTGTCTAACTCAGCCTGAAGGGCGGCAATTTTCCCATCCTGTTCTAGTATCTTCCTATCTCTACTACAAATCCTACAAAACCACTGATGAGCCTCATTTACTTCCCCTATTCCCACGCCACTACAGTCACCCACATGGAAAAAACTACAGTACCCATCACACCAAAGCCCCGACCTAACAATTATACGGCAAGTCAAGCACTTTTCACTCATGATAAACGTAATGGTTTATTAAGAATAAGTCAGTTAAATTACAGATAAACACGAAAATTCGGTTACACAAATTTGGCCTATACGCAGCTGTGTGGAAACAAAAACAAAAGTGCAAAGTTTCTGAAACAACAACTTAAACTTTACGCTACTTTCCGGAAATGCTAGTTAAATAATGAAGAGGTACGCTAATTTAAATTGTTGGAGAGAGCAAGGAACAACTAAACGAAATTCTATAGATTTGCTGCAGCAGAACGTAAACAGAAAATACGACTGTACGGTCTTTTCGGGTTTTCTGCTTTATTACGTAGAGAAAAATGAAACTGTTAATGGTACACTTAAAAGGCACACTAATACACCTATTTACCACGTAATCAGTACTAATCTATATGTTTTATAATCTAAAATGCCTTATCTTTACGAGAACACCAAAACTCGCGCTAGTCGTCTGGCTGTAGGGCTGCCAACCAGCCTCCGTGCAGCGCTCCGTGCAGGACATTACGCACTCGCTCTGTTGCGACGCCTCTAATCTCAGCAGCCTCACGAATTTTTATGCTGCGGCCTGGTATTACCACATCATGAATTTTGTCAATGGTTTCCACTGTGGAGAATTGAAGTGGACGGCCAGAGCGCGCTTCGTCTTCGATGTTTGTCGGGCCATGTTTAGTATCATTAATCAAAAAGTACAGGGCTATTACACATGGTTGAAGCGATTTCATAAATTCACTGTAGCTCCATTCATTGCCATATGGTCACGATACACTACAGATACGTAGAAAAACTCATAAAGTTTTGTTCGGCTGAAGCCGCACTTCAGGTTTCTGCCGTTAGAGCGCTCGAGAGCGCAGTGAGACAAAATGGCGACAGGAGCCGAGAAAGCGTATGTCGTGCTTGAAATGCACTCACATCAGTCAGTCATAACAGTGCAACGACACTTCAGGACGAAGTTCAACAAAGATCCACCAACTGCTAACGCCATTCGGCGATGGTATGCGCTGTTTAAAGCTTCTGGATGCCTCTGTAAGGGGAAATCAACGGGTCGGTCTGCAGTGAGCGAAGAAACGGTTGAACGCGTGCGGGCAAGTTTCACGCGTAGTCCGCGGAAAATTGGCTCATGTCACAACTGGAGACCGACGGTGCCGACTTCATCTTTCAACAGGATGGTGCTCCACCGCACTTCCATCATGATGTTCGGCATTTCTCAAACAGGAGATTGGAAAACCGATGGATCGGTCGTGGTGGAGATCATGATCAGCAATTCATGTCTTGGCCTCCACGCCCTCCCGACTTAACCCCATGCGATTTCTTTCTGTGGGGTTATGTGAAAGATTCAGTGTTTAAACCTCCTCTACCAAGAAACGTGCCAGAACTGCGAGCTCGCATCAACGATGCTTTCGAACTCATTGACGGGGACATGCTGCGCCGAGTGTGGGAGGAACTTGATTATCGGCTTGATGTCTGCCGAATCAGTAAAGGGGCACATATCGAACATTTTTGAATGCCTAAAAAAACTTTTTGAGTTTTTGTATGTGTGTGCAAAGCATTGTGAAAATATCTCAAATAATAAAGTTATTGTAGAGCTGTGAAATCGCTTCAATCATTTCTAATAACCCTGTAAATGGTGTTCAATGGTGGTGCAGAATCCCTATAAACTTCATTCAAATCTGTTTTGAATTGTGTGGCGGTCCAACGCGTCAAACGCAAATACTTACTAACAGAAGAAACTCGTTTTCTCCATTTTCATTCGCAGTCGACATACCGATCATTTCTGACGGCTCTCATCAGTCAACTGTACATTTTTGAAGTTCTTTATGCGACCTTTGGAATAATCAAGCTTACGAACTATGAAGGCGCAACCAAAATGTTCCAATCTTTCATGGAAATCTACCGTACTTATGAAACCATCCTCCTAAGTGTAGGTATCCATGACGAGTAAACCAGCCATCGACTTCTGTCACAGATTTCCTACAAAGAAACAAATGGATGCGAAAGGTCGGAAGGATTGTTAAAAAAAGTGTTTACGCTAAATACTGGTAGCCCGGTTGGTGTTCCATGAAAAACATAAAAATAGCACCTATTTTCCTCCAGAGAGGAGATGTCGGCAAAGAAAATAGCCGTGGCCTTCGGCTAGGATATAAATGTCTCAACAATCCTCGTACGCTGTCAGAAATGTGCGCTGTGCACATTTGTTTGAAAGATAAGACAGATACACGCGAATGCGGTCCGGCATACGAATGCTGATTAACGCAACGTGCTGTTTGCTCACTGTCTGAGGGAACTATTATCACTAAGAGAAATCCAGACGCGCAAACAGTCTACTATCTGCACCGGTCAGCCCCGACAAATATTGTAGTGTGTACATTTTCATCAGACATATAGATATGTGTCTCTCCTTCCTCTAACAACCAAGGCTAGCTGCATGCGTGCGTGTTATTAACGCAAGCGCAAGCACCTTCTCACTAAGGGCCCCATTGCACAGTGGCTGGTGCAACGAAGAAAAGCGAATGAGCACTCGCAGACAATTTGCCAGTGTTCGCTACAATTCGCTTGTAGCTGTAAACGAGCGTTTACTCTAGAAGGGACGGAAGGGAACATGGAATAGCGAACATAGCCGCGTTTTGTTTTTTGGTGCTAATAGCCGGCACGCAAGTTAAACAAAAAATGGTTCAAATGGCTCTGAGCACTATGGGACTTAACAGCTATGGTCATCAGTCCCCTAGAACTTAGAACTACTTAAACCTAACTAACCTGAGGACATCACACAACACCCAGTCATCACGAGGCAGAGAAAATCCCTGACCCCGCCGGGAATCGAACCCGGGAACCCAGGCGTGGGAAGCGAGAACGCTACCGCACGACCACGAGCTGCGGACCAAGTTGAACATCATGTGCGTGGGGCGTTCAGTAAGTAATGCAGCACAGTTTTTTTCTCCAACACTTTTGGTTCAAAAAATGCGGAATATTTTGTGGCACATCTTGGAACGTTCATGCTTTAGCCTAGGGGCGGGCAGGAATCCTGCACATGTGCGGTGCATTTGCACGCGTGCAGTTAACAGGTGTTCCGCGTGCACACAGGGGCAAGCTGGCCACCCGCTTATCTCCCATCCCCACCATACCTTCAGTCCGCTCCTTCCTCTGTAATGCGTTTTGTTTCCTAGCTTGCTTTATTGAGTGAATGAATAAGGTTAGTTGGAGTGCTTGAAAGAAATCATGGTTTGAAAGAGTACCTATTACCTACGATACGTTTTATTTAATTATCACAGGTGGAGTTTACAATACGTTTAATATCTGGAACAAAATTTCTACATACAGACAAACACAAACAGTTATGTAAATTTTCATCACTGATGTTTGCTCTTAACCGAGACTTATTAATTCAGCAAATGGTTTTCCAGCTCTCGCTATATTAAGCGCAGTCTTATAACTTGCACATACCGCTGGGCTATTATAGTTGTCGTCCTGAAAACTTGAAAACAGTGCTCCATAAAATGTTAAATCAGTTAGATGAGAGACATGACGAGAGGAAGTCGCAGATCTCTCGTGACATCAGCAACTACGACAAATTCAAATGGCTCTGAGCACTATGGGACTTAACTGCTGTGGTCATCAGTCCCCTAGAACTTAGAACTACTCAAACCTAACTAACCTAAGGACATCACACACATCCATGCCCGAGGCTGGATTCGAACCTGCGACCATAGCGGTCGCGCGGTTCCAGACTGTAGTGCCTAGAACCGCTCGGCCACTCCGGCCGGCCAACTACGACAGATTCATCTGGTATCGTCAGATCGCTCTTCTTAAGCTCAGTCAATTCCCCATCCGCTCAGAATCTGACAATAAATTGTACTCGTCCTTGTGAAATTTATTATAATGGCCTTCAATACTAAACTTCCGTTGACCAGCGAGAATACTGCCACATATTAAACATTTCGAATTTTCACGTTTTTGCACAAAGAAAAAATGATTCTCCCATTACTTTTTAAAAGATAGCAAATCTCCACCTCTCAGTTTCTTGAAATACAACGTTCACTACATAGTGCTCGCTTCGCATCAACGTCCGCAGCTTAGCCTGGCACTACACTGCCGCAACCTGCCGGCTGTCGCCACAGCCCCGGTCGACGCCTGCACGCGAGCAGCACACGTGCAGCGCTGTGCGCTCATGAGCCGCGTGCAACGTTTGCCCGCCCCTGCTTTAGCCTGAGCCGGCCAGAGTGGCCGAGCGGTTCTAGGCGCTACTGTCTGGAACCACGCGACCGCTATGGTCGCAGGTTCGAATCCTGCCTCGGGCATGCATGTGTGTGATGTCCTTAGGTTAGTTCTAAGTAGTTCTAAGTTCTAGGGGACTGATGACCTCAGAAGTCCCACAGTGCTCAGAGCCATTTGAACCATTGTCAGCCTGGACTTCAGCTGTGACTGGAACGTGCGGACACGCTCAGTCGAGGCGAGGGCTGTATCACAGTCAAAAACCTCCCTGGTCTACTGGACGTCTCTGCTGGTAGCGTTGAGATACTCGTCCACCAGCTGGGGTACTTAGATGTTTGTGTCCGCTGGATTCCTCGCATCCCAGCAGAAGATCATAAGGAGCAACGAAGGACCATTTGATTGATCCAAATCCGCGGAAGCACTAGTTGGATGATGCGGAGGGTATTTTATTGATGCAGCAATACATTGGCTCCAACCAGTAGAGTGTTACCATGAGGGCATACAGGCTCTCCCAGTATGGCGGAGTAAGATTACGTTGAAAAACAGAGTTTTGCAGCCAATCAGTGGGGAATAATATGGTGCATTGGAATCCTGAATAGAACCAAGCTACTGTCATAAAAAAAAGTGCTGCTTTATTTATTGATCGGCTCTCCTATATGTTCCACTATCTGAGTACCTGGCTTTGCCCGAAAGTGTACTTATTCCAGTCATGTATTGGTCCGTATCCTCCCACCTCCTTCTCTCTCCACTTTACCATCCCCACCACAGTACGAGGCCGGTAGTTCTTACCGCCACATTTCTTTCCAAATCTTAACTAATATGTTCTAACAACCCTACCACAACAAAGGTCAAAAATTAATTATGATTGTAGTGTTGCTCACGCTGCTAAAATATTGCATTTTCGGGCAACAACAAAGCTACATTATGTGGCAGGTGTCATTAGAGCACAGTTAATAAAGTCATTTCTTGAAATAATGGATAAACTAGGCACTCATCTTTTCGTGTTTCCCACGCTGGTCTCATTGTGAACTCATAGCTCAATCGTCGAAAATCTAGGTAGTGATGATTCCAAGCTCGGATGCAAAGAGGCCTAGGTGTTATTCTGCGATATTAAAAAGTTTTATAGATGTGTTTCATAAACCATTTTTGAAGATTAAACTTTTGCAAGTTAGGACAACGGTGATATAAAAAAAGTAATCAGCACTCCGAATTTAAGTTACACTTCTTTTTTATTACTTTTGTTGTAATATCACGTAACTCTTTCCAAAACATAACTTCACAATATAAAACATACCTGGAAATATCTTCCTTACTGTTAAAGTTCACATTTCATAAACTGACTACAATTTGCGTCTTTTTAACATGACGACCAAAGCCTGACTCTCTAATAACCGCTTACGCGCCCAAAAATCAGAGTTCCAAGTACGTCAATGATCGTAGTGACAAAAGGTATTATACACAAGAGAATAATATCATTGCGATATATACGTATCGACGTATCGAAGTACCTCTACATTAATGAAATCAAATCTGAATGTTGTCACAGAAATATGTTAACTATTTTACACAAACACAGTAGAATACTGCTGGTATCGAGAGGCTGAGGTGAGGTGCCATAATGGTTACGTAATTCAAATACCATTACAATGTGTAAAAAAATGTGAAAATCGTTCCAGCGGTTTAGGGTGGACTTCTCACTCGTGGATTTGCCCGCGTATGCACATTCCAAATACATTTAACATATTTCTCAAATTTTTGTACACATCTCTAGCGAGTCTCGCTCTGCAGCTAAACTTTTCTGACGCCGTATTTCCTAAAGTATTTGTCATACAGTGATATAATTCTCCAGGTACATTCTGCGGCATATGTGAATACTATCTACTGAATGCGTTGTGAAAAGAGTAAGTAGTAAAGAAGTAATAAATTCAAACGTCACGCATGATAAGAAAGTTTTACTGCACGAACTGCGAAAGTGTAATAAGTCGTAAACTGTTCTGATTTCGTTGTTTCGTGGGTGCAGTCAGTAAGAAAAAGTATGTGTAAAGTTTGTTGTAAATCTCTCTTTCTGAAACGCTGGGTGAATGAGGTACGGATATTCGCGCATCGTGGGCCACACTGCTCATTCGCCACCGTCCTCACACTGCGATAGGTGGGTGGCTCCTACCCCGGCAGCGATTCCCTCCACGCAGTGACAGTTGCACCAAGTTCGGTTGAAATCAGTCCAGTAGTTTGGCAGTAAATGCAGAACACACATGGATACATACATTTTAATAATACGAGTATGTATGAAAGTTATCAAATTTCTCTTTAGAAGCAACATTTTTGTTGTTGTTGCCGCTATGCGTTTCTATCCTTTCCATTCGGCCGTCGACAGTTATTCTGATGCCTAAATATCATAGCTTATTTACCACCTTTAGCGTCTTATTCCCTAATACACTACTGCCCATTAAAATTGCTACACCAAGAATAAATGCAGATGATAAACGGGTATTCAGTGGACAAATATATTATACTAGAACTGACATGGGATTACATTTTCACGCAATTTCGATGCATAGATCCTGAGAAATCAGTACCCACAACAACCACCTCTGACCGTAATAACGGCCTTGATACGCCTGGGCATTGAGTCAAGCAGAGCTTGGATGGCGTGTACAGGTACAGCTGCCCATGCTGCTTCAACACGATACCACAGTTCATCAAGAGTTGTGACGAGCCAGTTGCTCGGCCACCATTGACCAGACGTTTTCAATTGGTGAGAGATCTGGAGAATGTGCTAGCCAGGGCAGCAGTCGAACATTTTCTGTATCCAGAAGGGCCCGTACAGGACCTGCAACATGCGGTCGTGCATTATCCTGCTGAAATGTAGGGTTTCGCAGGGATCGAATGAAGGGTAGAGCCATGGGTCGTAACACATCCACTGTTCAAAGTGCCGTCAGTGCGAACTAGAGGTGACGGAGACGTGTAACCAGTGGCACCCCATACCATCACGCCAGGTGATACGTCAGCATGGCGATGACGAGTACACGCTTCCAATGTGAGTTCTCCGCGATGTCGCCAAACACGGATGCGACCACCATGATGCTGTAAACAGAACCTGGATTCATCCGAAAAAATGACGTTTTGCCATTCGTGCACCCTGGTTCGTCGTTGAGTACACCATCGCAGGCGCTCCTGTCTGTGATGCAGCGTCAAGGGTAACCGCAGCCATGGTCTCCGAGCTGATAGTTCATGCTTGTGCAAATGTCATCGACTGCTAGTGATACACGGCCGTTGGGATCCAGTACGGCGTTCCGTATTACCCTCCTGAACCCACCGATTCCATATTCTGCTAACAGTCATTGGATCTCGACCAACGCAAGCAGCAATGTCGCGATACGATAAACCACAATCACGATAGGCTACAACCCGACCTTCATCAAAGTCGGAAACGTGATGGTACGCATTTCTCCTCCTCACACGAGGCGTCACAACAAAGTTTCACCAGGCAACGCCGGTCAACTGTTGTTTGTGTGTGAGAAATCGGTTGAAAATTTTCCCATGTCATCACGTTGTAGGTGTCGCCACTCGCGCCAATGCTCTGAAAAGCTAATCATTTGCATGTCACAGCATCTTCTTCCTGTTGGTTATATTTCGCGTCTGTAGCACGTCATCTTCGTGGTGTAGCAGTTTTAATGGCCAGTAGTGTATAATTCCGTCAGCATCTCGTAATTTATTTCGATTAATTTATGTCGTTACGCAGTAGTCAAGCGCCGGCACGCCAGTCGGAAACGACAGAGGAGAGAGGGCTGTGAAGACGTCGGCCAATCGAGTGCTGACCGACCTCTCTCCAGGACGACAACGCGACAGCAGCGGCCTCTATGCGCCGCGGGCCAGTTCTACAGCAGTGGGCGATCATCACAGGCTGCACCACCTGCTCCTTCCGCCTCCATGATTTCTACCTCACCATTTATGGCCGTCCTATCCACCTCACTCCTACCCTCAAATACCTTGTTGGCCTCACACTTGACCGCCACCTCACCTGGACTCCCCATCTCCTTACCGTCCAAAGCAAAGCTCACAGCCACCTCCGCCTCCTGAAACATGTGTCCGGCCGTACGTGGGGTTTGCATCCTTCCACCATCCTTCACACCTACAAATCTTTGATCCGCCCCATCCTCTGTTATGCCAGCGTAGCTTGGATTTCCGCTGCTCCCCGGTTCTATAACGCCCTCCAAATCCTCGAACGCCATGCGCTCCGCTTCGCCTTCCGCATCCGCCTTCCGTCCCCCACGCGCATCCTCTACGACCTCATCCCCTTCCCCCACTTTCTCCTTTTCCTTGAACACATCCGCACACTATATACTGTCCGCCGCCTTGATCCGCCTCACCCCCTGGTATCTCCCTTCCTCTCCACCCCCAACCAGTTGCCACATCTTTACCGTTGTGTCCCACCCTCTCTCCACCTCCACACCCTTTATCTCCTTTCCCAACGCAACTTCCACTGTTTACCCCTCCCGGATGATGAGCTTCGCCCTGACATCTATCCTTCCTACCAACTCTAACCCCATCTTCCTGCCTCCTCCTCAGGGCTCCCTCCCCTCCCCCTCCCTCCTCCTGAGTGGCTTCCCCCTCCTACTCCCCCTCCTTCTCTTGTGCCCCCTTTCAGTGTCTCTGCGCTCCCTCCTGCCCTGTCTTCCCTCTTCATCTCCTGCCCCACGTGTCTCCTCCCTCTTCGTGTACCCGCTGACGCCTCTACTCTCTTCATCCCGCCGCTTCCCCTGCTGCCCCTTGCTCTCCCCTCCTTTTCCATCCTCTCTGCCCTCTCCCTCGGCAGGTCCCGCCTGGCAGTTTTATTCATCGTCGTGTGTGCTCCAAGTGGGTTTTAAGTGTGTTGTTCTGGAGTGTTTTTACTGCTGTGGAGTTTTGTAGAATCGCCAACTGTGTTTTTTAACTTTCTGGTGACTATTTTTAACTGTCCTCCATGAACATCTCCGTGTTAGTCTATATTTTTTACCTCCATTTTCTCCTGTTATTCTGTTTCAAGTTCCCCTTTATCGCCTTATGTATGTACCATTTTATTCTTATTTTAAGTTGTCGTGTCACTCGGCTGAAAAGCGGCGGGTTGTGCCGCTGACAGCCCTCCCCTGCCCATATGGGGCAGGGGAATGAAATCACAATAAAGAAAAAAAAATTCTACAGCAGCGGCAAGACTAGCAACTAGGACAGAAGCGTCAAAGCTCATTACTGTCATCATACTTTCTGTGTAGCTCAAACTTGGAATTGTTACACCAAAGAAATTGCTTATTTTCTCTGTCGCCCTCTTCTTGAGACACATCCGTGTTTCTGAAAGTCAACTATTGTCATTTACTTTTCGTTATAAAACTCATTAATACGATTTGTTTGAAGTGGCGAGTCTCTACTGCCCTGGCACCAGCTTGCTTGCTTGCGCCAGCGCTGCCTTTTAGCTGGGGCTGTATCTTGTTCGGACGACACAGCAGTATAGTACGGCAATGGAACTTAGTAGATAAGATATAGCAGTTACAGTGAAACCGATTTACAATGGAAAAGAAATTAGTTCCAATTGTGGCCACCAGGTGCAACTCTAGCGTTGTACAATGTTTGTACGACGGCATGACATTCATTCTGTCATTTGACAAGCCTTAAGGTGTGGCTACCGAGAAGAGAGACCGTCCACTGTTAGGGAAACTTATTTTTGTGAACGGCAGCGATTGCAGAGCTGCATTGAGAGAGTATCGCCGACAGAAACGTCTGAAGAGGGCCCTGATGTTAAATGCTTTAGAGAAGATGACATTTGAAAAAAAAAGGGTGAGCTTGGTGTAGCAACTGGAAGGGGAAGGCGTCCTGTCCCGGTGGAAGCTATCGATGAGGCTGCTGTAACTCACCATGCAGCACGTGTGCTGGGTAGCACGTGTGCTGGGTAGCGCCAGTGCACGTGGTGCGGTGTCACGAGAATTGTCCATCCCAAGGTCAACACTACGGAAAGCTTTGCGGTCTGTTTTACACTGGTGCCCGTAAGATCGAGGCGGTGCAGCAACTGAAACATCATGACCCGTAGCAACGTTCTGAAATCGCTCTTGCGTTTCGGGCACGTATCGAAGATGGTAACATGTGGCCAGGCAATATTCTACAGGGTGAAAAGTATTTAAGCCAACAAAATCCGGGAGGTTGTAGGTGACACCAAAACAAATATTTTTCCCTAATGTCATTTTTTCCTATGAGGATTATTTAAACCGGTGGAGACCGTATTACGCTCTTGAATTGTGAGAGGCCGTGTTGCTATCTTCAGTTGTTGGCAGCTGCTGTCCATCAGTGTAGTAGTGCATTGGCACTGTTTACTAATGGAACGACACAACTGGAGTGAGTACGCTGATATGGTTGGTGCGTATTACGTAGCGCACCACAACGGACGAGCTGCACAGCGGGTTTATCAACAACAATATCCTAATCGCCGTATCCCGCATCATACGACCTTTGCTGCTGTGTACCAACGTCTGCGTGAGACCGGGTCTTATAGCAGATTACCTGGACAGGGACACCGTCGCACGGTAAGAACGCTGCAATTTGAGGAAGCTGTCTTGCAGGATGTGGAACGGGATCCTTCAATCAGCACTCGTGCAATTGCACGTAACATGGGGACCAATCAGCAATCAGACGAATGTAAGAACAGTCCTCCAAGAGCATTTGTTACTCCCATTTCACATACAGCGTGTCCACAACCTGGAACCAGTTGATTATCCACCCAGAGCACGGTTTTCGCAGTGGTACCTGGAACAGTGTGAAATGCATCCTACATTTCCATCCTCTGTGTTGTTTACCAATGAAGCAACGTTCGGGCGTGATTGAGTCTTCAACATGCACAATTCGCATGTTTGGAGTGAGGATAACCCACATGCCACAGTTCAAAAGTGCGGTTCTTCGTTAATGTGTGGGTCGGTGTTGTTGGGGACTGTTTAATAGGGCCGTATCTGCTACCCAGGCCATTAAATGGAAGGCACTATTACAATTTTCTCGTGTCAATGGAGGCATTTTTGAAAATCTACTGTAATTGAAACTGGGTTGTTTTAATATGTTGTTTCTTGGTCATAAAAAAATAGAAAAGTGTTTGTTGGTTTAATTAACTTACCACCAGAGAAATCTTCCTCTATCGGTTTAAATACTTCTCCTATGAAAAAATGACATTAGGGAAAAATATTTGTTTTGATGTACCCTACAACCTCCCATAGTTTGTCGGTTTAAATACTTTTCACACTGTATAGAGTGACGAGGTACGTTTTAAACTACAGGGTGCAGTGAAAAACGAGAACTGTGTAATTTGGGTACTATTAAGGGGAACCGACAGGATGTCGGACGAAAATATTGCTCAAATTCAGAATTTTTTCTCGGTACTGCAATGTAGTTGGTAAATGGGGTTTGTTGCAATGAATAAAGAATACATCAAAGTTTTTTTGGTAGTTTTTTAATTGAGAATTATTTATATCTTCACCATGTAATTGGGCTTTTCCAGAGGCAGCTCTGAAAGGAGGTAGATCGACGGTTGTCGCTGTAACTGCGGTTGTGATTATCTGAAACATGAAATTAATTATTTCACCCTGATCCTTACGCGTGTAATTTTAGTTCATTGTAGGCATTTGCAAAAAAAAAGAAAAAAAAACAAGGATTGAGACAAAACTATATACATTTGAATCAAATGGCCATTTTTGGACCCGTCGTTTTTGGTCGAAGAAACTGCTAAATATCAACATTAAAAAAAAATCGGCTTGGATGAACTGACGAGAATTCTGTTGGCTTCAAGGGAGACCAAAAACCATTAAAAAATGATGGACATTGTATCGTGGGCGACGGCAACCATTTCGTAAATCATGATTTTGAGTAGCGTTTAAAGTTTGACAAGTGTGTATCAGATAAGAAGGGTATGTCATCGATGCCTGTCCAATAATAACCATCGCCTCGGCTAGCGGATAACTCCTTTCTGCTACTTTGACCTGATAAGCCGTCATTTTCGTCCTGAAAGCCGTTTTAGTCGCTGAGCACATCGCCGCTGGCGTCTCTAGCTTCACAGTGTCGGCGCATTTCATCGCCAATTTTGATTTGAAGGGCATTTGCCACTTGCATTAATGCACTATGGCCTACATTGAACAGACATACGGCCAAATTTGAAGCAATATTGACAATTTCACTTCGGCTGGATTTTATTTTTTTAGCGTATCTCCAAATGAGACTATTGAAATTTTCGTTCACATTTTCAGTAAAACCGCCCAAACAACGCTCCAGCAAATCAGGTTTCCTCAGATCGATAACGACTTATGGCGTCACCTTTGACCAGTGGCAACGTTTCTCTTGTGCCCACGTGGCCTCTACGTCTGCCTTCACTGTGATTTCGCGGCCGCTGCTCATAAGTGCTTATCTGTTTAGTTACGCTTGTTCGCAGACATCGGACACTTAGTCGGGAAGGGAGTTGCAGCAACACGGGCCACAGTCGCAAGTACTTGTGTCCTCTGACAAAGGTCGGTGACGCAGTGCGTTTTACAGTTGGCTATGTCCGAGATAAAAGCGGACCCGCGTCAACAGAAACAAAAAATGTATTCTCATTTTTACTTCAGAAAATATTTTTAAAGTGCACAGAAATTTAAAAATTACAACATTTATCCAAAATAGTTGTCATGCACTTCTACGTCTTTTCGATTTCTTGAAAGCGCACTAGAATATACTTTATGCAGAACTCTGGCATCTCTGATCTTTGAGCTCCCATAGGGAACGAAATACGATTTACCGAGCATCAGACCAGATCTTTTTATTGAATTCAGGACTTCCTAGCAGATGCAACTCGATTCGTTATTCGTAACCGCACGATAAGGACTGAAGTAAAGGTAATATCAGGAGCACGCCAAGGCCGTTACTGTATACAGTATACAGGGTGCGACAAAAGTCAGTCAATCTAAAGTGGACTACAGTGCAATTTTAATGGGTTGTTTGTCCAGCTGAAGTTGCTCAAAGTTTCTCCATTGCTATCTAGACGTTTAACACATCTCTTAAACGCTGATTTACTTATGTTCCATATTTTGTCGCATAACTCCTGATTTTTACCAGAAATAGTGTCATCAGTATTCTGACATTCATTCGGACCGCCACGAATTCCCCTTCTGTGCCAACCTTTTAGCCTGAGTGCAGCATCTGCAACCTACGTCTTCAATGATTTGCTGGCTGTATCCCAATTTCTGTCTTCCTCTACAGCTTTTACCCTCTACAGCTTCCTTTAGTATCATGGAATTTATTCCAGGATGCCTTAACGGATGTCCTGTCATCGTGTCCTTTCTTCTTGTCAGTGTTTTCCATATGTTCCTCTCCCCGTCGATTCTGTTGAGAACCTACTCTTCCTTTACTTGATCAGCACACCTAACTTTCAGCACCTCATCTAAATTGCTTTGATTTTGTTATGTTCCGGTTATCCCATGGCCCATTTGTCACTACCATATAACTCTGTGCTCCAAATGTACATTCTCACAGCGTTTTTCCTCAAATTAAGGTCTACGTTTGATACTAGCAGATTTCTCTTGGTCATTGGTAGACTGTTTTTCATGTCCTCCTTGCACCGACCGTCATGGGCTATTTTTCTGCTAAGGTTGCAAAATTCCTTAACTTCATCTACTTCGTCATCACCAATTGTGATTTTAAGTTTCTCGCTGTTCTCATTTTCCCTGCTTCTCGTCACTTTCGTCTTTCTTCTCTTTACTGGCTCAGTAGACTGTTCATTCCATTCAACAGACTGTAATTCTTGGGTGTAAGGTTCGCCAGTTATGCAAAACACCGTGTTTTCCAAGTTCCCAAACATGTTTCAGCACCTCTGTGTCACCATCAGTGAGTTTCTGTTTTATTTAATCTTTACATTCGGTTTGCACGGTTTTGCAAAACCACTTGCGTGTTATTTCTTACAGGAAGCTTGTCATGTTTTTGTGTGGCAAGCCCTTTTTTCTCATCATCCTGAAGAGGTGTTGTGAAGCACACGTAAATATTTCACATATTTTCGGAGCTGTAGTCGTAAAAGCACTTTACACTTCAACAAAACACACTGTAATCGTGGTTGTTGTGTATTCTAGCCCAGGCAGTGTTCGCCTCTCTGTTGCCTTTTCCTTTCCTAAAATGCATTGAAAAATCACAGGGTGTGAGGTCCGGGGATCTTGGAGGTGTATCGAGTTTACAACGCGTCCCCTTCCACTCTTGAAAATTGTCACCCAGAAATGCACGGACGCGTAATTGCATCACCTCGCTGTCAAATGAAGTTGTTTCGTACACTTACAACTACTGGGATACTGTCTAATTCAATAATAAGTTTTCCTAGCATTACAAGATACCTTTCCGCAAGCACGGTCCCATCGAAAAAATGAAGTTGCTGATTCGAGGCATGCTGCTTGGAGGTGGTGTATCCGCGACTGCTCGTGTAGAGGAAATTTGATAATTTTTTATTTTGTCTGTCTCAGTTGGATGAATATACAATTTCTGCAGCCGTGTTTAACAGTTTAGGGCTGACATGCCGATTCTCAAACCACACACCTTGTTATTACCCGTCAGTAATGGTACAATATTGTACTAAAAGGCACGAATAACTTCTGTATAGAGAGTCAGACTGTGGACTAGAAGTACACTCACAGATAATTTAGCCTACTTGTCATACTGTTACATACGAACGACATAACCAAGCTCGGAAAGAAAAAAATAAAGGCCTATCACTCATTTTCTGCGTATACCAGCCCAAACCGAAACTCCAGCAATATTTAACTCATCCCGAATAAGAAATCGCGGATCTTCAGGAAACCAATACGCGCAACTGTACTGGTTAACTGTTTCATTCAGCTTAAAAGTTGCTTCATCAGGTGACGGGATATTTTTGTGAAAGTTGTCACTTTCATTGCGACTCATATACCGCACACAGAATTTACGTCTTCGATCAGGCTCATCTGCGTTTAGGACGTGTGGTAATGCAGTCTTATAAAGCTTCAGCTTTATTGTTTCTAATGTCCTCCCTAAATTCTTCAGAAACGTTTGTTGTTTAGAAGCTCTTCTTGCAGATTTCTCGAGTGACTGTGTGACGAGCTGCAGATTTTCTTCAGTAGTCGCTACTTTTCTGCGGCCACTACAGAAACTCTGACCCAGAACATTCAATTTAATCTGTAGATAGTCTACCTGCATTGTCGCTGTACATGCAGGAACTCTTCAACGAAAGATCGTCTTAAATCTTCATAACTTCGATCAAATTTACACCACGCATGAAAGCAAACACGCCCCGTTCTGTGGATAATTTTCTGTTCATGACGTACATTTTTCATGCTTACAATAAACCCACAAATACTGAAAAGGCTCATATTGTCACTTGTCCGCAACAAACCAGTCCTGCCTTCACTCTTGAAACAGATTTCACTGCACGTAGATTTCAAGATTTTTCGATGTAGGAGATACTACTTAATTGTGTAGCTAAAATTTGACCGTCGACAGAAATGCGCAGCGGATAAGTGACTTACGTCGCACCCGGTATGCAGGGAGAGTCGGGAGGCAAGACACATGCTTTCAAACTTCATTTCATATGACCTTTTCTGAATCGTAGCCGAGATACAACTGTCTGAAAATCATTGGCGTCGTCGCATGTATTCCTCTGCCAGAACTCAAGGGCGAGTACGACCAAAGCGACACTAGGCTAGGCAGTGTTGTCTTTCCTGACCAATTCAGATCTACAAGCACAGAGCGGGTACAAAGGAGAAACTTGTCATTCGCATTTCAAATGGCTGTGTTCTAGTAAAGGATCGTACGAATGAGCTCAGATTAACAACACAGCAGCTGTCTACAAGAGCTGCAAAATGCGCCGCAATTGACGACGGACTCTTTGAACATCTTTTGTCAGGAAATGTAAACAAATAGAACACAACGTTTCATTTACTATCGTTTTAACTTTTTCTATTCCCCAGTGTTTTGATTAGCTTCCTCGTAAACTGTTTCGAACAAGACGTACGTTCGTACTATATTTTTTATTCAGAATCTCTAAGACTGTCACCCCTCAAATCATGTACCTTTCCTCCTGACTTACCATTACCTGTTGGTTAATGTCTGAACCTCCAACAGGAACATCGTAAATTTGTCTATAGGAAGGTAACGAGTGGTTACGCGACAATAACATTCCTGTAATGGACTGGCCTGCACAAAAGACTACACCGAAATAAGAGAAGATCTGAAGAATGATGCAGGCGATAGCGGTTCAGTCATTTTCTTTTCCTTTTGTGCCATCAGTTTTCTTACTGGTTTGATACAGCCTGCCGCAAATCCCGCGCGTGTGCCAAGCTTTTCATCTCAGACTAGTACAGGTAACTTCCGTTCTCAGTAACCTACGCCTACAGATACATTTACATAGATACTCCGCAAGTCACCGTAAGGTGTGTGGCGGCGGGTATACTGTACCTCTACTTGTCATTTCCCCTCCTGTTCCACTCGCAAATAGACCGAGGGTAAAACGACTATCTGTACACCTCCGTAAGAGCTCTAAATTATCGTATCTTACCTTCATGGTCCTTTCGCGTGATGTATGTACACTCCTGGAAATTGAAATAAGAACACCGTGAAGTCATTGTCCCAGGAATTGGAAACTTTATTGACACATTCCTGGGATCAGATACATCACATGATCACACTGACAGAACCACAGGCACATAGACACAGGCAACAGAGCATGCACAATGTCGGCACTAGTACAGTGTATATCCACCTTTCGCAGCAATGCAGGCTGCTATTCTCCCATGGAGACGATCGTAGAGATGCTGGATGTAGTCCTGTGGAACGGCTTGCCATGCCATTTCCACCTGGCGCCTCAGTTGGACCAGCGTTTGTGCTGGACGTGCAGACCGCGTGAGACGACGCTTCATCCAGTCCCAAACATGCTCAATGGGGGACAGATCCGGAGATCTTGCTGGCCAGGGTAGTTGACTTACACCTTCTAGAGCACGTTGGGTGGCACGGGATACATGCGGACGTGCATTGTCCTGTTGGAACAGCACGTTCCCTTGCCGGTCTAGGAATGGTAGAACGATGGGTTCGATGACGGTTTGGATGTACCGTGCGCTATTCAGTGTCTCCTCGACGATCACCAGTGGTGTACGGCCAGTGTAGGAGATCGCTCCCCACACCATGATGCCGGGTGTTGGCCCTGTGTGCCTCGGTCGTATGCAGTCCTGATTGTGGCGCTCACCTGCACGGCGCCAAACACGCATACGACCATCATTGGCACCAAGGCAGAAGCGACTCTCATCGCTGAAGACGACACGTCTCCATTCGTCCCTCCATTCACGCCTGTCGCGACACCACTGGAGGCGGGCTGCACGATGTTGGGGCGTGAGCGGAAGACGGCCTAACGGTGTGCGGGACCGTAGCCCAGCTTCATGGAGACGGTTGCGAATGGTCCTCGCCGATACCCCAGGAGCAACAGTGTCCCTAATTTGCTGGGAAGTGGCGGTGCGGTCCTCTACGGCACTGCGTAGGATCCTACGGTCTTGGCGTGCATCCGTGCGTCGCTGCGGTCCGGTCCCAGGTCGACGGGCACGTGCACCTTCCGCCGACCACTGGCGACAACATCGATGTACTGTGGAGACCTCACGCCCCACGTGTTGAGCAATTCGGCGGTACGTCCACCCGGCCTCCCGCATGCCCACTATACGCCCTCGCTCAAAGTCCGTCAACTGCACATACGTTTCACGTCCACGCTGTCGCGGCATGCTACCAGTGTTAAAGACTGCGATGGAGCTCCGTATGCCACGGCAAACTGGCTGACACTGACGGCGGCGGTGCACAAATGCTGCGCAGCTAGCGCCATTCGACGGCCAACACCGCGGTTCCTGGTGTGTCCGCTGTGCCGTGCGTGTGATCATTGCTTGTACAGCCCTCTCGCAGTGTCCGACACATTGACACCGGTGTCAATGTGTTCTTTTTTCCATTTCCAGGAGTGTATGTTGGGGACAGCAGAATCGTTCATCAGTCATCTTCAAATGCCCAAGAGTGTTCTTCGAAAAGATTGTCGCCTTCCTCCAAGGCATTCCCATTTGAGTACCCGAAGCATCTCCGTAACATTTACGTGATGTACTGGTAACAAACCTAGCAGCCCGCCTCGGAATTGTTTCGAGGTCTTCCTTCAATCCCATCTGGTACGGATCCGAAACACTCAAGCAGTACTCAAGAATACGTCGCACCAGCGTCCTATATGCGGTCTTCTTTACAGGTGAACCACTCTTTCCTAAAATTCTCCCAATAAACCAAAGTTGGCCATTTGCCTTCCCTACCACAGTTTTCACATGCTCGTTTCATCTCATAACGCTTTCTGACGTAACGCCCAGATACACTATGTGACCAAAAGTATTCGGAAACCTGGCTGAAAACGACTTATAAAAGTTCGTGGCGCCCTCCACTAATAATGCTGGAATTCAATATGGTGTTGGCCCACCCTTAGCCTTGATCACAGCTTCCCCTCTCGCAGGCATACTTTCAATCAGGTGCGGGAAGGATTCTTGGGGAATGGCAGCCTATTCTTCACGGAGTGCTGCACTGAGGAGAGGTAACGATGTCGGTGTTGCAAAACATCCCAAAGATGTTCTAAAGGATTCAGGTCAGGACTGGGTGTAGGCCAATCCATTACAGGGATGTTATTGTTGTGTAAACACTCCGCCTCAGGCTGTACATTATGAGCAGGTGCCTGATTGTGGTGGAAGGTGCAGTCGCCATTCCCGAACAACAGTCGGAAGCAGAACGTGCTTAAAACATCAATGTAGGCCTGTGCTGTGAGTGTGCTACGCAAAACAACAAAGGGTGCAACCCTCCCCCCCCCCCCCCCATGATGAAAAACACGACTACACCATAACACTACCGCCTCCGAATTTTACTGTTGGCACTGCACACGCTGCCAGATGACGTTCACCGGGCATTCGCCATATCCACACCCTGTCATCGGATCGCCAAGTTGAGTACCGTGATTCATCAATCCACACAACGTTTTTCCACTGTTCAATCGTCCAGTGTTTATGCTCCGTACGCCAAGCGAAGCGTCGTTTGGCATTTTTTCGGCGTATGTGTGGCTTATGAACAGTCGCTCGACCATGAAAACCAAGTTGTCTCACCTCCCGCCTAACTGTCATAGTACCTGCAGTGGATCCTGATGCAGTTTAGAATTCCTGTGTGATGGTCTGGATAGACATCTGCCTATTACACATTACGACCCTTTTCAACCCTCGGCGGTCTCTGTCAGTCAACAGACGAGGTCGACCTGTACGCTTTTGTGCTGTAGCCGGTCAGAGTGGCCGAGCGGTTCTAGGCGCTTCAGTCTGGAATCGCGCGACCGCTACGGTCGCAGTTTCGAATCCAGCCTCGGGCATGGATGTGTGTGATGTCCTTAGGTTAGTTAGGTTTAAGTAGTTCTAAGTTCTAGGGGACTGATGACCTCAGATGTTGAGTCCCATAGTGCTCAGAGCCATTTGAACCATTTTCTGAACTGTACGTGTCCCTTCACGTTTCCACTTCACTATCACATCGGAAACAGTGGACCTAGGGATGTTTAGGAGTGTGGAAATCTCGCGTACAGACGTATGACGCAAATGCCACTCAATCACCTGACCACTCTCCAAGTCCGTGAGTCCCGCGGAGCGCCCAATTCTGCTCTCCCGTGATGTCTAATGACTACTGAGGTCCCTGATATGGAGTAGCTGGCAGTAGGTGGCAGCATAATGCACCTAATATAAAAAGCCTATGTTTTTGGGGGGGGGGGGGGTGTTCGGATACTTTTGATCACATAGTGTATTTAAACGATTTGACTGAGACAAGCTGGACACTAGTAATACATTTTAGGTTTGTTCTTCCTATTCACCCGCTTAAACTTATATTTTTCCACATTTAGGTCTAGCTGCCGTTCATCACATCAACTGGAAATTCTGTCTTACGTCTTACGTCTTACATCTTCCTACAGTCACTCAAGTTCGACGCCTTACCGTACACCACGGCATCATCAGTAAACAACCGCAGACTGCTGTCAACCCTTTCCGCCAAATCATTTATGTACACAGAGAACCACAGTGGTCCTATCACACTTCCATGGGGCAATCCTGACGATAACCTTGTCTCGAGAACAACATACTGGGTTCCATTATTTAAGAGGTCTTCGAGCCAGTCACATATCTGTGAACTTATTCCATATTCTCGTACCTTCGTTAACAGCCTGCAGTGGGAGACCGCGTCAAATGCTTTCCGGAAATCTAGAAATTTGGAATCTACCTGTTGCCCTTCATCCATAGTTCTCAGTATATCATGCGAGAAAAGTAGAGGCTGAGTTTCTATAACCGTGCTGAATCGTGGACATAAACTTCTTGGCATTAAGAAAGTTTATTATATTCGAACTGAGAATGTATTCAAGGGTTCTGCAGTGATAAGAAGTTAGGGACATCGGTCTGTAATTTTGCGGGTCAGTTCTTTTACCTTTCTCATATACTGGAGTCCCCTGCGCCTTTTTCCAGTTGCTCGGAACTTTGTGATGAGCGAGAGATTCACAAATGCAAGCGAGGTAAGGGGCCAATGCCGTAGAGTACTCTCTGTAAAATCGAACTGGGACTGGATCTGTACCTGTTGATTTGTTTTCAAATCTTTAAGTTGAATCTGTACGCCCTCTATACGGGAGTCTGTCCAATGGTCAAATGATGGTATGTTTGTAAGGTTCTCTTGCGTGAACGATTACTTGAACGTGAAATTTAAAACTTCGGCTTTCGTATTGCTATCTTCAGTGGCCACACCAGACTGGTCAAGAAGGGGTTGAATGGTAGCCTTAGACCCGCTTAGCCATTTTACATAGGATCTGAATTCTCTCGGGTTCCCTGCCAGATCCTTTGCCAAGGTGTGACTATGGTGATCGTTGTATACTTCGCGCATTGATCTTTTCAGAGACGCACGATTCTCTACTAACCTTCGCTTGTCGTATGTGCGTGCCCTTTTGAACCTCGAGTGCATCATCCTCTGCTTCCTCGGCATCTTACGAATTTCGTTATTAAACTATAGTGGGTCTTGTCCATTCTCTATCTACGTACTAGGCACGTAACTCTCCAGACCACGACTTACAGTCAGATAAAACTTTGCCCATAATTCCTCTACATCTGTCTTACTGGTACTACGTGATGCCAATTCACTGTCTAAGAAAGATGTTAATAACTGCTTATCTGCTCAGCCTAGCATAAACACTCTCCTAGCCTTCTTGACCGATTTATTTTTTTAATCATAGTTGCCATAATGACATCACGATCGCTAATCCCCGTTTCTACAACGACACTGTCGATATGGTACGGTCTATTTGTAGCTACAAGGTCTAAGATATTTTCATTGCGTGTGGGATGCCGAGCTAGCTGCTCAATGCAATATTCAGAAAACGTGTCTGTCTTACTCTACAGTTTTTACACCCTACAACTCCCTCTGGCACCATGGAAATTATTTCTTGACGTCTTAACAGATTTCCTATCATCCTGTCAATTCTTCTTGTCAGTGTGTTCCACACATTCCTTTCCTCTCTAGTTCTGCAGAAAAATTCCTTACTCCTTACATTATCAGTCCAGCTAATTTTCAACATTCGTCTGTAGCACCCCATGTCAAATGCTTCGGTTCTCTTCTTTTCCGTTTTGCCTTCAGTCCATGTTGCACTACCATACAATGCTGTGCTCCAAAAGTACATTTCATAAATTTCTTCCTCAAATTAAGGTCTATATTTGGTGCTAGTAGACTTCTCTTGTCCAGGAATGCCCTTTTTTCCAGTGCTAGTCTGGTTTTTATGTCCTCTTAGCTCCGACAGTCGTGGGTTATTTTGCCATCTAGGTAGCAGAATTCCTTAAGTTCGTGTACTTCATGATCCCGAATCCTGATGTTAAGTTTCTCACTGCTCTGATTTCCACTACTTCTCATTACTTTCGTATTTCTTCGATTTATTCTCAATTCATATTGTGTAGTCAACAGACTGTTCACTCCATTCAGCAGATCCTGCTATTCTTCTTTACTTTCACTGAGGATAGCAATGGCATCAGCGAATATTTTCATTGACATACTTTCACCTTGAAATTTAACTCCACTCTTGAACCTTTCTTTTATTTTCGTCATTGCTGCTTCGCTGTATGGATTGAAGACTAGGGGTGAAAGAATATATCCGCATCTTACACTGTTTCTACTCCGACCACTTCGTTCTTGGCCTTCCACTCTAATTCTTACCTCTTGGTTCTTGTACATTTTGTATGTTACCGGTCTTTTCTTGTACTTTACCCCAATTTGTTTCATAGTTTCAAACATCTTGCACCATTCTACATTGCCGAGTGCTCTTTCTAGGTGGACAAATCCTATGGATGTGTCTTGATTTTTCTTCAGCGCTGTTTCCATTATCAATAGCAACGTCAGAAATGCCTCTCTGTTGCCTTTACCTTTCCTAAAGCCTAAGTGATCGTCATCTAACAGACCCTCAATTTTCTTTTCCATTCTTCTGTACATTATTCTTGTCAGCACTTGGATGTATCAGGTGTTAAGCTGATTCTGCAGTAATTCTCACTTGTCGGCTCTTCCTGTCTTCAAAATCGCGTGGATGATGTTTTTCTGAAAGTCAGATGGCATATCTCCCGTCTCATACTTTCTCGCACCAGGGTGAATAGTCGTTTCGTTGTCACTTCCCCCAAGGATTTTAGAAATTCCGATGGGATGTTATCAATCGCTTCCGCCGTATTTTATCTTACGAAATCCCAATACTCGAGCCCTGCCTCTCATAGCAGCCTTCAATGTACTCTTACCTCCAACGGGCTATCTTATTTGCATGCAACAATGGAATTCTCATTGCAGTCTCAGTGTTACCGTCCTTGCTTTTAATTTCACCTAAGGTCGTTTTGACTTTTTTATATGCTGAGTCAGTCCTTCCGACAATCATTTTTTCTATATCTTCACATTTTTCACGTAGCCGTTTGGCCTTAGGTTCCCTGCACGTACTCCACATAAACAGATGCAGAGATCCATTGCTATTCTGTTGTGCTGCTATCGACATATCACTGGGAACAGCGACAGTCTCGAGATACCTATGACTAACCATCCAGAGTGACCTACGGTGGAACGAACACATGAAAAGAAACTTTAGAGGACTCAGATAATCATTGGAGAATCATTGGAAGAATCTGAAAGAAATGCAGTCGATCCTAGAAAGAAGTGGCTTACAAAACACTGGTCAAACGATTCTTGAGTGCTGTCCATCAACCCAGGGTGGTTACCAGGTGGGACTGATAGAAGAGGTAGAGAGAATCCAAAGAAGAGCGGACCGTTTGGTCACAGGATCGTTTAGTTGGCCCGAGAACTTTAGGTACATGCTCAACAGGATCCAGTGCCAGGCGCTTAAAAAGAGACTTTTCTGTTGAAATTCCGAGACCGTAAGTTCCAAGAATTGTCGAAGATGTTACTCCATTCCACTCCTCTTACGCATTCCGAAAGGATCGCAAATCCGAGAAACTGGAACTGGCAGAGAGATTTATCATTGCTCGTTCGTTCTGCTGCACCTCGCGCACTAAAGAAGGTTTTGGTTTTAAGTGAGGGCGCCGAAGGCCAAAACAGCAACAATGCTGTAGTAAGGGTTCACACGATATGCACACCCTTTTGGCTACAAAATCCTGTTTTTAAACATAGTCTCCGTTGAGTGCGACGCCGTTACCTTACGGTGAGGGCCTGTATGCCCCCATGGTACCACTCTACTGGTGGACGTTGGAGCCAATGTCAAACAGATGGAAGTCGGAATACGCGACATCCGGGCTGTAGGCTGGAAGCGGAGGAACAGTCCAGTGAAGTTTTCAGACCTCTTTTCGGGTACTCAGACTTGTGTGAAGCCATGCGTTGTCGTGGAGAAGGTCAAGTTCGTTTGAGTTTTTGTGGCGACAAACGCGCTGAAGTCGTACCTTCAATTTCTTGAGCATAGCACAGTATACTTCAGCCATGAGGGTGAGTATAAACAGAATAATTCCTTCAGAGTACCAGGAGACCGCCGCGAATGATTTACTACTGGCTGAGGGTGCGACTTTGAACTTTTTCCTCGGAGGAGAGGTGGTGTGCCCCTACTCCATGGACTGATGTTCTGTCAGAAGTGATGAACCCGTGTTTCATCGCGTGTGACGAGGTTCAACAAAAAATTGTCACGCTCAACCTCGCAACGCACAAGAAATTCCGCACAGATGGTCTTTCGTTCCTCTGTATGGTCTTCTGTTAGGCAGGGTGGAATCCAGCGAGCACACACCTTTTATTACCCCAGCTGGTGGATAAGTGTGTCAGCAGAACCAGTTGTAGCGTCTCCTGGGCAATCGTCATAAAAAGCGTGTGATAGAATTTTCCTCGGGCATGGGATGTGTGTGACGTCCTCAGGTTAGTTAAGTTTAATTACTTCTAAGTTCTAGGCGACTGATGACCTCAGAAGTTAGGTCGCATAGTGCTCAGAGCCATTTGAACCATAGAATTTTTCCGTGTGTGTAAGACCAGTTAACATGTATCGATATAATGCCACGCACACGGCGAAAGAGAAATAATTTAAACACGAATAAACATGACCATGTGAAGCAATAATGCAAGACTGTGTAAACATTTCACGAATATATTATGTGTGTATGTAGAACATTCATAATTATTTGACGTTTTATGCATTTTTTAACTTTGAATCCATGACATACCGGGTGATCAAAAAGTCAGTATAAATTTGAAAACTTAATAAAACACGGAATAATGTAGATAGAGAGGTACAAATTGATACACATGCTTGGAATGTCACGGGGTTTTATTAAAAAAAGAAGTTCACAAAATGTACGTCAGATGGCGCTGGACAGCAAAACGTCAATAACTGCTACCGTGACGGGTGAGAAGTACGCCGATATGTTACAGAATCGCATCATCCCCAGCCTGGCTGATAAACACCTGCTGGAACGTACGATGTTCATGCAGAATGGCGCTCCACCCCATATTGCTAGACGCGTGAAAGATCTCTTGCGCGCGTCGTTTGGTGATGATCGTGTGCTCAGCCGCCACTTTCGTCATGCTTGGCCTCCCAGGTCCCCAGACCTCAGTCCGTGCGATTATTGGCTTTGGGGTTACCTGAAGTCGCAAGTTTATCGTGAACGACCGACATCTCCAGAGACGCTGAAAGACAACATCCGACGCCAATGCCTCACCATAACTCTGGGCATGCTTTACAGTGCTGTTCACAACATTATTCCTCGACTACAACTATTGTTGAGGAATGATGGTGGACATATTGAGCATTTCCTGTAAAGAACATCATCTTGGCTTTGTCTCACTTTGTTATGCTAATTATTGCTATTCTGATCAGATGAAGCGCCATCTGTCGGACATTTTTTAACTTTTGTATTTTTCTGATTCTAATAAAACGGCATTTCATTCCAAGCATGCGTGTCAATTTGTACCTCTCTATGTACATTATTCCGTGATTTATTCAGTTTTCAAATTTATACTGACTTTTTGATCACCCGGTATTATTATCTTTGAAAATTGTATTGTTGTTAAATGGTTTAGTGATTATGATCTGTGCCTCAGATAAAATGGACAAATCAGTACATGTATAAATAGTAAAAATCATTGTAATAATCTCTCTGTTCTCTTTGGGTTTCATTACGAGTAACACTTGCGTGTTAAGCAAATGTATATTCTGGCCGTGAGTCTTTTGTTCATTAAGCTTGAGATCCGCCATTAGGCGAGTTGTTGTAAAAAGGTGTGTAAAATTAATGCATTTTTGTTTGAATGTATAGAGTTTGAGCAAATATGTTTTTAAAATAATTTTTAAAGTTGCCAGCCATTCGTCCCGTAAATAATTTAGACATTTTCAGCATTTAATTTGACGGAAGCCGCTGTACCAATCTGCGAGGCTAACGGCCGCAGACGCGGCACGTTTAAAAAATATTTATTCCAGGCATCGCAGTCGCCTCGCCGGTAAAGCGAGGTAACATAATAATATTTAACATTTTCTTACAGCTTCCAGCAATGCCGGCAGACTATATTATATAATTCAGTGCATTTCTCAGTTTGATTTGGAAGGTACTGTGCGACATGTTCTATGCGGGCACAAAAATATAACGAATAACTGTGTTATGACTTTATCATTTTCACATTTTGTAGCTAGGTCTGCTCTGTGAAACTAAAGCAATAATTAACGTTTTTTCCCTAAGAGAACGCGTGCTAGCCGCGCGCCTGTTCTAATTAACAGTATTCAAAAATCCATTGCGTAACGTAACCAACATTCAGTGCTGTAACGATCATTTTAATTTTATTACTGACTTTTCTGAATACGATGCAAGGTAGTGAGTTCAGATACAGTTTTCTGTCTTTCTTGATTACGTTACAGTAGCAAGTGAATGTTCGCCACATGATTATCCAGAGCAGATGTGGAAAAGCAATAATTTGATCCAAGGTTTGCCACACTTATGATAAAAGTGTGTGTTCCCCCTTCCACTCCATGTTTGAACTTAACATATGTTTGCTAGTGTGACTCATACAGCTAAAGTGAAATATTTACTCAACATTACTCAAAGTTATTTGCATTTATGAAGAAAGAATTACCAAGTAAAGACAGTGTAATAACATTGAATCAAAACCATAGCAACTTGTTATAAATAATTTTGTGTACTGCCATCAGCTCTCAGTTTCAGTTTTATATCAGTCTGAACATTGCAAATCCAAACTCTAATATCGTAAAGCAAAGTTACTAGTTACCATGTACCAACTTACTTGCTGCTACACATATATAATCATATCTAAATAAATAAACCCACAAGCCGAATAAAATTAACTCCAGTAGTAAAATAGTGAGAGATGGAGTAACGTACCTCTGTACGGTCTTCTGTTAGGCAGCGAGGAATCCAGCGAGCACACACCTTGTATTACCCCAGCTGGTGGGCAAGTGTGTCAGCAGAACCAGCAGAGACATCCAGTTGTACGGTTAGGTATTTGATTGTGATCTGTGAATCACCTCGAACGAGAGTGTCCACAAGTTCCGACATTGCTCGTGTCGTAGATCGGTGCGGCCGGCCGGCACGCAGGAGACGAGGTAGGCTCGCGCGTCCTCGTTGCGACGATGACAGACGCCTCGCCCAACGGCTCACCGCGCTTTTGTTCACTGCCAGCTCTCCGTAGACGTTCTGCAAGCGCCTATGAATATCTGCGATGCTCTGATTTTTCACCAAAAGAAACTCAATGACAGCTCTCCTCTTGGTACACTCTTCTGTTATAGATGCGATTTTGAAGGCTACGCAGACCATAGCGCCGCCACCTGTGGGAATTTCATGAAACTACTGAGGCTGAAGCGGGAATGTTCCACTATCTCCCACAAAAAAATCCGCATCTTTTTCAGCCGGAAGTGGCCGAGAGAAGAGGGTTGCGTTAGTTATTGAAAGCCCCACGTACAAACAACCTGTTCACAATATGAAGACCAGGGTCCAAGCACACGTCTCGTGGGCATGTCTGAAGTTACTTCAACGTCTGTCTATGACTCTCTGTCCAAGATAAGACGCTATGTCCTCGTATCTTGCGAACCGTGGATGAAGGGAATCAGACGGATGCCATATTCCTTGACTTCCGGAAAGCGTTTGTCTCGGTGCCCCACTGCAGAGTCCTAACTAAGGTACGAGCATATGGGATTGGTTCCCAAGTATGTGAGTGGCTCGAAGACTTCTTAAGTAATAGAACCTAGTACGTTGTCCTCGATGGTGAGTGTTCATCGGAGGTGAGGGTATCATCTGGAGTGCCCCAGGGAAGTGTGGTAGGTCCGCTGTTGTTTTCTATCTACATAAATGATCTTTTGGATAGGGTGCATAGCAATGTGCGGCTGTTTGCTGATGATGCTGTGGTGAACGGGAAGGTGTCGTCGTTGAGTGACTGTAGGAGGATACAAGATGACTTGGACAAAATTTGTGATTGGTGTAAAGAATGGCAGCCAACTCTAAATATAGATAAATGTAAATTAATGCAGATGAATAGGAAAAAGAATCCCGTAATGTTTGAATACTCCATTAGTAGCGTAGCGCTTGACACAGTCACGTCGATTAAATATTTGGGCCTAACATTGCAGAGCGATATGAAGTGGGACAAGCACGTAATGGCAGTTGTGGGGAAGGCGGATAGTCGTCTTCGGTTCATTGGTAGAATTTTGGGAAGATGTGGTTCATCTGTAAAGGAGACCGCTTATAAAACACTAATACGACCTATTCTTGACTACTGCTCGAGCGTTTGGGATCCCTATCAGGTCGGATTGAGGGAGGACATAGAATCAATTCAGAGGCGGGCTGCTAGATTTGTTACTGGTAGGTTTGATCATCACGCGAGTGTTAAGGAAATGCTTCAGGAACTCGGGTGGGAGTCTCTAGAGGAAAGGAGGCGCTCTTTTCGCGAATCGCTACTGAGGAAATTTAGAGAACCAGCATTTGAGGCTGACTGCAGTACAATTTTAGTGCCGCCAACTTACATTTCACGGAAAGTCCACAAAGATAAGAGAGGTTAGGGCTCGTACAGAGGTATATAGGCAGTCATTTTTCCCTCGTTCTGTTTGGGAGTGGAACAGGGAGAGAAGATGCTAGTTGTGGTACGAGGTACCCTCCGCCACGCACTGTATGGTGGATTGCGGAGTATATATGTAGATGTAGATGTAGATGTAGCTCGTCACACTTCTTGTGCTGGCAACCCGTTCGTGGTCTTCTGTTTGACCTTCACCCGGGGGAAGGACAAATCGCCACCTACCACCAGACCACAGTGGCATCATCTGCACGACGGCTTCCGCTTCCGATGTTTCCCCAGCGTTGATAAGGCGTTATCTGTTTATCCCTCTCCCCCACCATCCACCAGTCGCGAGGAGAGGGTGCGGACAGAGGCGATACCCTATTCCTTGCGCTATCGGAGAACAACAAAAGTCGCAAACTGTACGACTCGTGTGTCAACGGTTCCACGCCAAGTTCAATGTCCAAATGTACCCTTATGAGATGTGGCGTCACAGTTGTGCTGTTTCCATCATTACGCTGTCATCAAGGTTGCGCGGAAAGATGTGTATACGGGCTGCTTCAGTTTAGTTGTTCACATCAAATGTTTTGCGAACAGTTGAAGATATCATCATTCCGCTTTGATCCAGATGAATTGTGAAAAGGTTTCCACTAATAGGGTATTTGACTGTTTTCTGGAAATCGTTTCTAAATGGTTAATTATGTCATTTTATGCTCATAACACGCTTTTTTCTCTCATGAATCGTAGCATTTTTGGGAAACGGCACTGAAATTCAAATATTCTGAAAGCTCACAAAAATGCGCCCTCCGACGCATTTAATGCCTGTGACGTCAATGGCTAGTGATCTGCTCTTTTTGTAGTAAGGCTCATACATAGCGACGTCTTGTTCTGGAATTTAACGTTTCTGGAAATTGGTGACAAACTGTGTGTAGTACCACATTGTACAGATACGTCTATAAAACTCCCGAGAAACTGCTTTTGATTGTTCCAGAAAATGAGAACATGCCTAAAATGTAACGGGACCGGGCTGTTGTGATAAAATGAGACTTGGTCTTGCTTAAGTACTTTTAAACCACAGTGTTCGAGCAGCAGTTAAGTATGCAGTAGAACAAGAGATACTGTAAGGTTCTGCTGCGTCAACTGTATGTTGTATAGACATAATTTTCCGGTGGTTTAAATTAATAACCTGGAAGAGCAGAAAAACTGCAATGTCTAAAGCTGTTGAAGGTAGACAGGATCATGCTCTGCGTTACGTGATAAAAAGTAGAAGTTCTGGCAACAACGACAGCAGTTAACGATCAGAATTATCTTCTGAACGAAACTGTTTCCATTGTGTTTTGTTCAGCAGTCTTGCACAAGTTGCCCTGGAAACCTTTCCAGCGTGGTCTGAGCAGATTCCCTGAGTCTTGAGACTGTGCCCCAGTCGCCATGCATTGGACTTCTCACGTTTCTTATTTAAAGAAAGCAAAAATCTGGGTTGTTTTTGACGAACGAAGAGACCATAAACGCATCAACTTTCGGAGGTTTCCGCTTATCACTCCCCCGAAATTTCTTTCCATTCTTACTTAAAAGTCGTAAATACGTTATCCATCACTAAATAACTAAACATTTTGCAGAGAAATTGCAGAAAAACACTAGAAACTTTGGGTATCACTCCTATGACACACATACAGTTTAGTCTTACTTCTAGCCTGTGACGTCACCATAGCGTCAGTCAGTAGCATATCGTATCCAACATGCGACCAAATCTTGACATTTAATCATTTTTAAGCTTTGATTACATAAAAATAACAGGTATTTTATTAGAATACTGCCCGAAAATGGTATTTGAATGTTATAATCATTCAGAATAAAAACAACCCTAACCATATTTTTAACACAGGAAAAGATCCCATTGACATGTGGTCTCTTTTTATCTTACTTCTTCTTCGGTCTTCGACCATCAGCTTGGTTAGCAGCACGAGATGCGTCTCTGTTACCGGCGTTATCTTGTGAGCGGTACAGGCGGTGCAGATGGTGTTCTCCACGATCTTGTTGATGTACTCTACTCTCAGTCTGCCTGTTGTATTTTTCGTTCTGCTATCCTTTCAATGATACTTTTAATGATGTCATGTCTCAGCAGATGGCCGACCCACGTGTCCCTTCTGCGTTTGATCAGCTTCAGGAGACAGGGCTTCTCTTCCGCCACTCTGTGGAGCTCACCTTCCTTTGGCGACTTGTGTGCGCAGGAAATACTGAGCATTCTGCACCAGCACATCGTAGCCCTTTATTTTATGTTTTTCTGCTTCTGTGAGTGCCCACGTTTCATTTCCATATAGCAGCACACTAAGAAAGAGTCACTTTGGGGTTTTTCTTGCAATATTTGCCTATACTGTGGAATGTAAAAAGGTTTCTTCTGATGTTAAAAGCAGTTTTTGCCTAGTAGATTCAGCTTGCAATATCATTCCTTGACCTTTGGTCTAATGTAATCTTTCTCCCTAGGTAGGCAAAAGGTTTCGATGGTCTCCAGTGGCTCATCGTTAAGTAAGCATTGGGCAGTGATGTTTCGTCTGCTCACCACTGAGATTTTTGTTTCACCTTTATTGTTGTTGTTGTTGTGGTCTTCAGTCCTGAGACTGGTTTGATGCAGCTCTCCATGCTACTCTATCCTGTGCAAGCTTCTTCATCTCCCAGTACCTACTGCAGCCTACATCCTTCTGAATCTGCTTAGTGTATTCATCTCTTGGTCTCCCTATACGATTTTTACCCTCCACGCTGCCCTCCAATACTAAATTGGTGATCCCTTGATGCCTCAGAACATGTCCTACCAACCGATCCCTTCTTCTGGTCAAGTTGTGCCACAAACTTCTCTTCTCCCCAACCCTATTCAATACTTCCTCATTAGTTATGTGATCTACCCATCTAATCTTCAGCATTCTTCTGTAGCACCACATTTCGAAAGCTTCTATTCTCTTCTTGTCCAAACTATTTACTGTCCATGTTTCACTTCCATACATGGCTACACTCCATACAAATACTTTCAGAAATGACTTCCTGACGCTTAAATCTATACTCGATGTTAACAAATTTCTCTTCTTCAGAAACGCTTTCCTTGCCATTGCCAGTCTACATTTTATATCCTCTCTACTTCGACCATCATCAGTTATTTTGCTCCCCAAATAGCAAAACTCCTTTACTACTTTAAGTGTCTCATTTCCGAATCTAATACCCTCAACATCACCCGACTTAACTCGACTACATTCCATTATCCTCGTTTTGCTTTTGTTGATGTTCATCTTATATCCTCCCTTCAAGACACCATCCATTCTGTTCAGTTGCTCTTCCAAGTCCTTTGCTGTCTCCGACAGAATTACAATGTCATCGGCGAACCTCAACGTTTTTATTTCTTCTCCATGTATTTTAATACCTACTCCGAATTTTTCTTTTGTTTCCTTTACTGCTTGCTCAATATACAGATTGAATAACATCGGGGAGAGGCTACAACCCTGTCTTACTCCCTTCCTAACCACTGCTTCCCTTTCATGTCCCTCGACTCTTATAACTGCCATCTGGTTTCTGTACAAATTGTAAATAGCCTTTCGCTCCCTGTATTTTACCCCTGCCACCTTCAGAATTTGAAAGAGAGTATTCCAGTCAACATTGTCAAAAGCTTTCTCTAAGTCTACAAATGCTAGAAACGTAGGTTTGCCTTTCCTTAATCTTTCTTCTAAGATAAGTCGTAAGGTCAGTATTGCCTCACGTGTTCCAGTATTTCTACGGAATCCAAACTGATCTTCCCCGAGGTCAGCTTCTACCAGTTTTTCCATTCGTCTGTATTCCAGTCAACATTGTCAAAAGCTTTCTCTAAGTTTACAAATGCTAGAAACGTAGGTTTGCCTTTCCTTAATCTTTCTTCTACGATAAGTCGTAAGGTCAGTATTGCCTCACGTGTTCCAGTATTTCTATGGAATCCAAACTGATCTTCCCCGAGGTCAGCTTCTACCAGTTTTTCCATTCGTCTGTAAAGAATTCGTGTTTGTATTTTGCAGCTGTGGCTTATTAAACTGATAGTTCGGTAATTTTCACATCTGTCAACACCTGCTTTCTTTGGGATTGGAATTATTATATTCTTCTTGAAGTCTGAGGGTATTTCTCCTGTTTCATACATCTTGCTCACCAGATGGTAGAGTTTTGTCAGGATTGGCTCTCCCAAGGCCGTCAGTAGTTCCAATGGAATGTTGTCTACTCCCGGGGCCTTGTTTCGACTCAGGTCTTTCAGTGCTCTGTCAAACTCTTCACGCAGTATCGTATCTCCCATTTCATCTTCATCTACATCCTCTTCCATTTCCATAATATTGTCCTCAAGTGCATCGCCCTTGTATAGACCCTCTATATACTCCTTCCACCTTTCTGCTTTCCCTTCTTTGCTTAGAACTGGGTTTCCATCTGAGCTCTTGATGTTCATACAAGTGGTTCTCTTATCTCCAAAGGTCTCTTTAATTTTCCTGTAGGCAGTATCCATCTTACCCCTCGTGAGATAAGCCTCTACATCCTTACATTTGTCCTCTAGCCATGTCTGCTTAGCCATTTTGCACTTCCTGTCGATCTCATTTTTGAGACGTTTGTATTCCTTTTTGCCTGCTTCATTTACTGCATTTTTATATTGTCTCCTTTCACCTATTAAATTCTATATTTCTTCTGTTACCCAAGGATTTCTACTAGCCCTCGTCTTTTTACCTACTTGATCCTCTGCTGCCTTCACTACTTCATCCCTCAAAGCTACCCATTCTTCTTCTACTGTATTTCTTTCCCCCATTCCTGTCAATTGTTCCCTTATGCTCTCCCTGAAACTCTGTACAACCTCTGGTTCTTTCAGTTTATCCAGGTCCCATCTCCTGAAATTCCCACCTTTTTGCAGTTTCTTCAGTTTTAATCTACAGGTCATCACCAATAGATTGTGGTCAGAGTCCACATCTGCCCCTGGAAATGTCTTACAATTTAAAACTTGGTTCCTAAATCTCTGTCTTACCATTATATAATCTATCTGATACCTTTTAGTATCTCCAGGGTTCTTCCATGTATACAACCTTCTATCATGATTCTTAAACCAAGTGTTAGCTATGATTAAGTTGTGCTCTGTGCAAAGTTCTACCAGGCGACTTCCTCTTTCATTTCTTAGCCCCAATCCGTATTCACCTACTACGTTTCCTTCTCTCCCTTTTCCTACACTCGAATTCCAGTCACCCATGGCTATTAAATTTTCGTGTCCCTTCACTATCTGAATAATTTCTTTTATTTCATCATACATTTCTTCAATTTCTTCGTCATCTGCAGAGCTAGTTGGCATATAAACTTGTACTACTGTAGTAGGTGTGGGCTTCGTATCTATCTTGGCCACAATAATACGTTCACTATGCTGTTTGTAGTAGCTTACCCGCATTCCTATTTTCCTATTCATTATTAAACCTACTCCTGCATTACCCCTATTTGACTTTGTGTTTATAACCCTGTAGTCACCTGACCAGAAGTCTTGTTCCTCCTGCCACCGAACTTCACTAATTCCCACTATATCTAACTTTAACCTATCCATTTCCCTTTTTAAATTTTCTAACCTACCTGCCCGATTAAGGGATCTGACATTCCACGCTCCGATCCGTAGAACGCCAGTTTTTTTCTCCTGATAACGACATCCTCTTGAGTAGTCCCCGCCCGGTGATCCGAATGGGGGACTATTTTACCTCCGGAATATTTTACCCAAGAGGACGCCATCATCATTTATCATACAGTAAAGCTGCATGCCCTCGGGAAAAATTACGACCGTAGTTTCCCCTTGCTTTCAGCCTTTATTAATTTTCATATTATAGAAAGAGATTAGGACGGTTTCGATATGGGCCAGAATAGCTTCTAATTATTGTTCCGTGTCTTCATTTATCACTGCGACATCATCAGCAAATCTCCCGTGAATTTTAATTCCTCCTGTAGGTTCTAGTTTCTCCCTAACTTCATCTTTTGCCCTCTGAATGTATCCATTGAACAAGACAGGAGAAAGTAAAGAGCCCTGTCGTAACCGTGCTTAACATTAGCATCTTCGTGATGTTCTCCACATCTCATCAGCGCCACCTCTTCCTTCTACAGTTTCTGCACTACTCTCCCGTTCTTATACTTGTGTCACTCTCTCTCAGCATCTTAAGAAGATGTCGCCACTCTACCACCTCAAATGCTTTCTTTAAGTCGACGAAGGGAATACTTGTGTCTCCAGCCTTCTTTACACGTTTTTCAAGAATTAATGATAAGTCGAATATTTTTTTCCTGTGCCTACAGCTCTTTTAAAGCCAAACTGGTGGTTCGTGCCCACTGCATCTATACCGCCTTCGATCCGCCATAGAATGATGGGAATCAAGATCTTACAGGACTGCGTTACAATGCTGAGGGGTCTATAATGCTCACATCTGACGATTTCTTTGGTATTGGCACTGTGATACGCGTTTTAAAGTGTGCTGGGAGCTCCCCGGCTTAGTATATAACTTCTATGATATGAAACAATTCTTCACGTAGCTGTTCCCCATCAGCCTTGATGAGTTCTTCTGGTACATTATCAACTGCAGACGGTTTCGCAGATTTTAGTTGCCTGCAAGATCAAACTTACCGTGCAAGACACAGTCTCGCTCTTCTTCCGGATAGACTTTCTCGGCGTTCTGCAGTTTCAGATCTTCATTATTTCCTGCGTACAGTTTTTCGATGTATTTTTCCCACCTTTCTACTATGTATTTCTGCTCATATAATACAGGGTGATTCAAAAAGAAAGGACAGATTTCAGTTGTTTATTACAGAGCAATTATGAAAGACAGAAACGCATTACGCGTGTCACTGGATAGAGTAAGGGTCAATCTCTTATATTTGCACAGACACTATACCATACACTCTACATGAGCACAAATCTTCGCTCGAGAAATGTCAAAGTGGTAGTCCTTTTCACTCCATACACGAATCAACAGGTCACTGTTTGTTGAATTGACAGCTTCAACAATTCTGATTCACAGATCGTGAAGAGTGACTGCCACAGGTGGGACAAAACCTCTATCTTTCTCATACCCCACGGCTTTTTGCCGAATCGACAGTGGAATGCACGTTGTGCTTGAACAATGGACCGACTTCGTGCAAACTAAAACACACAAAATGATCTCTCTTATGGCGTAGTCGCCATGTTGCTACGAAAGCAACAATGTTGGGTCATGCCCACACGTCTCCCACTGCGTACCTGAAGGATGCTGCTTTCTCGGATAGCTATACAACAGTTCAAGCAAATCACATTAATAGTTGTATTACAATAAATTAGATTGACAATAATATTTTAAACATAGCTGCACAACAGCAACGGTTTCACGTAATAAAATTATAAACAGCCGACCAGTTGCAATGGATAAAGAAATTCTTTACCTAGTTTTCGACAAATATAAATTTGTCTTCTTCAGAAGGTAACAATTTTACATTAGTAAGGACTAATGTACCATTGCCGTTTTTACAATTGTCGGATTAGATCCATGTGTCAAAAATAAAATATAGCCCTAGAATTAGGGTTTGTCACGTTAATATAAAATAGCTCATGGATCTTGCACAGGTCACAACGGTTGTGAGCTCAGCAAGATCCATGAGCTATTTTGTATTAACGGCGATGGTATATTAGTCCTTACTAATGTAAAATTGTTATCTTCTGAAGAAGACAGATTTATATTTGTCGAAACCTGGGTAAATAATTTCTTTATCCATTGCATCTGGTCGGCTGTTTATAATTTTATTAGATTGACAATAGTTTGATTTACAACGAGTTGTCGCAAGCGATGGGCGACATGCAAACAATCAATGTTCTTTGCTGTATACAATGTCCATGTGTTGTTGTTGTTGTGGTCTTCAGTCCAGAGACTGTTTTGATGCAGCTCTCCATGCTACTCTACCCTGTGCGAGATTCTTCATCTCCCAGTACCTACTGCAACCTACATCCTTCTGAATCTGCTTACTGTATTCATCTCTTGGTCTCCCCGTACGATGTTTACCCTCCACGCTGTCCTCCAGTACTAAATTGGTGATCCCTTGATGCCTCAGAATATGCCCTACCAACCGATCCCTTCTTCTAGTCAAGTTGTGCCACAAATTTCTCTTCACTCCAATTCTGTTCAATACCTCCTCACTAGTTATGTCCATGTAAGCAATTGATATATGGCACAAGTTTCATTATGAACAGTTAGGATGACGCTCTTCTAAAGCCGGGTCTACTCGCCCATCTTCTGCTGTCCGCCGAGGCTATCTGGAGCGTCGCTTATATTCTCTTCGTGTTGGTGCCGCCCCTGCCGTGGTGCGCTCCTAGTCACCTCAGCGTACTGTTGGCTGACGTCGTCTCACAGCCTCCTCCGCTCCTGCGTTCTTCACCTTCGTGCAGGCGCTTTCGTTACGCCGGAACAACAGACAACACCGCAGTTGTGTCAAAATCCTGAATCTCCGTTCATCAGTGATATGCGCAATGTGTTTCTATCATTTATAGTTTATCTGTAACAAAAAGCTGAAATCTGTTCTTTCTTTTTGAATCAACCTTTTCATTTTCATTTCGAACTCCACTACATTTTATTCATCTGATCCCAAAGAACTGTTTAATTGATTTATAGGCATATTTTAGCTTTCCTGCCTTGATCATTTCATTCACTTCATTGCGTTGATACTCCAAGAATTGTTGTTTAGTCTTTTTTGACTATCACTTGATGTCAATCCACAAACACTATTCGCCATTAAAATTGCTACACCAATAAGAAATGGAGATGATAAACGGGTATTCATTGGACAAATATATTATACTAGAACTGACATGTGATTTACACGCAATTTGGGTGCATAGATCCTGAGAAATCAGTACCCAGAACAACCACATCTGGCCGTAATAATGGCCTTGATACGCCTGGGTATTGAGTCACACACAGCGTGGATGGCGTGTACAGGTACAGCTGCCCATGCAGCTTCAACACGATACCACAGTTCATCAAGGGTAGTGGCTGGCGTATTGTGAAGGGCCAGTCGCTCGGCGACCATTGACCAGACGTTTTCAATTGGTGAGAGATCTGGAAAATGTGCTGGCCAGGGCAGCAGTCGAACATTTTCGGTATCCAGGAAGGCCCGTACAGGACCTGCAACATTCGGTCGTGCATTATCCTGCTGAAATGTAGCGTTTCGCAGGGATCGAATGAAGGGTAGAGCCACGGGTCGTCACAGATCTGAAATGTAACCTCCACTGTTCAATGTGCCGTCAGTGCGAACAAGAGGTGACCGAGACGTGTAACCAATGGCACCCCATACGATCACGCCGGGTGATACGCCAGTATGGCGTTGACGAATATACGCTTCCAATGTGCGTTCACCGCGATGACGCCAAACACGGATGCGACCATCATGATGCTGTAAACAGAACCTTGATTCATCCGAAAAAATGACGTTTTGCCATTCGTGCACCCAGGTTCGTCGTTGAGTACACCATCGAGGGCGTTCCCGTCTGTGATGCAGCGTCAAGGGTAACCGCAGCCATGGTCTCCGAGCTGATAGTCCATGCTGCTGCAAACGTCTTCGAACTGTTCGTGCAGATGGTTGTTGTCTTGCAAACGTCCCCCCATCTGTTGACTCAGGGATCGAGACGTGGCTGCACGATCCGTTACAGCCATGCGGATAAGATACCTGTCATCTCGACTGCTAGTGATACGAGGCCGTTGGGATCAAGCACGACGTTCCGTATTACCCTCCTGAACTCACCGATTCCATATTCTGCTAACAGTTATTGGATATCGGCCAATGTGAGCAGCAATGTCGCGATACGGTAAACCGTAATCGCGATAGGCTACAATCCGACCTTTATCAAAGTCGGAAACCTGATGGTACGCATTTCTCCTCCTTACACGAGGCATCACAATAACGTTTCACCAGGCAACGCCGGTCAACTGCTCTTTGTGTATGAGAAATCGGTTGGAAACGTTCCTCATGTCAGTACGTTGTAGGTGTCGCCACCGGCGCCAACCTTGTGTGAATGCTCTGAAACGCTAATCATTTGCATATCACAGCGTCTTCTTCCTGTCTGTTAAATTTCGCGTCTGTAGCACATCATCTTCGTGGTGTAGCAATTTTAATGGCCAGTGATGTATATTGCCTCTGTCCTTCCTCAGAGTTGCCTTGTTCCAGGTCACGTCTTAAATTTATTTTTGTTGCTATACCTTCTGTCATCCTTCTCTTTTATGCTTTCCCTTCTGTCTCCCAACTTCTTCATTTGCTGCTCTTTTCTTGTCTATATTAATTGCAGAGGTATCGGTACCATTTTCGATTTTTCAAATGGAACTGCAGTAATTTTGGCTGCTAGTATCCATATCACTGAGCGAGTATGTCGGAACCAAAAAACAGGTACCAGTCGAAATTGCTTACGTAATTGATTCCATGGAGGACAAAAATTTGATTTTGAATATTTCACGAAATTACTGACCGAATAAAAAATTTAAAATGCTATCACAATGCAAAGTATTTTTTACGCTGGGTGTTTAACACAGTAAGATGACCACGACAGTTATAAACGGTATGTTTGCCTTGAGGCAGCCCAACTGTCGGCGTGCAGATATCCGGACTTTATTCATCCAGTATTTGAGACCAGAGCACTTAGCGTCCGCCTGCTTAGCTGAGTGTGAGTGGTGACGTGCTTACCTGACATGCAGAGGGTCCGGGTTCTATTACATGCCGGGTTGGAGATTTTGTCCGCTCGTGGACTCGGTGTGGTGTTGTCCTAATCATCATTTCATCCTCATCACCGTCACGCGAGTCGCCGAATGTGGCGTCGACTGAAATAAGACTTGCGCTCGGCGGCCTGACTTCTCCGGATGGGGCCTACCGGCCAACGATGCCACACGCTCATTTCCATTTAGAGCACTTACCTAATGGTTCAAATGGCTCTGAGCACTATGGGACTTGACATCTGAGGTTATCAATCTCCTAGAACTTAGAACTACTTAAACCTAACTAACCTAAGGACATCACACACATCCATGCCCGAGGCAGCATTCGAACCTCCGACCGTAGCGGTCGCGTGGTTCCAGACTGAAGTGCTTAGAACCGCTCGGCCATAGCGGCCGGCAGAGCACTTAGCGACTTCCAACAAACTTACACGTGATTTCAAATCTTTACGAAACTTTTTCTCCCTGAAACCCCAGGCAAAATGCTCACAGTTTATTACTTACTACGTTTTCGCTTCTCTCGCAGTAAAACTTCTGCATCAAGCAAAACGCTTTAATTTATTACTTCTTTGTTACTGACTCTATTCCCAACACCCTTTGTAGAAAGTATCCACAAATTTTGAAAATCGGACCTGAAGTACTGGCAGAGGTGTGCGATCAAAATAACAGTAAATTGAATTTACAAATGCTGGTAAGCCGCGTAAGTAATACAGATCCAGATAGTACTGAATACTTTCTTGTGGTTCGGGCGAAGTCCATCATCAGATGACCTGGTGACAAGTAACAATAACAATTGAAAACAATGCTATCATACAATACAGTGTAGTGAAAGGAATGAGATTATATAAACATCAAATGAAATTACTTGTATACATTTTTGAAGAACATAAACACATACCATTTAAGATTATTACAGTCATCGACAAGGACGTTGAGTAATGTCTATATAAACTTTTACCGCTAGAAAGCAGCACTTCTGATGACGTGTAAAATAGGAATATTAATATAAAATAATAAAAGTTCAGTCAGTACTAGAGTGCACGAACGGCAGTTGTGAAATATAGAATGGCAGTAAAAGACGTTCCAGTAACAACCACCATGGTACATAAATTAATCTACGAATACGTGTGCTGGGAGCGTGATATTATTCAGGAGAGGCGTTGACGAAAATTGCAACGGCTGGCCGCGAGCAGCGTCGGGCGCCGCACACCCTGCAACTGACCAAGTAAGTAAACACGATTTCGCCGCAAGAGTGGTTAAATTCAGCGGTACCACTTTCTCTGACGAAGAGTTATGGCTGCTTAACAGAGGCCTAAGTTTTTACCTGCCTCCAGACTCTGATAATAACTTGTTTAAAGAAATAATTTCAGAAGTTAAGAATGGTTGCGAGGTGCTAAAATGTTTAAATCTGCTCAGGCCAGTGGTGATAAATACACAACCATTTGCTCCTTATCTAACGTTGTCAGAAATGCTATCATCAGTTCTACTATATTTGTTGGTACCATATGGAAAAATAAAATGCTGTTGATAATTAATCCAAAAATTCCACTTCTACGAGCACAAATCAAGCTCCGTTAAGAAAACCACCCTATTAGTCCTGTAATTAGCGCTTCTAAAAGTCCAAACTACCTTGTAAATAGCTTTTGTCAAGCAAAAATTAGAGAATTCTTTACATTTGAAAAAATGTACAGAGTCAAATGTAGTTTTGAAATGATACCTATTGTACAGAACACAGTCTTTCCAGAAAATGCACATCTTGTATTATTCGATATGAAGAATTTTTATACCAATGATTCAGCTGATGAAATATTAGAAATTATTTATAATAGTTTCATGCATTTTGGAGGCTGCTGAGCTATTGGAGTTAGTTAAAGTATACTTATCTTTCAGTTATTTTACTTTTAATAAGAAAATTTATCACCAAAAAGATGGTCTTGTAGTGCGCTCAAGTCTCTCAGGAATCATTTCAGAAACTTTCGCAAATTTTTTAGGGAACAAATTGTTTGATACATATACTACAGTATGTGAGAAGATTACAGTTCGCAGTTATGTCGGCAACATTTTCATAATTTTGTCATGTGATGAAAATGACGTTCGGGACCTAGCGAATATTCTTAATTCTTTACTTAGAAATGTGGAGTTCACTCATGAAATCGAAATAGAGGATTCAATTAATTTTTTGGACTTAACACATCTGCTCCCTGCCGCCGTTAGATGAGCAGCTGCCAGCAGAAAGTCGTATACTCCTAGCTCAGTTATTTGTTACATAGTTTAATTCTTAATTTCTTTGCTTGTTTTTGGTACTTGCATTGTTTAATTCATAAATTTCGGGCGTATTATAGTATTTGAGAGTTCTAGCATCGCGTTTTAGTACCTGAATAGTGTAAATTCGCGTAGTCGTCTGTCTTCTGTTTTCGTTTTGAACGGCCAGTGTCGGTTGGTCACAGCCAGTGTGCTCCCTGCCGCCGTTAGATGAGCAGCTGCCAGCAGAAAGTCGTATAATCCTAGCTCAGTTATTTGTTACATAGTTTAATTCTTAATTTCTTTGCGTGTTTTTGGTACTTGCATTGTTTAATTCATAAATTTCGGGCGTATTATAGTATTTGAGAGTTGTAGCATCGCGTTTTAGTACCTGAATAGTGTAAAATTGCGTAGTCTCCTTCCGCCGCCGAGCAGTGTGTCAGCAGTGCGCAAGTAGCGGCATTACTGCATTTACTAGGCAATCTTGTATTTTAATAACCGTTTAAATTTGGTGTCGATTTGTTTGTGCTCTCTGTACATTAGTTCAGACGTTCTTTGCACAACAGTTTTTAGCATGGATAGGGACTGCAACTGCTGTGTTCGGATACAGGCTGAGTTGGCATCCCTTCGCTGCCAGCTGCAGGCAGTGTTGGCTTCGGTCACACAGCTTGAGGCTGTTGCCAATGGGCATCACTGTGGGTGTCCGGATGGGGGTTTGTCAGGGACGGCCAGCTCGTCCCACGCATCCCCCGATCGGGCTACGACTGTGCCTGTTCGGGATACTGCCCACATTGAGGCTGATCCCTCACCTGTGGTAGAGTGGGAGGTCGTCTCGAGGTGTGGCAGGGGGCGAAAGACATTCCAGAGGGCTGAACGGAAGGCCTCTCCAGTTTGTCTGACGAACCGGTTTCAGGCGCTGTCTCAGGCTGATACTGATCTTCGGCCGGACATGGCTGCTTGTCCTGTTCCAGAAGTTGCCTCTCAGTCCGCAAGATCCGGGCAGGCGCAGAGGGTGGGCTTACTGGTAGTCGGGAGCTCCAACGTCAGGCGCGTTATGGGGCCCCTTAGGGATATGGCAGCAAGAGAGGGGAAGAAAACCAGTGTGCACTCCGTGTGCATACCGGGGGGAGTCATTCCAGATGTGGAAATGGTCCTTCCGGATGCCATGAAGGGTACAGGGTGCACCCTTCTGCAGGTGGTCGCTCATGTCGGCTCAATGATGTGTGTCGCTATGGATCGGAGGAAATCCTCTCTGGCTTCCGGCGGCTATCTGATTTGGTGAAGACTGCCAGTCTCGCTAGCGGGATGAAAGCAGAGCTCACCATCTGCAGCATCGTCGACAGGACTGACTGTGGACCTTTGGTACAGAGCCGAGTGGAGGGTCTGAATCAGAGACTAAGACGGTTCTGCGACCGTGTGAGCTGCAGATTCCTCGACTTGCGCCATAGGGTGGTGGCGTTTCGGGTTCCGCTGGATAGGTGAGGAGTCCACTACACGCAGCAAGCGGCTACACGGGTAGCAGGGGTTGTGTGGCGTGGGCTGGGCGGTTTTTTAGGCCTCGGGCAAGTGCAGAAAGGGTGCGGGACAAAGTCAGAACATGCGGGGACCAAGCAGCAATCGGTACTGTAATTGTAAACTGTCGAAGCTGCATTGGTAAAGTACCGGAACTTCAAGCGCTGATAGAAAGCACCGAAGCTGAAATCGTTATAGGTACAGAAAGCTGGCTGAAGCCAGAGATAAATTCTGCCGAAATTTTTACAAAGGCACAGACGGTGTTTAGAAAGGACAGATTGCATGCAACCGGTGGTGGCGTGTTTGTCGCTGTTAGTAGTAGTTTATCCTGTAGTGAAGTAGAAGTGGATAGTTCCTGTGAATTATTATGGGTGGAGGTTACACTCAACAACCGAGCTAGGTTACCGACCTCCCGACTCAGCAGCATTACTGGCAGAACAACTGAGAGAAAATTTGGAATACATTTCACATAAATTTTCTCAGCATGTTATAGCCTTAAGTGGAGATTTCAATTTACCAGATATAGACTGGGACACTCAGATGTTTAGGACGGGTGCTAGGGACAGAGCATCGAGTGACATTATACTGAGTGCACTATCCGAAAATTACCTCGAGCAATTAAACAGAGAACCGACTCGTGGAGATAACATCTTGGACCTACTGATAACAAACAGACCCGAACTTTTCGACTCTGTAAGTGCTGAACAGGGAATCAGTGATCATAAGGCTGTTGCAGCATCCCTGAATATGGAAGTTAATAGGAATATAAAAAAAGGGAGGAAGGTTTATCTGTTTAGCAATAGTAATAGAGGGCAGATTTCAGACTACCTAACAGATCAAAACGAGAGTTTCTGTTCCGACACTGACAATGTTGAGTGTTTATGGAAAAAGTTCAAGGCAATCGTAAAATGCGTTTTAGACAGGTACGTTCCGACTAAAACTGTGAGGGACAGGAAAAACCCACCGTGGTTCAACAACAAAGTTAGGAAACTACTGCGAAATCAGAGAGAGCTTCACTGCAAGTTTAAACGCAGCCAAAACCTCTCAGACAAACAGAAGCTAAACGATGTCAAAGTTAGCGTAAGGAGGGCTATGCGTGAAGCGTTCAGTGAATTCGAAAGTAAAATTCTATGTACCGATTTGACAGAAAATCCTAGGAAGTTCTGGTCTTACGATAAATCAGTAAGTGGCTCGAATCAGCATATCCAGACACTCCGGGATGATGATGGCATTGAAACAGAGGATGACACGCGTAAAGCTGAAATACTAAACACCTTTTTCCAAAGCTGTTTCACAGAGGAAGACCGCACTGCAGTTCCTTCTCTAAATCCTCGCACAAACGAAAAAATAGCTGACAACGAAATAAGCAACTGGAATCACTCAACAGAGGAAAGTCCACTGGACCTGACGGGATACCAATTCGATTCTACACAGAGTACGCGAAAGAACTTGCCCCCCTTCTAACAGCCGTGTACCGCAAGTCTCTAGAGGAGCGGAAGGTTCCAAATGAGTGGAAAAGAGCACAGGTAGTCCCAGTCTTCAAGAAGGGTCGTCGAGCAGATGCGCAAAACTATATTTCTGACATCGATCTGTTGTAGAATTTTAGAACATGTTTTTTGCTCGAGTATCATGTCGTTTTTGGAAACCCAGAATCTGCTCTGTAGGAATCAACATGGATTCCGGAAACAGCGATCGTGTGAGACCCAACTCGCTTTATTTGTTCATGAGACCCAGAAAATATTAGATACAGGCTCCCATGTAGATGCTATTTTCCTTGACTTCCGGAAGGCGTTCGATACAGTTCCGCACTGTCGCTTGATATCAGACCAGCTGTGTGGGTGGATTGAAGAATTTTTAGCAAACAGAACACAGCATTTTGTTATCAATGGAGAGACTTCTACAGACGTTAAAGTAACCTCTGGCGTGCCACAGGGGAGTGTTATGGGACCATTACTTTTCACAATATATATAAAAGACCTAGTAGATAGTGTCGGAAGTTCCATGCGGCTTTTCGCGGATGATGCTGTAGTATACAGAGAAGTTGCAGCATTAGAAAATTGTAGCGAAATGCAGGAAGATCTGCAGCGGATAGGCACTTAGTGCAGGGAGTGGCAACTGACCCTTAACATAGACAAGTGTAATGTATTGCGAATACATAGAAACAAGGATCCTTTATTGTATGATTATATGATAGGGGAACAAACACTGGTAGCAGTTACTTCTGTAAAATATCTGGGAGTATGCGTGCGGAACGATTTGAAGTGGAATGATCACATAAAATTAATTGTTGGTAAGGCGGGCACCGGGTTGAGATTCATTGGGAGAGTCCTTAGAAAATGTAGGCCATCAACAAAGGAGGTGGCTTACAAAACACTCGTTCGACTTATACTTGAGTATTGCTCATCAGTGTGGGATCCGTACCAGATCGGGTTGACAGAGGAGATAGAGAAGATCCAAAGTAGAGCGGCGCGTTTCGTCACGGGGTTATTTGGGAACCGTGATAGCGTTACGGAGATGTTTAGCAAACTCAAGTGGCAGACTCTTCAAGAGAGGCGCTCTGCATCGCGGTGTAGCTTGCTGTCCAGGTTTCGAGAGGGTGCGTTTCTGGATGAGGTATCGAATATATTGCTTTCCCCTACTTATACCTCCCGAGAAGATCACGAATGTAAAATTAGAGAGATTCGAGCGCGCACGGAGGCTTTCAGACAGTCGTTCTTCCCGCGAACCATACGCGACTGGAACAGAAAAGGCTCGGAGCACTATGGGACTTAACTTCTATGGTCATCAGTCCCCTAGAACTTAGAACTACTTAAACGTAACTAACCTAAGGACATCACACACATCCATGCCCGAGGCAGGATTCGAACCTGCGACCGTAGCAGTCGCGCGGTTCCGGACTGAGCGCCTAGAACCGCTCGGCCACCGCGGCCGGCGGAACAGAAAAGGGAGGTAATGACAGTGGCACGTAAAGTGCCCAACGCCACACACCGTTGGGTGGCTTGCGGAGTATAAATGTAGATGTAGATGTAGATGTCGCAAGATTTAGGACGTCCACTGGCTCAACAGCGTTCTTATTTTACTTCGATGCTGTATCGGCTAGCCGGACTAGGCTGCTCTGAAGATGTGACTGAGAAGGAAACTGAGGTGATAGTTCAGGTCGGAATGGCTAACGACTTCACTGAGGCGGCAATGAGGAAAGTTTTTAACGGAGTAGAAAAGAATGAAGTGGTTAACAAGGTGGTGGAAAAATATATTTCATTGTCATACTACGGGTTCATGTGACGTAGGAAAGCAGATGTCTTCCGCAAATATAATATTACAGTGGGATTTCGAACGAATAGTAAACTGGGTAAATTGCTGCGACATAGCTTAGAACCACTACCGAATAAATTCTGCAGTGCAGCCATCTACAAGATTTTCTGCGTTCCTGTGAGAAATATTGCATCGAGCAAGCTAGAAGGGAGTTTCAAATTAGATTTCGTAAAACATGGATACGCAAATAGTTGAAGTGCCTTAGGATTTCATTTAAAGGAGAACCAACAACCGTTTCAAAATATTGATGACAATACGTCGATCTTGGACTTCGGTAATAAAGGTGCAGCGCTAAACATTCTAGAAGAAATTGCAATACGCCTATAACTGGATGCCAAGCGCGATAACGGCGTGCAGATTCCAACCTTCGCCGTCAATGAACAGCAGTCAGTTGGGGTACGTGGACGAGGCGCCTGCTGCGGAGGCACATACGCAGCAACGCTCGCTGAACGATCGTTGAGGAGACCCTGTCGGCAGCTCCTAGGTCCATTTGGGCGGTAAGCTGCTCAACAGTTGCGTATATGAGTTATCAGGTAGACCCAGGACTTATGATAACTGAGCAAATTTGAAGCAGTCGTCTTTGATTTTTTTCGATGATTTTCTTGTGGGGAGGAAAAATGAATTGTTCCCCATCTGGCTTATTTCCTTTAACTTTCACTATGTTTTATGGAGTTCTAATGACTACATGTAACTTTATTAGTGAAGTGTCTTTCCTAAGATTTACTGTAAACAAAATCTTTATTGTTGTACTATGTTTTACAGCTGACTTTCTTGCACAGATGTGCTGTAAAAAATTAAGTGATTTTAATTACCTTTGCCTTATTTAAAAATAATTACTGTAATTAAATTTGCATCGGATTTAATGCCTTCAATTGCAATTATGGACAAATGACATAATGTGTATCTATGTGACGTGGTTGTTCATGGAATTCCTTTTACTATCATACTGTATTTCTCAACTGACCTGATTTGATGATGGACTACGACCGAAACGCATCATGACCACAAGAAAGTATTGAATACAATCTGGATCTGTATTACGTATGCAACTTACCAGCATCCACGTCTATCACTGAAAGTATCTGCAGAATTATATCATTGTATGATGTAAGTAGGCTGTTTAGGTTCTTATATTGGTAACGCCGCCGCCACGTAGCGCTCGGTATGAAAATCACTGGCTGTGCTGTGTGCAGTCTGTGGCTATTTTGCATTGTTGTCTGCCATTGTAGTGTTGGGCAGCGGCAGCTGGATGTGAACAGCGCGTAGCGTTGCGCAGTTGGAGGTGAGCTGCCAGCAGTGCTGGATGTGGGGAGAGAGATGGCGGAGTTTTGAAATTTGTAAAAATGGATGTCATAAACTGCTATGTATATTATGCTTTTTCAATACTATTAAGGTAAATACATTGTTTGTTCTCTATTAACATCTTTCAATTGCTAACTATACCTATCAGTAGTTAGTGCCTTCTGTAGTTTGAATCTTTTATTTAGCTGGCAGTAGTGGCGCTCGCTGTATTGCAGTAGTTCGAGTAATGAGGATTTTTGTGAGGTAAGTGATTTGTGAAAGGTATAGTTTAATGTTAGTCAGGGCCATTCTTTTGTAGGGATTTTTGATAGTCAGATTGCGTTGCGCTAAAAATATTGTGTGTCAGTTTAAGCACAGTCGTGTATAATTGTTCTAAGGGGACGTTTCAATGATACACTGACGAACTGAAGAAACTGGTACACCTGCCTAATATCATGTAGGACCCTGCGAGCACACAGAACTGCCGTAACACCATGTGGCATGGACTCGACTAATGTCTGAAATAGCTCGGCCGGCTAGCCGCCCGGTCCAACGCGCTGATTCGAGGGTGGGGAGGCGTGCAGGTACCCGGCACTACTCCGCCCGGCGGATTACTGTCGAGGTCCGGTTTGCCGGGCAGCCCGTCGATGGTTTTTACCGCGGTTTTCCATCTGCCTCGGCAAATGCAGGCTGGGTCTCCTTATTCCGCCTCAGTTACACTATGTCGGCGATTGCTGCGCAAACACTGTTTCCAAGTACGCGTACAGCATAATTACTCTACCACTCAAACATTTGGGGCTACACTCGTCTGGTATGAGACGCTCCCGGAATGGGGAGGAGAGGGGGGGGGGGGCACTGGGGGCAGTACCGCACAATAACCATGGGTTCGGTGTGGGGCGGCGGCGGGGTGGGTGGACTGCTGTGGCATGTTGCAAGGTGAACCACTGAGGGCTATGGCGGGATGAAGCGTCTCTGTCCTTTCTAGGTCCCCGGTTTAATACACAATGTCTGAAGTAGTGCTGGAGGGAATTGACACCATGAGTCCTCCAGGGCTGTCCGTAAATCCATAAGAGTAAAGATTTGTGTTGTGTAGTCATCAAGGGCACACGAGTGGGCCATCGGCTTTGAAAACCCGTATCGATGATGTTTCGTTGAATGGTCCGCACGCTGACACTTGTTGATGGCCCAGGACTGAAACCAGCAGCAGTTTGCGGAATGGTTACACTGCTGTCACGTTGAACGATTTTCTTCAGTTGTCGTTGGTTCCGTTCTTGCAGGATCTCTTTCAGGCGTCAGCGATGTCAGGCTTTTGATATTTTGCCGGATTCCTAATATTCACATTACACTCGTGAAATGGTCGTACAGGAAAATCCCCACTTCTTCGCTATCTCGGGGATGCTGTGTCCCATCGCTCGGGTACCGACTATAAGACCAAGTTCAAAGTCACTTAAATCTTGATAATCTCCCATTGTAGCAGTAGTAACCGATTTAAGAAGAGCGCGAGACACTTGTCGTCTTATGTAGGCGTTGCCGACACCAGCGACGTATTCTGCCTGTTTACATATCTCTCTATATGAAAACGCATTCCTATTCTAGTTTCTTTGGCGCTTCAGTGTAAATACTTCATGAGAAGTGACGTCATGCATGTTTAGATGCGTGAAAAGCTAGCTCCTGCTGAAAATAGCGCGCAGCGAAATTTAAACCTCAGGCATGACGTTTTAGTTTATTACTTCTCTACTGCTATGTCCAGTGTCAACACATTTTGCAGACAGTATCTGCATACGCCACTGAGTGTACCTGAAAAAGCATATCAGTGTCTGTCACATTGTTCGGGAGACATGACGACATAAATATTGAGATGCGTGTGAAACTAAACTACTGGCCATTAAAACTGCTACACCAAGAAGAAATGAAGATGATAAACTGGTATTCAATGGACAAATATATTATACTAGAACTGACATGTGATTACATTTTCACGCAATATGGGTGCACGGATCATGAGAAATCAGTACCCAGAACAACCACCTCTGGCCGCAATATAACGGCCTTGATACGCCAGGGCATTGAGTCAAACAGAGCTTGGATGGAATGTACAGGTACAGCTGCCCATGCAGCTTCAACACGATGCCACACTTCATCAAGAGTAGTCACTGGCGTATTGGGATGAGCCAGTTATTCGGCCATCATTGACCAGACGTTTTCAACTGGTGAGAGATCTGGAGAATGTGCTGGCCAGGGCAGCAGTCGAACATTTTCTGTATACAGAAAGGCCCGTACAGGACCTGCAACATGCGCTCGTGCATTATCCTGCTGAATTGTAGGGTTTCGCAGAAATCGAATGAAGGATAGAGCCACGGTCGTGACACAACTGAAATGTAACGCCCACTGTTCAAAGTGCCGTCAATGCGAACAAGAGGTGACCGAGACGTGTAACCAATGGCACCCCATACCATCACGCCGGGTGATACGCCAGTATGGCGATGACGAATACACGCTTTCAATGTGCGTTCACCGCGATGTCGCCAACACGGATGCGACCATCATGATGCTGTAAACAAAACCTGGATTCATCCGAAAAAATGACGTTTTGCCATTCGTGCACCCAGGTTCGTCGTTGAGTACACCATCGCAGGCGCTCCTGTCTGTGATGCAGCGTTAAGGGTAATCGCAGCCATGGTCTCCGAGCTGATAGTCGATGCTGCTGCAAACGTCGTCGAACTGTTCGTGCAGATTGTTGTTGTCTTACAAACGTCCCCATCTGTTGACTCAGGGATCGAGACGTGGCTGTACGATCCGTTACAGGCATGCAGATAAGATGCCTGTCATCCCGACTGGTAGTGATTCGAGGCCGTTGGGATCCACCACGGCGTTTCGTGTTACCCTCCTGAACCCACCGATTTCATATTCTGCTAACAGTCATTGGATCTCGACCAACGCGAGCAGCAATGTCGCAATACGATAAACCGCAATCGCAATAGGCTACAATCCGACCTTTATCAAAGTCGGAAACGTGATGGTACGCATTTCTCCTCCTTACACGCGGCATCACAACGTTTCACCAGGCAACGCCGGTCAACTGCTGTTTGCGTATGAGAAATCGGTTGGAAACTTTCCTCATGTCAGCACGTTGTAGGTGTCGCCACCGGCGCCAACCTTGTGAGAGTGATCTGAGAAGCTAATCATTTGCATATCACAGCATCCTCTTCCTGTCGGTTAAATTCCGCGTCTGTAGCCCCTCATCTTCGTGGTGCAGCAATTTTAATGGCCAGTAGTGTAGTTTTTCTTAAAATGGAGCGTAAATTACTCTAGTTTATATTCATGCACTGTTTGATAATGGCTGCACTTCGCGACATCCGGCGAACTTAAAGCGTAATTTCAATTGTTTGCCGAGCGAGGTGGCGCAGTGGTTAGTTCACTGGACTCGTATTCGGGGCCGGCCGCGGTGGTCTAGCGGTTCTAGGCGCGCAGTCCGGAACCGCGCGACTGCTACGGTCGCAGGTTCGAATCCTGCCTCGGGCATGGATGTGTGTGATGTCCTTAGTTAGGTTTAAGTGGTTCTAAGTTCTAGGGGACTGATGACCACAGATGTTAAGTCCCATAGTGCTCATAACCATTTGAACCATTTTTTTCGTATTCGGGAGGATGACGGGCAAACCCGTGTTCAGCCATCCTGGTTTAGGTTATCCGTAATTTCCCTAAATGCAGAGATGGTATGGAACTGTATTGTTTCAAGACGATCAGAAAAAAAATCTTTTAACTTTTTAAAGTAGTGTAACAGTTTTGTATAAGACAGTTTATGAACCTATTAACACTATGCCGTCCGGCGACACCGCAGTATTGTCGTGATCATAGTATCCCGCAGTGGCCGGCGATAGCACTTTAGTATCTTTTGTACTCTGTTGGTGTTTCGTTTAGGTAACAATAAGTTACACACGTCAACAAGTTTTTTTGTTTTTATAAGTACTTGTGCCCTTTCATCATGGCAGACGAAAGACTCAATAGGATTATTTACGATGAATGCGCTGACGTCTTGTCTGACGTTCCGGGCGATTGGCCGATTGGGAAGAAGACATTGGATATAAAAACAATGAAAGTGAATCAGAATCTTAGGAAGATAGTGAAATACGTCCAAGAAGAGTTTTTTTTGTTTTTATAAGTACCTGTGCCCTTTCATCATGGCAGACGAAAGACTCAATAGGATTATTTACGATGAATGCGCGGACGTCTTGTCTGACATTCCGGACGATTGGCCGATCGGGAAGAAGACATTGGATATAAAAACAATGAAAGTGAATCAGAATCTTAGGAAGATAGTGAAATACGTCCAAGAAGAGTTTTTTTTTGTTTTTATAAGTACCTGTGCCCTTTCATCATGGCAGACGAAAGACTCAATAGGATTATTTACGATGACTGCGCGGACGTCTTGTCTGACGTTCCGGACGATTGGCCGATCGGGAAGAAGACATTGGATATAAAAACAATGAAAGTGAATCAGAATCTTAGGAAGATAGTGAAATACGTCCAAGAAGAGTTTTTTTTGTTTTTATAAGTACCTGTGCCCTTTCATCATGGCAGACGAAAGACTCAATAGGATTATTTACGATGAATGCGCGGACGTCTTGTCTGACGTTCCGGACGATTGGCCGATCGGGAAGAAGACATTGGATATAAAAACAATGAAAGTGAATCAGAATCTTAGGAAGATAGTGAAATACGTCCAAGAAGAGTTTTTTTTGTTTTTATAAGTACCTGTGCCCTTTCATCATGGCAGACGAAAGACTCAATAGGATTATTTACGATGAATGCGCGGACGTCTTGTCTGACGTTCTGGACGATTGGCCGATCGGGAAGAAGACATTGGATATAAAAACAATGAAAGTGAATCAGAATCTTAGGAAGATAGTGAAATACGTCCAAGAAGAGTTTTTTTTTGTTTTTATAAGTACCTGTGCCCTTTCATCATGGCAGACGAAAGACTCAATAGGATTATTTACGATGAATGCGCGGACGTCTTGTCTGACGTTCCGGACGATTGGCCGATCGGGAAGAAGACATTGGATATAAAAACAATGAAAGTGAATCAGAATCTTAGGAAGATAGTGAAATACGTCCAAGAAGAGTTTTTTTTGTTTTTATAAGTACCTGTGCCCTTTCATCATGGCAGACGAAAGACTCAATAGGATTATTTACGATGAATGCGCGGACGTCTTGTTTGACGTTCCGGACGATTGGCCGATCGGGAAGAAGACATTGGATATAAAAACAATGAAAGTGAATCAGAATCTTAGGAAGATAGTGAAATACGTCCAAGAAGAGTTTTTTTTGTTTTTATAAGTACCTGTGCCCTTTCATCATGGCAGACGAAAGACTCAATAGGATTATTTACGATGAATGCGCGGACGTCTTGTTTGACGTTCCGGACGATTGGCCGATCGGGAAGAAGACATTGGATATAAAAACAATGAAAGTGAATCAGAATCTTAGGAAGATAGTGAAATACGTCCAAGAAGAGTTTTTTTTGTTTTTATAAGTACCTGTGCCCTTTCATCATGGCAGACGAAAGACTCAATAGGATTATTTAGGATGACTGCGCGGACGTCTTGTCTGACGTTCCGGACGATTGGCCGATCGGGAAGAAGACATTGGATATAAAAACAATGAAAGTGAATCAGAATCTTAGGAAGATAGTGAAATACGTCCAAGAAGAGTTTTTTTTGTTTTTATAAGTACCTGTGCCCTTTCATCATGGCAGACGAAAGACTCAATAGGATTATTTACGATGAATGCGCGGACGTCTTGTCTGACGTTCCGGACGATTGGCCGATCGGGAAGAAGACATTGGATATAAAAACAATGAAAGTGAATCAGAATCTTAGGAAGATAGTGAAATACGTCCAAGAAGAGTTTTTTTTGTTTTTATAAGTACCTGTGCCCTTTCATCATGGCAGACGAAAGACTCAATAGGATTATTTACGATGAATGCGCGGACGTCTTGTCTGACGTTCCGGACGATTGGCCGATCGGGAAGAAGACATTGGATATAAAAACAATGAAAGTGAATCAGAATCTTAGGAAGATAGTGAAATACGTCCAAGAAGAGTTTTTTTCGTTTTTATAAGTACCTGTGCCCTTTCATCATGGCAGACGAAAGACTCAATAGGATTATTTAGGATGACTGCGCGGACGTCTTGTCTGACGTTCCGGACGATTGGCCGATCGGGAAGAAGACATTGGATATAAAAACAATGAAAGTGAATCAGAATCTTAGGAAGATAGTGAAATACGTCCAAGAAGAGTTTTTTTTGTTTTTATAAGTACCTGTGCCCTTTCATCATGGCAGACGAAAGACTCAATAGGATTATTTACGATGAATGCGCGGACGGTTTGTCTGACGTTCCGGACGATTGGCCGATCGGGAAGAAGACATTGGATATAAAAACAATGAAAGTGAATCAGAATCTTAGGAAAATAGTGAAATACGTCCAAGAAGAGTTTTTTTTGTTTTTATAAGTACCTGTGCCCTTTCATCATGGCAGACGAAAGACTCAATAGGATTATTTACGATGAATGCGCGGACGTCTTGTCTGACGTTCCGGACGATTGGCCGATCGGGAAGAAGACGTTGGATATAAAAACAATGAAAGTGAATCAGAATCTTAGGAAGATAGTGAAATACGTCCAAGAAGAGTTTTTTTTGTTTTTATAAGTACCTGTACCCTTTCATCATGGCAGACGAAAGACTCAATAGGATTATTTAGGATGACTGCGCGGACGTCTTGTCTGACGTTCCGGACGATTGGCCGATCGGGAAGAAGACATTGGATATAAAAACAATGAAAGTGAATCAGAATCTTAGGAAGATAGTGAAATACGTCCAAGAAGAGTTTTTTTTGTTTTTATAAGTACCTGTGCCCTTTCATCATGGCAGACGAAAGACTCAATAGGATTATTTACGATGACTGCGCGGACGTCTTGTCTGACGTTCTGGACGATTGGCCGATCGGGAAGAAGACATTGGATATAAAAACAATGAAAGTGAATCAGAATCTTAGGAAGATAGTGAAATACGTCCAAGAAGAGTTTTTTTTTGTTTTTATAAGTACCTGTGCCCTTTCATCATGGCAGACGAAAGACTCAATAGGATTATTTACGATGAATGCGCGGACGTCTTGTCTGACGTTCCGGACGATTGGCCGATCGGGAAGAAGACATTGGATATAAAAACAATGAAAGTGAATCAGAATCTTAGGAAGATAGTGAAATACGTCCAAGAAGAGTTTTTTTTGTTTTTATAAGTACCTGTGCCCTTTCATCATGGCAGACGAAAGACTCAATAGGATTATTTACGATGAATGCGCGGACGTCTTGTTTGACGTTCCGGACGATTGGCCGATCGGGAAGAAGACATTGGATATAAAAACAATGAAAGTGAATCAGAATCTTAGGAAGATAGTGAAATACGTCCAAGAAGAGTTTTTTTTGTTTTTATAAGTACCTGTGCCCTTTCATCATGGCAGACGAAAGACTCAATAGGATTATTTACGATGAATGCGCGGACGTCTTGTCTGACGTTCCGGACGATTGGCCGATCGGGAAGAAGACATTGGATATAAAAACAATGAAAGTGAATCAGAATCTTAGGAAGATAGTGAAATACGTCCAAGAAGAGTCTTTTTTGTTTTTATAAGTACCTGTGCCCTTTCATCATGGCAGACGAAAGACTCAATAGGATTATTTACGATGAATGCGCGGACGTCTTGTTTGACGTTCCGGACGATTGGCCGATCGGGAAGAAGACATTGGATATAAAAACAATGAAAGTGAATCAGAATCTTAGGAAGATAGTGAAATACGTCCAAGAAGAGTTTTTTTTGTTTTTATAAGTACCTGTGCCCTTTCATCATGGCAGACGAAAGACTCAATAGGATTATTTACGATGAATGCGCGGACGTCTTGTTTGACGTTCCGGACGATTGGCCGATCGGGAAGAAGACATTGGATATAAAAACAATGAAAGTGAATCAGAATCTTAGGAAGATAGTGAAATACGTCCAAGAAGAGTTTTTTTTGTTTTTATAAGTACCTGTGCCCTTTCATCATGGCAGACGAAAGACTCAATAGGATTATTTACGATGAATGCGCGGACGTCTTGTTTGACGTTCCGGACGATTGGCCGATCGGGAAGAAGACATTGGATATAAAAACAATGAAAGTGAATCAGAATCTTAGGAAGATAGTGAAATACGTCCAAGAAGAGTTTTTTTTGTTTTTATAAGTACCTGTGCCCTTTCATCATGGCAGACGAAAGACTCAATAGGATTATTTACGATGAATGCGCGGACGTCTTGTCTGACGTTCCGGACGATTGGCCGATCGGGAAGAAGACATTGGATATAAAAACAATGAAAGTGAATCAGAATCTTAGGAAGATAGTGAAATACGTCCAAGAAGAGTCTTTTTTGTTTTTATAAGTACCTGTGCCCTTTCATCATGGCAGACGAAAGACTCAATAGGATTATTTACGATGAATGCGCGGACGTCTTGTTTGACGTTCCGGACGATTGGCCGATCGGAAAGAAGACATTGGATATAAAAACAATGAAAGTGAATCAGAATCTTAGGAAGATAGTGAAATACGTCCAAGAAGAGTTTTTTTTGTTTTTATAAGTACCTGTGCCCTTTCATCATGGCAGACGAAAGACTCAATAGGATTATTTACGATGAATGCGCGGACGTCTTGTTTGACGTTCCGGACGATTGGCCGATCGGGAAGAAGACATTGGATATAAAAACAATGAAAGTGAATCAGAATCTTAGGAAGATAGTGAAATACGTCCAAGAAGAGTTTTTTTCGTTTTTATAAGTACCTGTGCCCTTTCATCATGGCAGACGAAAGACTCAATAGGATTATTTACGATGAATGCGCGGACGTCTTGTTTGACGTTCCGGACGATTGGCCGATCGGGAAGAAGACATTGGATATAAAAACAATGAAAGTGAATCAGAATCTTAGGAAGATAGTGAAATACGTCCAAGAAGAGTTTTTTTTGTTTTTATAAGTACCTGTGCCCTTTCATCATGGCAGACGAAAGACTCAATAGGATTATTTAGGATGACTGCGCGGACGTCTTGTCTGACGTTCCGGACGATTGGCCGATCGGGAAGAAGACATTGGATATAAAAACAATGAAAGTGAATCAGAATCTTAGGAAGATAGTGAAATACGTCCAAGAAGAGTTTTTTTTGTTTTTATAAGTACCTGTGCCCTTTCATCATGGCAGACGAAAGACTCAATAGGATTATTTAGGATGACTGCGCGGACGTCTTGTCTGACGTTCCGGACGATTGGCCGATCGGGAAGAAGACATTGGATATAAAAACAATGAAAGTGAATCAGAATCTTAGGAAGATAGTGAAATACGTCCAAGAAGAGTTTTTTTTGTTTTTATAAGTACCTGTGCCCTTTCATCATGGCAGACGAAAGACTCAATAGGATTATTTACGATGAATGCGCGGACGTCTTGTTTGACGTTCCGGACGATTGGCCGATCGGGAAGAAGACATTGGATATAAAAACAATGAAAGTGAATCAGAATTTTAGGAAGATAGTGAAATACGTCCAAGAAGAATTCGGCGAACGCTACGGTTGCCAACTGGTTCGTATGAATCAGACGAAGAAGACAGTGCACAGTGGTCAGATTTTGATTTGCTGAGGACCAGCAATAAATTTGAAGTATCTCCGGGTCCAAACAGAGCGTCGAGGATATCGTACAATTATATACTGGGGACGATCTATTTGAATATACACTCCTGGAAATTGAAATAAGAACACCGTGAATTCATTGTCCCAGGAAGGGGAAACTTTATTGACACATTCCTGGGGTCAGATACATCACATGATCACACTGACAGAACCACAGGCACATAGACACAGGCAACAGAGCATGCACAATGTCGGCACTAGTACAGTGTATATCCACCTTTCGCAGCAATGCAGGCTGCTATTCTCCCATGGAGACGATCGTAGAGATGCTGGATATAATCCTGTGGAACGGCTTGCCATGCCATTTCCACCTAGCGCCTCAGTTGGACCAGCGTTCGTGCTGGACGTGCAGACCGCGTGGGACGACGCTTCATCCAGTCCCAAACATGCTCAATGGGGGACAGATCCGGAGATCTTGCTGGCCAGGGTAGTTGAATTACACCTTCTAGAGCACGTTGGGTGGCACGGGATACATGCGGACGTGCATTGTCCTGTTGGAACAGCAAGTTCCCTTGCCGGTCTAGGAATGGTAGAACGATGGGTTCGATGACGGTTTGGATGTACCGTGCACTATTCAGTGTCCCCTCGACGATCACCAGTGGTGTACGGCCAGTGTAGGAGATCGCTCCCCACACCATGATGCCGGGTGTTGGCCCTGTGTGCCTCGGTCGTATGCAGTCCTGATTGTGGCGCTCACCTGCACGGCGCCAAGCACGCATACGACCATCATTGGCACCAAGGCAGAAGCGACTCTCATCGCTGAAGACGACACGTCTCCATTCGTCCCTCCATTCACGCCTGTCGCGACACCACTGGAGGCGGGCTGCACGATGTTGGGGCGTGAGCGGAAGACGGCCTAACGGTGTGCGGGACCGTAGCCCAGCTTCATGGAGACGGTTGCGAATGGTCCTCGCCGATACCCCAGGAGCAACAGTGTCCCTAATTTGCTGGGAAGTGGCGGTGCGGTCCCCTACGGCACTGCGTAGGATCCTACGGTCTTGGCGTGCATCCGTGCGTCGCTGCGGTCCGGTCCCAGGTCGACGGGCACGTGCACCTTCCGCCGACCACTGGCGACAACATCGATGTACTGTGGAGACATCACGCCCCACGTGTTGAGCAATTCGGCGGTACGTCCACCCGCCCTCCCGCATGCCCACTATACGCCCTCGCTCAAAGTCCGTCAACTGCACATACGGTTCACGTCCACGCTGTCGCGGCATCCTACTAGTGTTAAAGACTGCGATGGAGCTCCGTATGCCACGGCAAACTGGCTGACACTGACGGCGGCGGTGCACAAATGCTGCGCAGCTAGTGCCATTCGACGGCCAACACCGCGGTTCCTGGTGTGTCCGCTGTGCCGTGCGTGTGATCATTGCTTGTACAGCTCTCTCGCAGTGTCCGGAGTAAGTATGGTGGGTCTGACACACCGGTGTCAATGTGTTCTTTTTTCCATTTCCAGGAGTGTATTAGCAACCAAACCAACAAGTACTACAGTCAAAATTGCAATAAAAGGAAGCTGTATTTAAAAAATGGCAAATTTGTCGACGTAACGGGACCCGAATTTAGAAGAGCGTTTGGGCTTGTTATCCTTATGGGAACTGTAAAAAAAAACAAGGATCGATGGTTATTGGTCAACGAATCGGTTGATAGACACACCGATATTTCGCAAGACGATGTCCCACAACCGATTCAGACAAATTGTATCATTTTTACATTTTTCCGACAGCAACAAGAAACCGGATAATGCCGACCAGCTTGTCACAGTGCAAAGTTTAAAGAAACGTTTAATCTAAGTAAAAAATCTCATTTGATGAAGGAATGATATCGAGCGTGGACGGTTAAATTTTAAAGTTTACAATCCGTCGAAAATTACGAAATACGACATACTCATTCGGATGCTGTGTGATTCGAGTACGGGATACATTTCCTCATTCAAAATATATTCCGGCGCTAGACATCCTCTTGCAAAAACGGAGGTCGGACTATTGACACCTTCTGATGGAAAGTGGCATCACCTCTGCACGGATAATTATTGTAACAGTGTAGATATTGCAGAGAAGTTACTTGAAAAGAAAATTCGAGTATGTGGATCGAATGGCAAAATAGAGGATTTACGGAAAATTACAGCGCGAATAAGTAGAGGTGTTTGAAACTTGTCATCAACGGAAAGGTGACAAGCGGCCGGCGACAAGCCGAGTAATCCGAAGTAGCACTACCGGCGCCAAGCGAATAAATCTGTACGAGACCTGCGGACGGCAGAGTGTTAATGATCTTTTCCATAGGTTTTGGTGTATCGCTTCACCATTAAGATATGAGCAAGCACTTTCTAAGATGGCTTTTATTGAACTTGTAAACTAATATGCAAACATATTTCTTCATTTTAGACATAAAAAGTGTTTTTCGACTAAAAAGTTTTTCAACTATTGTTTTGAAATGGTACTCTGTTCGTTAATTTGTAGCCTCGCGGAGTGGCCGCGCGGTTTCAGGCGCTATGTCACGGACTGCGGGGCGTCTCCCGCCGGAGGTTCGAGTTCTCCCTGGGGCATGGGTGTGTGTGTTGTTCTTACCATAAGTTAGTTTAAGTAGTGTATGAGTCTAGGGACCGATGACCTAAGCAGTTTTGTCGCTTAGAAACTCACACACATTTGAACATTTGAACGTTAATTTGTAATGTAGAGGACAATACTTCCACTGCATCACGTAAAGTAAGACTGCTGTACTGGGTGTAAACAATCGCCTCAGTTTCCTTCTGCCTGTACACCAGAAAGATGGTACGGTGAATGGTACTGCCGCGAGTTTGTTGGGTTGGAACTCGAATGGTGTGTTGACCAAAATGGATAGATGCTATTGGATAACATAGTGTTTCACGTATTTTTCTATGTAAAGTAAATTAATTCTGATTGTGTAATTTGCTTGTATTTTAGCACAGAGGACGGGTATTTGTAGCCTAAATCTAGATACGCAAGAACAATGAAAACTAATTGGATTGCGACTGATTGCTGTGTGCCTCTTCTTCCTTATAGTCTACGGTCGCTGAAAGCAACAGTGCCTTATGGAATCCAAGTAGGTATCAAGATATTCACGTACAAGGAGTTTCGTTACAGAAATCACGTGAAGGGAAAAGTAGTTACCAGCTGATTCATCATGGAATAGTTTTGAATACCTTCAGTTTTACACCAACAGCCAGAGCCACTTATCTTCGTCATAAGAAAGGTTATCCACAAGGAAGAGTCCCCGTTAACAAGAATAAGACAGCGGATTTGAAGGAAGTGGAAGTGTACACTGAATGCTGTGAATCTACAAGCAAATGACTGATATTCTTCACTCAGATGCAGAAAATGAGGACTAGAGCAATTAAAAGGAAGACTTGTGGTTTTACGAAACGACTGGTGGCATTTACCGCGAACCTCTCTCGCCTATCGCAAACGCCCAAGTGACCGAAAAACGGGTGTCTCTTGTATGTAAGAAGAGTAAACGAACGAATCCACCAAATTAGAGACCAATATTGCTAACATCGGTTTCTTGTAAAATTCTAGAACATATTCTGAGTTAGAATTTAATGAATTTCCTGGAGGCCGAAGAGCTTATGTCCATGAATCAGTACGGTTTTGGAAAGCGTCGTCCGTTTGTCACATGGTATACTAAGAGTTTTGTATGGAGGGAAACAGGTAGATTCCATATTTCCTGCTTTCCGAAAAAACATTTATTACGATACCCCACTGCAGACTGTTACCGAAGGTACGAGCATAGGTTCCCAGATTTGTGAATAGTTCGAAACTTCTTAGTTCAGAGTTCAGTATGTTTTCCTCGGTGGTGAGTGTTTATCAGAGACAAGGATATCATTAGGAGTGCCCCAAGGAAGTGTGATAAGACCGCTCTTATTGTCTCTGTATATATAAATGATCTGGCGGGCAAGGTGAACACAATCTGATCTTTGCTGATAATGCTGTGGTGTACGAGAAGGTATTATTGTTGAGTGACTGTACGTGCACACAAGAGGACATAGACAAACTACACTCCTGGAAATGGAAAACAGAACACATTGACACCGGTGTGTCAGACCCACCATACTTGCTCCGGACACTGCGAGAGGGCTGTACAAGCAATGATCACACGCACGGCACAGCGGACACACCAGGAACCGCGGTGTTGGCCGTCGAATGGCGCTAGCTGCGCAGCATTTGTGCACCGCCGCCGTGGCATACGGAGCTCCATCGCAGTCTTTAACACTGGTAGCATGCCGCGACAGCGTGGACGTGAACCATATGTGCAGTTGACGGACTTTGAGCGAGGGCGTATAGTGGGCATGCGGGAGGCCGGGTGGACGTACCGCCGAATTGCTCAACACGTGGGGCGTGAGGTCTCCACAGTACATCGATGTTGTCGCCAGTGGTCGGCGGAAGGTGCACGTGCCCGTCGACCTGGGACCGGACCGCAGCGACGCACGGATGCACGCCAAGACCGTAGGATCCTACGCAGTGCCGTAGGGGACCGCACCGCCACTTCCCAGCAAATTAGGGACACTGTTGCTCCTGGGGTATCGGCGAGGACCATTCGCAACCGTCTCCATGAAGCTGGGCTACGGTCCCGCACACCGTTAGGCCGTCTTCCGCTCACGCCCCAACATCGTGCAGCCCGCCTCCAGTGGTGTCGCGACAGGCGTGAATGGAGGGACGAATGAAGACGTGTCGTCTTCAGCGATGAGAGTCGCTTCTGCCTTGGTGCCAATGATGGTCGTATGCGTGTTTGGCGCCGTGCAGGTGAGCGCCACAATCAGGACTGCATACGACCGAGGCACACAGGGCCAACACCCGGCATCATGGTGTGGGGAGCGATCTCCTACACTGGCCGTACACCACTGGTGATCGTCGAGGGGACACTGAATAGTGCACGGTACATCCAAACCGTCATCGAACCCATCGTTCTACCATTCCTAGGCCGGCAAGGGAACTTGCTGTTCCAACAGGACAATGCACGTCCGCATGTATCCCGTGCCACCCAACGTGCTCTAGAAGGTGTAAGTCAACTACCCTGGCCAGCAAGATCTCCGGATCTGTCCCCCATTGAGCATGTTTGGGACTGGATGAAGCGTCGTCTCACGCGGTCTGCACGTCCAGCACGAACGCTGGTCCAACTGAGGCGCCAGGTGGAAATGGCATGGCAAGCCGTTCCACAGGACTACATCCAGCATCTCTACGATCGTCTCCATGGGAGAATAGCAGCCTGCATTGCTGCGAAAGGTGGATATACACTGTACTAGTGCCGACATTGTGCATGCTCTGTTGCCTGTGTCTATGTGCCTGTGGTTCTGTCAGTGTGATCATGTGATGTATCTGACCCCAGGAATGTGTCAATAAAGTTTCCCCTTCCTGGGACAATGAATTCACAGTGTTCTTATTTCAATTTCCAGGAGTGTATATGGCGGTGTGATGAATTGCAGCTAGTTCTAAATGTAGAGAAGTGTAAAATAATACCAATGAGTTGTAAAAACAAACACCTAAAGTTCGGATATAGCGTTAGTAGTGTCCTACTTGGCATAGTCACGACATTTGAATATCTGTGCATAGCGTTGCGAAGCGATGTGAAATGGAGTGAGCATTATTATAGGGAAAAAAGGATTATGATAGGGAAAGCAAATGGTCTGCTTCGGCTTATTGACAAAATTTTGGGGAAGTGTGGTTCATCTGTAAAGGAGACTGCATATAGGACGCTTGTGCGACCCATTCTTGAGTACTGCTCGAGTGTTTGGGATCCGCACGAGGGTCGCATTAAAGGAAGACATCGAAGCAATTCAGAGGCGGGCTGCTAGTTTTGTTACTGATAGGTTCGAACAAGTGTTACAGAGATGAAGTTTTGGGAAATCAAACCGGAATTCTTCGAGGGAAGGCGACGTTATTTTCGAGGAACACTATAGAGAAAATTTAGAGAACCGGCATCTGAAGACGACTGCAGGACATTTCTACTGCCGCCAACATCCATTTCGTGTGAGGACCACGTAGATAAAACATAAGAAATCAGTGCTCTCAGGGAGGCATATAGATAGTCGTTTTTCCCTCGCTCTAGTTGCTAGTGGAACGGGAAGGGAAATCGCTAGTGGTGGACAGGCACCCTCTGCCAAGCACCGTACGGTGGCTTGCGTAGCTTGTATGTAGATGTAATTACTTATAATACCTACGACTTATAATTCTTTTGTTTTGAAGCTCTGTTTATGTTGCCATTCAAGATCTGTTGATACTGTTAGACCAATCCAAGTGAAACATAGTTGTTCTTTTACAAGTGAAGTGCATTTTCTTATTCGTTACTCCATGCAAATAAAGTAAAATATTAGATATATTAGATTTCGTAAAAGTCATTCCTTGCACAAACAACATATGTACAAAAGTTTTAAAAACTGTTATATAATTAATGATAAAATAAGAAATAAAACCAGCTACTCAGTACATTGGGAAAAAATGTCATTTAACGTGCAAGTCTGTGAAAAGCGATATTAAGTATTGAAGCAGTTGGTTTGGTTTTCTAAAAAAGGAGAAAAATGTTACACGTGTGGTTTCAGAAATAACCGATTATATATCCAACTAATGTGTAGGTTTATTTTCTTCCTGTGAAGATAGTCGCGAAGACCGAAACTTATAGAATATAAATAATAAATTTGTACAGTTGATGGCAAATTTTCGGCCGCTGTGGACGAGCGGTTCTAGGCGCTTCAGTCCGGAACCGCGCTGCTACTACGGTCGCAGGTTCGAATCCTGCCTCGGGCATGGATGTGTGTGATGTCCTTAGGTTGGTTAGGTTTAAGTAGTTCTAAGTTTTAGGGGAGCTCAGATGTTGTCCCATAGAGCTCAGAGCCATTTGAACCATTTTTTTTATGGCAAATTTTCAATTCTGTAAATGACTCGTTTATGGAATCCTTTCGCAATCGAATTGTGACCAGTTAGGACGTTACCCGTAATACCTCTGGAATTTGGGATTATGTTCCAGGGCCATGACACATCTATGTGAGGCCTGTATTCAAGCTGGAGGTGGACATTTTAAACAATTTTGGAAAGGCAACTACCTGTAGGAACAGATCCATCCCAGTGAATATCATTGTTTTGGAGTCCATAACTCGGAAACCAAGCTCTTGCAGAATTCCGGACACATGTCGCTTGAAACTTTATTCATTGTCCACAAATGGATAATATATACACTAAATTATGCCGTTTTATAAAGAACCTTTGTACAGTGGAGGTCCAAATCTCTTCATCCAAGACAACAATTCCTCAATAACTCGTCTCATTTGTTGCATTAACAAGCCTTTAGCGGACCTCTGTTCGACGTCCACCCGGGGGAAAGTGCAAGGCGCCCATCACACCCAGACCACAGTGGCGTCATCTGCACAACGGTCTCTGCTTCCGAGAAATCCCAGCGATGGTAAGTCGTTATCTCTTTATCTTCCTCACTCTCCCCACCTTCCACCAGTGGTTCGTTGTTTGCCTGCGAGGACTATGTGCAGACAGAGGCGATAGCCAATTGCTTGCGCTATCGGAGAACAACAAAAGCAGCAAGCTGTACGAATGGTGTCAACGACTCCACGCCGAGTTCAATGTCTAAAGGAAAGCTTACAACAGTTCCGGCGATTACATCTCTCCCCTCTGTTATCATGATTGTACAAATAGGTATATATGTACAAGGTCAATCAGCTTAGCGGTTCACATTAAATACGTATATCCTGAACCGTTCAAGATACCGCATTCTGCTTCAGCCCAGATGAATTGTGAACAAGTCCTCACTAAATAACATGTACTGTCTCTTCATAGCGATATTACTTCAATAGATATAGATACCAGCTTCATCTTTTTAAAATTGAACTACAGTAATTTTTGTTGCTGCTATGTCCGCAGCTCGTGGTCGTGCGGTAGCGTTCTCGCTTCCTGCGTCTGGGTTCCCGGGTTCGATTCCCGGCGGGGTCAGGGATTTTCTCTGCCTCGTGATGACTGGGTGTTTTGTGATGTCCTTAGGTTAGTTAGGTTTAAGGAGTTCTAAGTTCTACGGGACTGATGACCATAGATGCTAAGTCCCGTAGTGCTCAGAGCCATTTGAACCATTTTTTGCCACTATCCATATTTCTGAGCGAGTATCCCAGAACCAAAAAAAAAAAAAAAAAAAAAAAAAACAGGTACCACGTAAAGGTTGCATATGTAACTGCTTGCAGGAGCAACAAAAATTTCATTCTGAATATTTCACGTAATTATTGGCCAAATTAAAAAATTTGAGATGTTGTCCTAATCTAATCATTACGATGTAATTTTTATGTCGTAGTAAGACGACTGTGACAGTCAGAAACAGTGTGTTTGTCTTCAGACAGTCTGACTATCGGCGTGCAAACACCCGTTGATTGTTCATCTCCTGGAAATGAGCGTAGGGCATCGTAGGCCGGGAGGCCCCAGTCGGGGAAGATCGGCCGCCAGGTGCAAGTCTTACGTCAGTCGGCACCACATTGGGCGACATGCGCGCCGGTGACGAGAATCAAATGATGATGAGGACAAAACAACACCCAGCCCCCGAGCGGAGAAAATCTCCAGCCCAGCCGGGAATCGAACCCGGGCCAGCTTACATGGGAGGCGAGCACGTAACCACCCAGCAATTTTTTTTTTAAATTTCATTTTGCTCGTCGTATCTTCTCGGGGCGGACGTCGTAAGACACCCTTGTAAGTTCGTTGTTGATCGATTAACTCAGTTTTTCTTTTTATTACAGAGAGCAGCTAACCCACTGACCGAACACGCTGAGCTACCGTGCAGGCACTAACACCCCACACCAAATGCTGAAAGTTTATTGCTTACTACGTTTTCGCCTCTCACGCAGCAAATCTTCTACATCAAGGAAAAAGTTTTAATTTATTACTTATTTACTGCAAGCTCTATTGGCAACAGACTTTGCACACAGTATCTGCATACGTCACTGAGTATACCTGCAAAAGTACACTACTGGCCATTAAAATTGCTACACCAAGAAGAAATACAGATGATAAACGGGTATTCCTTGGACAAATATATTATACTACAACTGACATGTGATTACATTTTCACGCAATTTGGGTGCATAGATGCTGAGAAATCAGTACCTAGAACAATCACCTCTGGCCGCAATAACGGCCTTGATACGCCTGGGCATTGGGTCAAACAGATCTTGGATGGTGTGTACAGGTACAGCTGCCCATGCAACTTCAACACGATACCACACTTCATCAAGAGTAGTGACTGGCGTATTGTGACGATCCAGTTGCTCGGTCATCATTGACCAGACGTTTTCAACTGGTGAGAGATCTGGAGAATGTGCTGACCAGGGCAGCAGTCGAACATTTCCTGTATCCAGAAAGGCCCGTACACGACATGCAAAATGCGGTCGTGCATTATCCTGCTGAAATGTAGGGTTTAACAGGGATCGAATGAAGGGTAGAGCCACGGTCATGACACACCTGAAATGTAACGTCCACTGTTCAAAGTGGCGTCAATGCGAACAAGAGGTGACCGAGACGTGTTACCAATGGCACCCCATACCATCACGCCGAGTGATACGCCAGTATGGCGATGACGAATACACGCTTTCAATGTGCGTTCACCGCGATGTCGCCAACACGGATGCGACCATCATGATGCTGTAAACAAAACCTGGATTCATCCGAAAAAAATGACGTTTTGCCATTCGTGCACCCAGGTTCGTCGTTGAGTACACCGTCGCAGGCGCTCCTGTCTGTGATGCACCGTTAAGGGTAATCGCAGCCATGGTCTCCGAGCTGATAGTCGATGCTGCTGCAAACGTCGTCGAACTGTTCGTGCAGATGGTTGTTGTCTTGCAAGCGTCCCCATCTGTTGACTCATGGATCGAGACGTGGCTGTACGATCCGTTACAGCCATGCGGATAAGATGCCTGTCATCTCGATTGCTAGTGATACGAGGCCGTTGGGATCCAGCACGGCGTTCCGTATTACCGTCCTGAACCCATCGATTCTGCTAACAGTCATTGGATCTCGACCAACACGAGCAGCAATGTCGCAATACGATAAACCGTAATCGCGATAGGGTACAATCCGACCTTTATCAAAGTCGGAAACGTGATGATACGCATTTCTCCTCCTTACACGAGGCATCACAACAACGTTTCACCACGCAACGCCGATCAGCTGCTGTTTGTGTATGAGAAATCAGTGGGAAACTTTCCTCATGTCAGCACGTTGTAGGTGTCGCCACCGGCGCCAACCTTGTGTGAATGCTCTGAAAAGCTAATCATTTGCATATCACAGCATCTTCTTCCTGTCGGTTACATTTCGCGGTGTAGCACGTCATCTTCGTGGTGTAGCAATTTTAATGGCCAGTAGTGTACGTTTTTGCCTCTCACGCAGTAAGTCTTCTACAGCAAGGAAACAGTTTTAATTTATTACTTAATTACTGCTAGCTCTGTTGGCAACAGACTTTGCAGACAGTATTTGCATACGTCACTGAATGCACCAGCAAAATTATGTAATTGTTTGCCAGAAACTGCCTATTGGCTTCTGTCTCGCGTTCTTCGGGCGGCGTTCATCTAATTATTGTTTGCCACATTGTTCGGGAGATGTGACGTCATAAATATTGAGGTGCGTAGAAAACTGGTTTTTCTTATAACGGAGTGTAAATTACCCAGTTTATACGTGGGAGTTCAATCCTTCAAGAATCTGGGTTTACTGGTTGTACCTCTGAAGGAGGTAATTCACCAGAGTTTGCAACACCTGATACCAACAGCAGAAACTACTGTAGTTGCCTGCTGGGCGAGCTATCCTCAGGATGCGACACTACAGTTTTGTGACACGCTTCCCAACCGAATCACGGCATATCTGCATCTACATACATACTCCGCAATCCACCATACGGTGCGTGGCGGAGGGTACCTCGTACCACAACTATTATCTTCTCTCCCTGTTCCACTCCCAAACAGAACGAGGGAAAAATTACCGCCTATATGCCTCTGTACGAGCCCTAATCTCTCTTATCTTATCTTTGTGGTCTTTCCGGGAAATATAAGTTGGCGGCAGTAAAATTGTACTGCAGTCATCCTCAAATGCTGGTTCTCTAAATTTCCTCAGTAGCGATTACGAAAAGAACGCGTCTTTTCCTCTAGACTCCCACCCGAGTTCCTGAAGCATTTCCGTAACACTCGCGTGATGATCAACCCTACCAGTAACAAATCTAGCAGCCCGCCTCTGAATTGCTTCTATGTCCTCCCTCAATCCGACCTGATAGGGATCCCAAACGCTCGAGCAGTACTCAAGAACAGGTCGTATTAGTGTTTTATAAGCGGTCTCCTTTACAGATGAACTACATCTTCCCAAAATTCTACCAATGAACCAAAGACGACTATCCGCCTTCCCCACAACTGCGTTTACATGCTTGTCCCACTTCATATCGCTCTGCAGTGTTACGCCCAAAGATTTAATCGCTACACTACTAATGGAGTATTCAAACATTACGGGATGCTTTTCCCTATTCATCTCCATTAATTTACATTTATCTATATTTAGAGTTATCTGCCATTCTTTACACCAATCACAAATCCTGTCCAGGTCAGACGTGATGCAGCCTCATACTGATCAGTGGCCTCGCAGTGCCAAGTTCATTTTAAGTTTGACGCCAATTTGTAATCAGTGAAATAAGGTCGCATAGCCTCTCAGTCCGTGGAGATTCAATTCGTTTCCTCGCCCAATTCTGTGTGCTTCAGTTTTTTGTTAAGCAGTGTACACTGAAATCATCAGAGGTCCCATTACGCTCACTTGGGACACACGTGATGCTTCTGTCGTTTCTGTGGAACATTCACCGTCCAGCAGAACGCACTGTATTCTATTAGTCAAAGTTTCATTGAGCCAATCACATATTTGCGATGAGTGTAACGTAACAGAACCCGTGTATTTCAGGCTGAAGGCCTTTGTCCCATACAATGTCTAGTCACATTAATTTCGTCATCCGTCAGAAGCCTGACTGACCCCCATTTTGCAGCGCGGGTCGCTCCAAGACGTGCAGGAAGAGTGTCTACATCTACATCTACATCCATACTCCGCAAGCCACCTGACGGTGTGTGCCGGAGGGTACCTTGAGTACCTCTATCGGTTCTCCCTTCTATTCCAGTCTCGTATTGTTCGTGGAAAGAAGGATTGTCAGTACGCCTCTGTGTGGGCTCTAATCTCTCTGATTTTATCCTCATGGTCTCTTCGCGAGATATACGTAGGAGGGAGCAATATACTGCTTGTGATTCTTGAGTTTCTCCCGGCGTATTTGATAATCAAAATATCCACGGGTGTACTGCCGGTCTACAGTGTTCAACGGGCACAATATTTCGGCGATCATACACGTCGCCATCATCAGGTGAACTGACGGACTGAGCTCCTGTGAACGTGCCGGCACGGAGATCCGTACGCTGTGGCTGCTCAGGGGGAACTGGATTCGGTTGCGGCGGTGGCCGATTTAAATACCCTCCGCCCGCGGCGCGCTCCCTCCGCCGTCCGCGCTCCGCGCCACGGTCGCGCGGTGGAACAGATTGTGACGGCGTCTGAGATGACGTCGGTGTGAAGGCTCTGTCCGCCGTGGTCGTCACTACGTTTGCTCGATTTACTCTTGATTAACCCAATCGCTGGTTCCCAAGCCTTGCTAAGATTATAGCCACAGTCACGGTTTATGAGGTCGTCATTGGTGCGAATTTCGATGGCCTCTCTAACAACGCTGTCCCAGTATCTCGACGTCTGTACCAGAATCCTCGTGCGGTCATACTCCATAGCGTGATTTTCCGACTCCATAGCGTGATTTTCCGACAAACAATGTTCAGCGACCGCCGACTTGCTCGGATACATCAGTCGAGGTTGCCTCTGGTGTTCACGGCGTCGATCCTCGACGGTACGCATCGTCTGACCAATATACGACTTGCCACATTGACACGGAATCTGGTACACGCCGGCCTTCCTCAAACCGAGGTCATCTTTGGCGCTCCCCACCAGTGCACGAGTTTTATTCGGAGGACAAAACACAGTTCCGACCCGGTGTTTCTTCAGAATGCGGGCGATTTTTCACGAGAATGCGCCTGTGTATGGAATAAATGCAGTGCCTACCTCCTCCCTTGTGACTTCATCCATCTCAACAGGTTGTGCTGCAGTGGTTGGGCGGAGAGCACGTTGAATCTGCCACTCTGAGTACCCATTTTTTCTAAATACAGTTCTCAGATGTTCCAATTCCTGGGGTAGACTCTCTGCGTCAGAGATAGTGCGCGCCCTATGTACTAGAGTTTTAAGTACCCCATTCCTCTGTGAAGGGTGGTGGCAGCTGTCTGCGTGCAAATACAGATCAGTGTGCGTTGTCTTCCGATACACCCCATGACCTAGGGTGCCGTCAGCCCTTCTCTTGACCAAGACGTCAAGGAAAGGTAATTTACCCTCCGTTTCAGTCTCCATAGTGAATTTGATGTTGGGGTGTATGGAGTTTAGATGTGTAAGGAAGTCACGGAGTTTATCCATACCATGTGGCCAGATGACGAACGTGTCGTCCACGTAACGGAAAAAGCAAATAGGTTTCCATACGGATGACGACAGGGCTTCCTCCTTGAAGTTCTCCATGTACAAATTCGCTACCACCGGTGACAGTGGGCTACCCATGGCAACTCCCTCCGTTTGTTCGCAGTATTCTCCATTAGAAAGAAAATACGTGGAAGTCAAGACATGCCTAAAAAGTTCAGTGGTCTTCTCGTCAAATTTCTGACTAATCAATTCTAGTGACTCTCGCAGGGGTACCCTCGTAAACAAGGAAAGGACTTCAAAACTCACCATGATGTCTGACTCATCCAACCTGAAGCTATCAAGGTATTTAACAAAATCCACGGAATTACGGATGTGATGAGGGCATTTACCCACATAAGGACTTAATATTCCCGTCAGGTATTTGGCCGACAAATATGTAGGGGCCCTGATGTTGCTGACAATGGGGCGTAATGGTACCCCCTCTTTGTGAACCTTCGGGAGTCCATATAGTCTAGGCGGTACCGGACCTTGGGGTAACAATTTCTTAGCGTCACCCTCCGGTAAATCTGCGTCCTTGAGAAGCGCCCTCGTCTTGTTCTCCACCTTCCTTGTAGGGTCAACGCTGATCTTCCGGTAGGAATCGTCATTTAGCAGGCTCTGCATCTTATCAGTGTAGTCCTTATGGGAGACAACAACTGTAGCATTGCCTTTGTCAGCCGGTAAGACAACAATTTCAGAGCTCTCCCTCAGGTCACGAATGGCCGCCCTCTCTTTACTGCTGATATTTGACTTCATCGGCTTGGATTTTGCCCCCGAAAACGTGGCAAGAGTAATTAGGTCCCTCCCTACAAAAAAGGCACCAGGGCACGACAGTGTCACTAATCAGTTAGTCAAAAATCTCCCACCCACAGCAATCAAACACCTCGCGAACGTCCTCAACGAGATTACTCGATCCCGTGTTTTCCCAGCTTGCTGGAAACATGCGGAAGTGGTCGCGATACACAGACCAGGGAAAGACCCTCTATTCCCACAGCACTACAGGCCGATTAGCCTCTTGCCAACTCTCAGCAAGATCTATGAGCGCCTCCTGCTAAGACCCATACAAGAACATATTACCAGAGAGCAAATTCTGCCGGATTTCCAATTTGGCTTCCGACAGAACCACTCTGCCCCAAAACAGGTCATGAGAATGGTTGAAGCAGCCACAGAGGGCTTCAACCACAGTGGCTACTGCGGAATAGTGCTACTAGACGTAGCCAAAGCCTTTGATTCAGTATGGCATAGAGGGTTACTCTACAAGTTGTACACACAAGGGTTTCCCGGGAGCGTAGTTCAGCTGATCAAGAGCTATCTCACGAATAGGACTTTCTCCGTCAAAGTAGAAACTGCCACCTCCACCAGAAGGCGTATTCGTGCTGGGGTGCCACAGGGATCGGTCCTGGGGCCCGTATTGTACAGTTTGTACACTGCGGACACACCAACGGCCCCCCTGGTGCACACCGCACAGTACGCTGACGATACAGCCTTCTACACGAGAAACGCGAACAAGGACCTGGTCATCCGCAGGCTACAAAAGGTTTTAGATGACACAGAAACTTGGGCCCGTCGCTGGCGCATCACCATCAACTCTGAGAAGACGCAGGCAATGCTGATTACCCGCAGGCTCGGAAGGCGCGAACCTCCTCAACGTCCCCCCCTCCACCTTCACCTAAATGGAACCCAACTCCCCTGGCGCAGAACCGCCAAGTAGCTTGGCGTAACCTTGGACTCTCGTCTTACGTGGAAACCCCACAAAGACGAGGTCCACAGGAAGGCCTGCGCCAGAATGTCCATCCTATATCCTATCCTGAACACAACCAGCTCCCATCCCTGCCCAGTAGCAGTAAATGTGTACCAGGACCTGATCCAGCCAGTAATGGAGTATGCGTGCCCTGTCTGGGGATACGGGGCAAAGCAGCACCTGGACAAACTCCAGAGGCTGCAGAACCGCGCCCTCAGAAGGGCACTGCACCTACCTCCTGGATTCCCCACAGACGACTTGCACGCCGCAGCCGAAATCCCACTCCTGAAAGAGCGTTTCCAGGATCTGAGGGTTCTTCCAGATCCGGAAACGCACATCCACTCCATAGGTCGGTATGACATGTCCCGCGATAAGCACAAGCGCCCTATGACTATCTTCGACGACTAAGTCGAAGAGAAAATCCCAACACCCAATCCATCATCCTGTTCCTTCCCATATAACACCAAACTTCTCGCCTACCTCAGGCAAGTACCAGACACACTCACAACAATAATCACAAATCACAGACACCAAAAACTATAGAAAAATCACACACACACGATCACAGGGAAGTAAAAGCCGAAAGGCTACAGACTCCCCCTCACACTTCCCCAAAGAGGGGAAAGTAACAGATGAGAGCAGCAGCAGCAGCAATCGAATCCAGTTCCCCCTGAGCAGCCATAGCGTACGGATCTCCGTGCCGCCTCGTTCACAGGAGCTCAGTCCGTCAGTTCACCTGATAATGGCGACATGTATGATCGCCGAAATATTGTGCCCGTTGGACACTATAGACCGGCAGCACACCCGTGGATATTTTGATTAATATACTGCTTGACTCTTCGCTGAATGTATGTTCTCGAAACTTCACCAAAAGCCCATACCGAGCTACTGAGCGTCTCTCCTGCAGAGTCTTCCACTGGAGTTTATCTATCATCTCCGTAACGCTTTCTCGATTACTAAATGATCCTCTAACGAAGCGCGCTGCTTTCCGTTGGATCTTCTCTATCTCTTCTATCAACCCTATCTGGTACGGATCCCACACTGCTGAGCAGTATTCAAGCAGTGGGCGAACAAGCTTACTGTATCCTATTTCCTTTGTTTTCGGATTCCATTTCCTTATGATTCTTCCAATGAGTCTCAGTCTGGCATCTGCTTTACCGATGATCAACTTTATACGATAATTCCATTTTAAATCACTCCTAATGCGTACTCCCAGATAATTTATGGAATTAACTGCTTCCAGTCGCTGCCCTGCTATATTGTAGCTAAATGATAAGGGATCTTTCTTTTTATGTATTTTCAGCACATTACACTTGTCTACATTGAGATTGAATTGCCATTCCCTGCACCATGCGTCAATTCGCTGCAGATCCTCCTGCATTTCAGTAGAATTTTCCATTGTTGCAACCTCTCGATATAACACAGCATCATCCGCGAAAAGCCTCAGTGAACTTCCGATGTCATCCACAAGGTCAGTGAGGTTCTGGAAGGTACCGACAGGTAGGTGGAGACATGGCGGCTCCACTGCCTCGGCCAGCTGCAGTACGTCTCTAGGTTGAGCGTCCGTGGCGCGATCAGCCCGATCGTAGTAGTACCGAGAGTGCGGCGAAGTCATCCCGGAGCTCCTCGAACCGCGCCCCTACTCTGTCAACTGTGGTGTGCGTACTGTAAGACCTTCGGTACACACACCATCAGATTATTTGACTTGTCGCTCTAACGAAGTAGGCGAGTGTGAGCAATATGTCTCGTGGTCTTATCGTGGCGTGTTTATCTTCTGCCGTTAGGTGAGACGATAGAAATGCCACTTGCACGCTTAGAGTAACAGATTGACGGTGACGAACTTTAAACAGAACTTGATTACTTTTCACACACATTTATAGAAATAATAAAAATCATAGACATTACGTAACTTGCTTCTGGATGCTGTTTACAATTGACAATCTGAAGTTCCTTTGGTCTTGGTACGTTAATCTGATTCTCGCATATATCTGATACTTGACAAAGTGTCTATACATTTCTCTTCATGGATATGTACAGGAATATGGTAATCTTATTAGGCGCAGACTGAAACTTGACTATAGACTAATGCAGACTGACTAATCGGAGGTCTGTACACTCATTATAATACCTCGCGCGTTCAGGTATCACTGTGCGAGTGTGATCCGCGAGGAGAAAAGGTTCTACGTTAGCAGCAATCTCATTGGCTGCGTTACATATTAGTACGCTGATCGGCGGAAGCAGAATTCGGTCCGTCTCTATGGCAGCGCCATCTCGTAGTGCGAATACGGACGAGCGCTGCGCCTGCGCTGTTGTGCTTAGCGGGGCGCGCTCTAGTGGGAAAGTTGTGTACGCGCTGACTACGCGGAACTATGTACACAACACCAACTGTGTGACACGTTGCATTGCCCTGAAGGTAGGTGCCATAGTGTCGAAGAAAATACAAAGCGCATGCAGGGGTGGGCATATTTTTGTTGATACACTGTGCCTCTCAGATTGACAAAATGACCTAGGAAATGGCACGAAAAGATTCCCCACTTAATTACGCCCCATCCTTGTTTGCTTTCAGACGTTTCACGATTTACACGCCAACGGTCCTCAATCCGTTGGAGCGTAAAACACGATTCTTCTGAAAATGGTTTCGTCGGTGATGAACAGCAGTGAGCGTGGGTGCCTGTTGCGGAGACCCGTACCCAGCAACGCTCTCTGAACGGACGTTGAAGAGTCTCCTCGGTTCACCCAGGTGGTCAACTGCTCAAAGTGGCACTCCTCTTCGCCCCGTGCACATCTCTACGGCCGTCATCTGTGATTAGCGGCCACCCACAGTTTCCTCGACGCCGGGCTTCGATACCACATTTTACCATGCATTGTACACTTTAACGACGGTAGCGCGCGAGCAACTTTGTCGTTTCGAAAATGCTTACACCCCTGGCCCGGAACCCAACCATCGTGCCCTTCAGGACATCAAATAAATCGCTCTGTCTCCGCATTACAAAGACTACTGCACTGGTTACACCTTCTGACGTCCATCTGTCTGGCCCAATGAAGGAAGCACTACGTGGGAAGCAGTGTGTGTATGATGGGGAGTTTATTCAAGCAGCAAGACGTTGCTTCTGACGTAGAGTGGTACGATGCGGACATCCAGGCCCCCCCAGTAAGGTGGCGTAAGGGCGTCGCATTGAACGGAGTTTATGTTGAAAAATAGGGTTTTATAGTAGAAGTACGAGTAACGTATAAGCAAATATCGTAGGAGAAGTGCAGCATCTTAAATCACTTAATAAAAGCTTCCTTTCAGAGCATGCTGCTGCAGTATCTCCATCCTTAACAATCAAATACAACCGTTCGGTCGACGAAAGATACCTAACCAAAAACTGGAAAATTGCAGAGGTCTGACCAATATTCAAGAAAGGTAGGAGGAATAATCCACTAAAATACAGGCCCATATCGTTAACGTCGATATGAAGCAGGATTTTGGAACATATGTTGTGTTCGAACATTATGAATTACCTCGAAGAAAGCGGTCTATTGACACACAGTCAACATGTGTTTAGAAAACATCGTTCTTGTGAAACACAACTAGCAAATTACTTGCAAGAAGTGTTGAGTGCTACTGACAAGGAATTCCAGATTGATTCCATATTTCTGGATTTCGGGATGGCTTTTGTTACTGTACGAGCGGCTTGTAGTGAAATCGGGTGCTTATGGAATATCGTCTCACTTACGTGACTGGATTTGTGATTTGCTGTCGGAGAGGTCACAGTTTGCAGTAATTGACGGAAGGTCATCGAGTGAAACAGAAGTGATTTCAGGCATTCTCCAAGGTCGTGTTATAGGCCCTTTGCTGTTCCACATCTATATAAACGATTTGGATACAATCTGGGCGGCCGTCTTAGGTTGTTTGCAGATGATGATGTCGTTTATCGACAAATAAAGTCATCAGAAGATAAAAAAATAGCAAAACGATTTAGAAAAGATACGCGTATGGTGCGAAAATTGACAATCGACCCTAAATACCAAAAAGTGTGTTGTCATCCACCTGAGTACTAAAAGGAATGCGTGAAACTTCGGTTACAAAATCTAAAGGCCGAAAATTCAGCTAAATACCTAGAAATTACAATTACGAACAGCTTAAATTGGAAGGATTACATAGAACATGTTGTGGGGAGGCTAACGAAAGACTGCATTTTATTGACAGGACACTTAGAAAATGTAACAGATTTAATAAGGAGACTGCCTACACTACGCTCGTCCGTCCTCTTTCAGAATAGTGCTGCGCGGTGTGAGGGATCCTTACCAGACAGGATTGACAGAGGACATCGAGAAAGTTAAAGAGTAGGAGCACGTTTTGTATTATCGCGAAATAGGGGAGAGAGTGTCACTGAAATGATACAGGATTTCGGGTGGACATCATTAAAACGTAGATGTTTTTCGTTGTGGCGGAATCTTCTCACGAAATTCCAATCACCAACGTACTCCACTGAATGCGAAAATATTTTGTTGACGCCGACCTACGTAGGGAAAAACTATCAACATTGTAAAATAAAGGAAAGATAGCGCGCGCGCTATACGAGAATGGAATAATAGAGAATGGTTCATGGTGTGGGTTCCTGTAGTCACGTCCTAGTTCATGAACCACGGGCAACGTATGAGTGGCCAAGTAAGTGGTCCCGACAGTCGGGATACCAGTTACTTTGGAATAAGGCTGGTCATCTCGGACATATTCTGAGTCGTGGTCACCTTTGTGCTCATACGGCAAAGACTACCAAATCCACCGGTTAGTCCCTCAGCCGTTAGGGGTAAAACCCAATGGGACCCGGGGCAAGTAAGGCTAGCAACCTGCTTCCCCGGTACTTTAAATATGATGCTGGCAATAATCAGAGCAAAATGCCTCGGACCTTTGGAGGTGACGGAGTCCCACCTCTAACTGACAAACCAGGGACTCCTAAGATACGACTTGGCAAACAAATGGTAATGAGATGGGGAGCTATTAATATCAATGGGGGCTACTCTGGGAAGAAGGTAGAGCTGGCAGAGGCTGCAAGTAAGATGGGGCTGGACGTTTTAGCTGTTAGTGACATTCGGGTAAGGAGTGAGAAAGAAGAGGAAGTGGGAGAATACAAGGTCTACCTGTCAGGAGTCAAAGCAGGAATAGCACAATGGGGTGTAGGGCTTTACATCAGGAAAGAAATGGAACCCAGCGTAGTTGCAATAAGGTATGTAAACGAACGTCTGATGTGGGTAGATTTGACAGTGTCTAGCAAGAAAATTAGGATTGTGTCAGTATATTCGCATTGTGAAGGGATAAGATGGATAGTTTTTATGAGGCACTCAGTGATGTAGTTGTTAGAGTAAAGGACAAGGACAGTGTTCTGCTCATGGGTGATTTTAACGCCAGGATTGGAAATCGAACAGAAGGGTATGAAAAGGTTATGGGTAAATTTGGAGAGTATATGGAGGCCAACAGGAACGGGAAACAACTCTTGGATTTCTGTGCCAGTATGGGCTTAGTAATCACAAACTCCTTTTTTAAACATAAGAACATTCACCGGTATACTTGGGAAGGCAGGGGAACCAGATCTGTCATTGACTATATAATAACAGATCAGGAATTCAGGAAGGCTGTGAGGGACACACGTGTATTCAGGGGATTCTTTGATGACACTGATCATTATTTAATCTGCAGTGAAATTGGGATTGTGAGGCCGAAAGTGCAGGAGGTCAGGTCCATATGTAGGAGGATAAGAGTGGAGAAACTTCAGGATAAGGAAATCAGGCACAACTACATAACAGCGATCTCAGAAAGGTACCAGTTAGTTGAATGTAGTCAATTACAGTCATTGGAAAAGGAATGGACAAGGTACAGGGACACAGTACTAGAAGTGGCTAAAGAATGTCTTGGAACAGTAGTGTGTAAAAGTAGGATGAAGCAAACAGCTTGGTGGAATGATAAGAGTCAAGGCAGCCTGTAAAAGGAAAAAGAAGGCGTATCAAAAATGGCTACATACTAGAACTCAGGTAGACAGAGAAAGTTATGTTGAAGAAAGAAACAAAGCCATACAGATAATTGCAGCATCCAAGAAGAAATCTTGGGAAGACTTTGGAAACAGGTTGGAGACTTTGGGTCTGGGAAACCATTCTGGAGTGTAATTAGCAGTCTTCGAAAGGGAGGTAAGAAGGAAATGACAAGTATTTTGGACAGGTCAGGAAAACTGCTGGTGAGTCGATGCCTTGGGCAGATGGAGGGAATATTTTGAAGAGTTGCTCAATGTAGGTGAAAATGCGATCAGTAATGTTTCATATTTCGAGGTAGAATGGGATAGGAATGATGATGGAAATAGGATCACATTTGAGGAAGTGGAAAAAATGATCAATAGATTGCAGTGCAATAAAGCGGCTGGGGTGGATGAAATTAAGTCGGAACTCATCAAATACAGTGGAATGTCAGGTCTTAAATGGCTACACAGGATAACTGAAATGGCCTGGGAGTCGGGACAGGTTCCATCAGACTGGACAAAAGCAGTAATCACACCAATCTTTAAACATGGAAACAGAAAAGATTGTAACAACTACAGAGGTATCTCTTTAATCAGCGTTGTGGGTAAAATCTTCTCAGGTATTGTTGAAAGGAAAGTGCGAGTATTAGTTGAGGACCAATTGGATGAAAATCAGTGTGGGTTTAGGCCTCTTAGAGGTTGTCAGGACCAGATCTTTAGCTTACGGCAAATAATGGAGAAGTGTTATGAGTGGAACAGGGAATTGTATCTATGCTTTATAGATCTAGAAAAGGCATATGATCGGGTTCCTAGGAGGAAGTTATTGTCTGTTCTACAAGATTATGGAATAGGAGGCAAACTTTTGCAAGCAATTAAAGGTCTTTACATGGATAGTCAGTCAGCAGTTAGAGTTGACGGTAAATTGAGTTCATGGTTCAGAGTAGTTTCAGGGATAAGACAAGGCTGCAACCTGTCTCCACTGTTGTTCATATTATTTATGGATCATATGTTGAAAAGAATAGACTGGCTGGGTGAGATTAAGATATGTGAACACAAAATAAGCAGTCTTGCATATGCGGATGACTTAGTTGTGATGGCAGATTCGATTGAAAGTTTGCAAAGTAATATTTCAGAGCTAGATCAGAAATGTAAGGACTATGGTATGAAGATTAGCATCTCCAAAACGAAAGTAATGTCAGTGGGAAAGAAATATAAACGGATTGAGTGCCAAATAGGAGGAACAAAGTTAGAACAGGTGGACGGTTTCAAGTACTTAGGATGCATATTCTCACAGGATGGCAACATAGTGAAAGAACTGGAAGCGAGGTGTAGCAAAACTAATGCAGTGAGCGCTCAGCTACGATCTACTCTCTTCTGCAAGAAGGAAGTCAGTACCAAGACTGTTATCTGTGCACCGTTCAATCTTTCGACCAACTTTGTTGTATGGGAGCGAAAGCTGGGTGGATTCAGGTTACCTTATCAACAAGGTTGAGGTTACGGATATGAAAGTAGCTAGAATGATTGCAGGTACTAGTAGATGGGAACAATGGCAGGAGGGTGTCCACAATGAGGAAATCAAAGAAAAACTGGGAATGAACTCTATAGATGTAGCAGTCAGGGCGAACAGGCTTAGATGGGGGGGTCATGTTACACGCATGGGAGAAGCAAGGTTACCCAAGAGACTCATGGATTCAGCAGTAGAGGGTAGGAGGAGTCGGGGCAGACCGAGGAGAAGGTACCTGGATTCGGTTAAGGATGATTTTGAAGTAATAGGTTTAACATCAGAAGAGGCACCAATGTTAGCACTGAATAGGGGATCATGGAGGAACTCTATAAGGGGGGCTATGCTCCAGACTGAACGCTGAAAGGCATAATCAGTCTTAAATGATGATGATGATGAGTGAAGGTGATTCGATGAACCCTGTTCCAGCCACTTAAATGTGATTTCCATGTAGATGTAGATGTAGAACGAGTGAGGAATGATATTATGTACTGTCATCCTAAGCAAAACTAATGCGCTTTCAGAAAAAGAAAATGTGTTGCACTACTTTCTGCATATTGCGTGCGGCATGTCCTCCATCTGAGCTTCTCAGTCTGCCATTTAGGACCCTCCCTCTCTCTCGTGTACCCTTGATGACTGCACGACACAAACCTTTACGCGTCGCCTGGGCCAGTGAACACCGACCTTCAACTGTTGATGATTGGAAACATGTTGCCTGATCGGACTAGCTTCGTTTCAAATTATATCGAGCGGATGGACGTAAATGGGTATGGAGACAACCTCTTGAATCAGTGGATCTTGCACGTCAGCAGGGGACTGTTCAAGCTGGTAGAGGCTCTGCAATGGTGCGGGACGTGTGCAGTTAGAGTGATATTGGACCCCTGATACATCTAGCTACGACTCTGACATGTGACATGTACCTAAGCATCCTGTCTGATCACCTGTATTCATTCATGTCCATTGCGCATTCCAACGGACTTGGCAATTCCAGCAGGACAACGCGACGAACACACGTCCGGAATTGCCACAGAGTGGCTCCAGGAACACTCTTCTGAGTTAAACATTTGACTTGGGCACCAAACTCCCCAGACATAAACATGGTTGAGCATATCTAGGATGACTTGCAATGTGCTGTTCAGAAGAGTTCTTCACCCCGTCCTACTCTTTCGGATTTATGGACAGCCCTGCTGGATTCATAGTTTCAGTTCTCTCCAGAACTACTTCAGACATTAGTCGAGTCCCTGCCACGTCGTGTTGCAGCATTTCTGCGTGCTCGCGGGGGCCCTACACGATATTTGGCAGGTGTACCAATTTCTTTGGCTCTTCAGTGTATTTATAGTTTGACATGCTCGCTAAATTTTATTAATTTTGCTAGCTGAGAAATGGCATTGCCCAGGTTCTCACTATATCAATTTTATATTAGAAACTAAGACGAAAAAATGAACTATGTTTGTAGTGTAATACCCTGGATAACTCTCACTGTGTTCCGTGTGCGAATGTCTTGTAAATGATGTATGAACTCAGGAATGTACTGTTATCTTCTTCAAGAGATGCAATTGAGCTCCGATAAGTTGGTACATAATTTTGTTTCGAGGTTGACCTATTTTTGAGACAGTTTTGAAAAACAGAAGTCACTGAATGTATCCCTTCAACGTGATGGGACCAACATTCTGCAACTATTACACAAAATTTCAGCCTTCAGTTAGATAGTAACACCGTGGAAGATAACATTCGTTGGAATGAAAACAGATAGAGGACGGTGTTTGTAGTGTAATATCCTGGACAGTTTCCGAACGCTGTGCACAGGTGCTTGACGTGTCTACAACGCGATTTTGTACATGTCTCTACGACAACAACTCTTAATAGCTCTATAGACGGCGACTTTATCCGCCTATAGCTGTCACCGCTTCGCAGTTGAAAGCTGTCAAGGATTTCCTAAAGTTTAATAGTTAAGAATAAACGCAGTAATACTGTAAGGTGGCGTGGTCTCCTGACCTTTATTTCCTACATATTCCGTCCTCACAATCGTATTCTGCACATCAAGACGCTTCATTCGAACCCAAACTCGATAAGGTAGAGTCAATTTTGTATGAATTCATGTAAGCGATATGTAAATCTAATAAGTAAATCACACGTGCACACCGAGTTTGTAAAAGTCGAGGCTGACGTACACAACATGACGTCACAGGAATTCTCGTTCTAAAGAGGAAACCAGCCCGCTTGGAAGACTGTCCCTTCAGAGGGCTGCGTCAACAACATAGCTACTTTGGCTGAAGCGACCGCCCAGAGAGAAGACAGCTTTTGCCAGAGCTAAGAGATAATGACCCCCGTGTTCGACTTAAAATTCCGCTGCATTGTGTGGGAGCGCCCAGAAGACGCATTTTTTCATGGACCAACTCCATAGTTACGGAGTTCTCACAGGAGGCCAGTATACACCTAACGGAGATGTTACAGATTTCCGCATTGGTCGACTTAAACGAAACGTCATTCTCCCGTTTAAAAGAGCAACACTGATTGGTGGAATATTTCTGACGCAAAGAGTCAGAGGAGTGAGGGAAGGCAGCGAATGATATACCCTTGCAACTTTTCCAGAAAAAGGGAGCCGTTCTGATGTCGCTCTTGGAGCGGGAACACGTAACGAGAGCGAGTGCGCTCGTACGTGATTAAAAGAGCGAGGAACAAAGTCTCTCCTCAGTACTTCACTGGGAGAGCACCTCTGTCGTTAGCGAATCGGAGTGACACTCTGTATTTAGTCGCTCGCGATTAAGCATTTCTCACTGTGTTGGCTGCCACGCTTATTGTGCAGTGTGAACACGAACAGAGTACTACGAGGTGCATTCAAGTACTAAGGCCTCCGATTTTTTTCTAATTAACTACTCACCCGAAATCGATGAAATTGGCGTTACTTCTCGACGTAATCGCCCTGCAGATGTACACATTTTTCACAACGCTGACGCCATGATTTCATGGCAGCGGCGAAGGCTTCTTTAGGTGTCTGTTTTGACCACTGGAAAATCGCTGAGGCAATAGCAGCACGGCTGGTGAATGTGCGGCCACGGAGAGTGTCTTTCATTGTTGGAAAAAGCCAAAAGTCACTAGGAGCCAGGTCAGGTGAGTAGGGAGCATGAGGAATCACTTCAAAGTTGTTACACGAAGAAACTGTTGCGTAACGTTAGCTCGATGTGCGGGTGCGTAGCCTTGGTGAAACAGCACATGCGCAGCCCTTCCCGGACGTTTTTGTTGCAGTGCGGGATGGAATTTGTTCTTCAAAACATTTTCGTATGATGCACCTGTTACCGTAGTGCCCTTTCGAACGCAATGGGCAAGGATTACGTCCTCGCTGTCCCAGAACATGGACACCATCATTTTTTCAGCACTGGCAGTTACCCGAAATTTTTTTGGTGGCGGTGAATCTGTGTGATTCCACTGAGCTGACTGGCGCTTTGTTTCTGGATTGAAAAATGGCATCCACGTCTCATCCATTGTCACAACCGACGAAAAGAAAGTCCCATTCATGCTGTCGTTGCGCGTCAACATTGCTTGGCAACATACCACACGGGCAGCCATGTGGTCGTCCGTGAGCATTCGTGGCACCCACCTGGATGACACTTTTCGCATTTTCAGGTCGTCATGCAGGATTGTGTGCCCAGAACCCACAGAAATGCCAAATCTGGAGGCGATCTGTTCAACAGTCATGCGGCGATCCCCCAAAACAATTCTGTCCACTTTCTCGATCATGTCGTCAGACCAGCTTGTGCGAGCCCGAGGTTGTTTCGGTTTGTTGTCACACGATGTTCTGCCTTCATTAAACTGTCGCACCCACGAACGCACTTTCGACACATCCATAACTCCATCACCACATGTCTCCTTCAACTGTCGATGAATTTCAATTGGTTTCACACCACGCAAATTCCGAAAACGAATGATTGCATGCTGTTCAAGTAAGGAAAACGTCGCCATTTTAAGTATTTAAAACGGTTCTCATTCTCGCCACTGGCGGTAAAATTCCATCTGCCGTACAGTGCTGCCATCTCTGGGACGTATTGACAATGAACGCGGCCTCATTTTAAAACAATGCGCATGTTTCTATCTCTTTCCAGTCCGGAGAAAAAAAAAAATCAGAGGCCCTAGAACTTGAATGCACCTCGTAGTTAAACGCCTGCGAGCGAGTATTGTGTGGCATCGCGGTGGACTGGTTATCTGACCGGTGTACCACGCCAATAGTTAGACTAGGGGCTGACTTAATCAAGGCGTAGGGAGACTTTGACTGGCGAAGGTCAATACAGATAGAAACAGATAGTTGTGTTATTTGTCGGCCGGTCGGAGTGGACGAGCGGTTCTAGGCGCTACAGCCTGGAGCCTACGACCGCTACGGTCGCAGGTTCGAATCCTGCCTCGGGCATGGACCTGTGTGATGTCCTTACGTTAGTTAGGTTTAAGTAGTTCTAAGTTCTAGGGGACTGATGACCTCAGAAGTTAAGTCCCATAGTCCTCAGAGCCATTTGAACCATTTTTTTGTTATTTGTCAGCAGTGAGCGATGCAGGCAGCAGTCATCAGAGCTCATGGTATTGTGCACTACAGCGTATGCGAGCCCCATCTGTCCTCCATAACAGTACACTACATTACATTTCTCACGCGACACCCTTGACCGTACCTTGAAAAGTTATTCAAATTGTGTAGGCGCGGCTCTCAGCCATTCTGCCGAGTGAAACCTTCTCGTCTCCTCTATATCTCTTTTGTTATGCAACCTTCTCTTCTACAATAACCTATGAAACCTTCCCCTAGGATTTCTATCTCTTGCTTAATAATAACTAATGAAATCTTCGATTTGAAATTAATCCTCTTTCTCAATCTTCGAATATAAATTTAAATGCTGCTTATTAAAAGTGATTTTCTGATTATTTCGACGAAACAGAATGTGTCGTCGTCGTGGCCCTCAGTCTTTATATGCAATAACCCAAAACTGTTCCTTACCTTTTTTACTGTTACTGGATCGCCATCTGACTGCTACATCGAACTGTGACATGAATATACTTACTCTGTTTTACTATAGTTTATTAGCTGCTGGTGGGCTGTCATAATAAGTGGCTGTATTTATTACCAAAGCTGACGTTGTTCTCTAATAGCAAAGCTGACGTTATTCTTTAATTAGTTTGACTGACGTTACGTAATTCATAGTTAAACTTTTCCTTGACAACAATAAAATTTTCCAAAGTTTTACGTTGATGGCTTTTGGGATGGATTATAATCAGTAATGCAATATTGCTGGCAAATATTAATTATATTCTGAACGAAATAATTTTACAAAGGTTCAAATGGAACTTACTTTTTACAATAATATTACAACTAGCATTGCGCAAACATACCTTCAGTAGTCTTGAGTTTCTCACAAAAATAATTCAATAATATTAGTTCCCCTTATGATAATAGTTAGCTGATGTCTCTGTACATCCGTTTATAATCTCTTGTAAATCATAGCTGGTGGCTGGCAGCCACACCGCTCCTCTCAACCTCTCGCTTCAGACCTGCTACCGACTCGCTTCACATCTCGCTTACTACTGACTTCCTACGAACACTAAAGTGCGGTCTCTCCCGCCAACAATTCTTTCTGGTGCAGACAATTCTCGATACCATTACGAAATGTATCAATGCGCGGTCTTTCCCGCTCTTTTCTCAAAATGTATCAATACGCGGTCTCTCCAGCCCTTTTTAACAACAATACTTTGGTGCAGACATTCCCTGCTACCACAATTATTTCCAACATGACAAATATTAATTATTCCTACTTAATCCTATTAATAAAATATAAACATCTTTCATAAATTGTGGTTTGACAATAGATAATAGAAATATACACGTCTTACACGAGTAAATAACGTTCTTAAAGAAAAGGTAGAAAAGAACCTTCCATACTTTGTAAAATAATAGCATTCGTATCCATAAGAGGCAATCTACTGTTCCGAAAAGAACCCGAAAATTTATTATCATTTTATAAGAAAAAGTTTCACTTGATTTCTGAGAATTTTTTTAATAAATAATATTTTTCGTTTGCTTAATGTTTTTCTTACACTAACTAGCAATACTCCCGTACCCAAGTATACCACTGGTTATGTAAGAATATTCCTTACAGCGGAGGTCTCCAGAAGATATTTGTTGCTGAATGTTTTTCAAGCAGTTCTTGTTGGTACATTAGGGGCGTCTGACTTCTGTAGTAGTGTGAGGTGGAAATTGTTTCTTGCAGGAGCCAAAGGGTACTTGTTGGATCAATCCATTGCTCAACTTGACAAAAATAAAACTCACACACTGACAATACTTCATGCATTATGCGACTTTTTTTACACATCTCAGTGTTTATGAGATAGTGTCTGTTGAACTATATGTTGGACAATGTATGTATGAAGGTACATTTAGCGGCATATGTTGATACTGTTTCCGTAATATGTTCCGAACAGAATTATTAGCAAAGATGTCACAAATTTAAAAGTCATACATGATGCGCATCTCATTGTTTACGACGTCATATCTCCTAAACTCCCTATCCAGACGGCGATTGTTGCCTGACTGTAGGAGATATATCATGATGCAAAAGCCGTGAATTGTTTTTCCACAATTCCGGACGATTTTTGAGCATTGCTTCTCGCAAACGACGCATAACGTCAAGGTAATACTCCTTACTGACCGTTGGACCTTGAGGCAAAAGCTCATGATGCACTACGCCACGGTAATTGAAAAAGAACACAGTGATCGAACTTGGCGTGCTTTTTTTGGCCTTGGCTCTCCGGGATGCTTCCATTTGAACGATTGAGCTTTGATTTGGACGTCATAACCGTAAACCCATGTTTCGTCACCAGTTATGACACTTTTGAGCAAATCAGGATCATCACTGAAGTCATTCAAGAGCTCCTGAGCGATGCTCGTCCGATGGTTCTTCTGATCAAAATTGAGGAGTTTTGGAACAAACTTCACTGACACACATCTCGTGTCCAAAACATCCGAAAAAATTGCATGACACGAGCCGACCGATATGCCAATAACCTCAGCAACTTCTCTTGTGGTAATTCAACGATTTTCCACAACAATTTTCTTCGCATCTTTGACGTTATCATCTTTAGTTGATATGCTGGAGCGTCCAGACCGAGGTTCGTCATTGGCATCTTCTCGGCCACCTTGGAAAAGCTTGTACCATATGTAAACATTTTTTTTTATTTAGAGCAGACTCAAAGTATGTCACTGTCAACGTTTCAAGTGCTTTGGAACACTTGATTCCATTTTTCACACAAAATTTATGTGCTCAATTTTTTATAATAATCGAAAATCGCCGAGCACAGTAAAACACGTCTAACCTTTGTATCTGTCAGAAACAAACGAAGTATGCTGTACACTTGGATCTGTGAACATTTGCTTGGGACTTGTGTACCAACATAACAAGAAGAAGATCGATAATCGAATGTACGTTGCCCGAGCAATTTGAAAAGTCACCTACTTTTCGAACAGGCCTCGTGTATACAAGGTGATTGGGTCATAATGTTACAAACTTTCTGGGATCATACTATTAGATTTTGCACAACATTCTAATAACAAGCATGCTTGTCTATTACCGGTTTTTCAAAATACTGATGTAAGTCAATTGTGAGATCACTGACTTGGGTAACGACATCGACATTACGCTGTTGCTAATTGGGCAAAAAATGTGGATCATCCGATTTCCAACGTATCAGTAAACGTACTACTACTGCTCGGGGATGCTTCTATTTCAGGTATTATTCTTACAGTTTATGCGATGATAGCAGCATACTCCTTCTGAAGTTCTCTGAATCTTGAAATGTCGTGAAACAAGTTTTTAAAACTAGGACCTAATAATGTCAGACGAATAATAATAGTCAATGTGTTAAATGGTTTCACTCTTTCATTGATTTATCTAATCAAGGAATCCAGAACACTTCGTCCTTCATTAGTTGTTAATGTGGTTTCCAAGTCTGAAAACTGTGCAGCAATATATCGTTTAAGAGCTATAATTAAGGAAGCAGTGACGTATGACTCCCCTGACATTGTTGTTGTTGCTACTTCAAAAGGTTCAAGAAGACCTGTTACCTTTAGTATACCTAAGAAATTTTCTGCTGTGAGAGAAGGCTGTGCTTTTGAACTTTCATTGATCGCAATCTCAAGCTCACTTCGTACTTCCAAAATCCCTTTGAACGTGTGGCATGAGCTGTTCCATCAAGTCTGCACCTCTTGTCTCAGTCTCAGTTCTGTTTTGTTTGCTATTTTTTGAAACCTGCTAATATGTCCGAAATTTTGCATAACATTGTCAAAAAATGTCTTTTTTTCAAAGTCTAGTTTCTGGAAAAATTATTTTCATGTATAAAAAATAATTCTCATAAAAATTGGGCCAATATATTACTTGGCGATGTTACATTGAGCTTCAGCGTATTAGAAGCACGGGGAAAGCAGAAAGAAGAAGAAGAAGAAGAGGAAGACCACCATAAGGAATAGGGATGCGAGTGGGGAAATGTCTACTGGTCTACTATGGAGAGCTGCTACCTTAGGTGTGCTTGCTGATTAACTGCAGCAGATATGGTATAAACTGCACACGGGAATAACAAGCCTGAGATTGCGTTGAAGAGATCAGGGGTGGCTACTTCACTCACTATGTTTTTTCTCAGTTGACTTGACACTCAGTACAAAACATAAGGGCCATCACTCTACTGCAGTGTTACAGCTGCTGCATCGCTGAGATCGGCAGCACTTGCGATGTTGATGCAGCCGACATAAAGTGTGTAACTTGTAGAAGTTCTGTTGGGTGTTTCGCGTTTCGTCGGGGGAAGCGCACGGAGCGGTATAAAGAGCACAGCATGATATTAATGAAGGATAAGGAAACGTTCGGCGAGAGGAAGCAGTGCTGGCACCTTCACCCATCATACCGATGTGTTCCTATAATAATGTACCCGCGCCTCTCAAAGTTTGCCCTTGACAGAACCTGATAGATAGCGTTTCGTCGGCTTCAATTACAGAAAAGCTGAGTGTTTTCCATTATCACCGGAAAGTTCCGATTCGGTTAGTAAGGTCTATATTTACAACTTGCTATGGTTATTCTATTCTGGCAAATACATGCATTAATTGTTGTTGTTGTGGTCTTCAGTCCTGAGACTGGTTTGATGCAGCTCTCCATGCTAATCTATCCTGTGCAAGCTCCTTCATCTCCCAGTACCTACTGCAACCTACATCCTTCTGAATCTGCTTAGTGTATTCATCTCTTGGTCTCCCTCTACGATTTTTACGCTCCACGCTGCCCTCCAATGCTACATTTGTGATCCCTTGATGCCTCAGAACATGTCCTACGAACCGATCCCTTCTTCTACTCAAGTTGTGCCACAAACTTCTCTTCTCCCCAGTTCTATTCAATACCTCCTCATTAGTTACGTGATCTACCCACCTAATCTTCAACATTCTTCTGTAGCACCACATTTCGAAAGCGTCTATTCTCTTCTTGTCTAAACTATTTATCGTCCATGTTTCACTTGCATACATGGCTACACTCCATACAAATACTTTCAGAAACGACTTCCTGACATTTAAATCTATACTCGATGTTAACAAATTTCTCATCTTCAGAATCTTCCTTGCCATTGCCAGTCTACATTTTATATCCTCTCTACTTCGACCATCATCAGTTATTTTGCTCCCCAAATAGCAAACCTCCTTTACTACTTTAAGTGTCTCATTTCCTAATCTAATTCCCTCAGCATCACCCAACTTAATTCGACTACATTCCATTATCCTCGTTTTGCTTTTGTTGATGTTCATCTCATATCCTCCTTTCAAGACACTGCCCATTCCGTTCAGCTGCTCTTCCAAGTCCTTTGCTGTCTCTGACAGAATTACAATGTCATCGGCGAACCTCAAAGTTTTTATTTCTTCTCCCTGGATTTTAATACCTACTCCAAATTTTTCTTTTGTTTCCTTTACTGCTTGCTCAATATACAGATTGAATAACATCGGGGAGAGGCTACAGCCCTGTCTCACTCCCTTCCCAACCACTCCTTCCCTTTCATGCCCCTCGACTCTTATAACTGCCATCTGGTTTCTGTACAAATTGTAAATAGCCTTTCGCTCCCTGTATTTTACCCCTGCCACCTTCAGAATTTGAAATAGAGTATTCCAGTTTATATTGTCAAAAGCTTAATACTCACGCCGTTTTATCAACACCGAAAGTTTTAATTCTGTTCCGATTTGCTAACACAATGGAAACACTTTCGCATAAATCGCACTCCAAAGCAAGTTGTTTATATACTCTGAAGACAGCATCACTGTAATTGTAACGTCACTGCCAGTAGATTTTGCTATGCTGGATTAATTTTGTTTGAGAGAGTGTTGGGTTTCGGGTTCGTTTCTCACATGCTAGTCTGCTATCGCACAAACTCTCAAGTGAAAACTTTGGTAGCGGAAGTAACAATGTTTTGAGAAAGCGCGTTATAGAAACATCCATGTTCAAATGTGCGGCTGATTTGTAGCAATGATAAGAAAATATATTAAACCTGTTGTAACACAATTATTCTGCGATTTGTTACGGTTGGCAGTGTCTATAAACAGAACACGAATGACACGACGGCTTCAGGTTTCTGACGAGTGAGGGGGAGTGGGGGCCGGGAGGGGAGTGGTGAAACTGCCAAGGAAAATCTTTCAAGTTACGCCGACCTGACTTACACCGACATGAACCGTTCACAAGAATGAACCGAAATTCAGCATGGCGTTGACAAGTTAAAGAAGGAAACATGTTAAAAAATGTTTGTTACATGTGCATAGATTCTTCATTGTGATGAGGTGCAGTTTTTGTCACTTTTAATATTGGTGAAATTAATTTTTCGTCTATTATAAAGTGGCAAGTCAATGGCAGTAATGTTTCATTTACGTTACTTTTCCATATGTCTGTTGTAACATTAAAAACAATACTTTTTATAAGGGCTTTTTGTAATTTATTTTTTCTCTTCCCATAGTTTTGAGGTCAATAAAAATTTAAGTGTGGTGTTATCTGTCAACTCATAATTGCTGAGTATGGCATAAATAACTTTTCTCAAACCTTGATGGTCGGAAGTTCTGTACGGTGGCATATTGATAACAATCACTTTGTAAGATGGCAAGAACTATGCCCCTTACATGAAGTCATTAAAGATCACCTAACTCACGTTGAGCGAACAGTAGGGCTGAACAAAATTGACTGACAAGGCACAATGCATCTTGGAGAGGTTATAGTATGGATGTATTGGAATAATTAGTGTCGGGTGATGGTTTTAAAGTAATTCACACAACATGAAAACTTTGTGGAAATGCGTCGATTTACTAGAGGCTAGTTTATCCCAGGGAAGTATTCAGAACTGACCGTGGCCAGCTGGGGAGCGGCGAAGGGAAGCGACAATAGGCAGCTTAGGGTGGCTCAAGCTCTGAGAAAGCGGTAACGGTGCACGGGCTCCAGCTGCCTTAAGATAAGTGACAGTGAGTGGGTGGTTGACCCCATGCTGGTGTACTGGGAAGCAGACGGAGAACTTGTATGCCTGTTGATAAATGTCCGTTGACCCGTTTTCAGTGAAACATGCGAGAAAGCTGCGCAAAGCTATGGTGGAGCGGTCAACAGAGGTCAAAATATGCGTGTTTGTGACTATAGCAACTTCACGCTGAATTCACAGTCCGCAGAGTCTGAAGTAAATCAGGTGAAGAGCAACAGCATGAAATACGCTGGCCTCCGATAACGTAGGACCAAGGAATTTGAAGTACTCTCCTGGGAGTCAGAATTCCGGAAAAATTGGTGTTTGTGCAGACGCTAACCTTGATGGGTGGTCTGTTTTTTGAGGAGCTAAATAGCAGAAGTTGAGAGGCAGGGAAATTTTGTGGGAATTTGTTCACTTCCCAGAGCAGGCATTGGTCAGCGCTGGGAAGCAACGCATAATTAACGCGACTTGTGCTGCAATTGGCATAAGTGATTTTGCTGGAGGAGAAACAGAGGTGAAGACCGGACTGGGAGAAGTCTCCATAGGGGTCTTCCATTCCCAGCTTGCCTAGAGTGCGGACGTGGTGTTCCTTACTCAGCTTGCCTGAGAAAGAGTGAGCATCTCTGCAGTTTGGGACTTAGCAAATGGAACGATTGAGCTTGGAGATAGGAAGTTTTGGTTCAGCTATATACTGAGCTAGATAGCTAGGAGTGAATAGACGAGCGCAGCCTTGCAGCACCATGAGGTCGGCCAATATCTGCACAGCGACACCGCTCCGCCACGCTGAATTCGGTGATACTGCGCCCGCTCCGGCCACTGATTAATTTGTTGAATCACGTCGCCAAAGTTTCCACGAGTGTTTCATGGGCCATGTCTTGTAGAATTTTTCTCGCACTTCGCATTATGCCTGGGTCAGTCGATAGGAATTACTTTTGATTTATCACGCTTTACTTTGCAAACGCAATTTATTACCACTGCCTGTTAGGAGAGTCATGTAATGTGATGATTGAAGGTCGTGAGTTAAAATAAATCTGTGCTAATCGACTGCATCTGTTTTCAATCAAGTATTTGAAAACCCATGTCACTTTCTTAATTAATTTTACGTTCAACATTTGCATCTGGTGTTCAATAACTGAATATAACATCAATGTGAACCCCTTTTTAATTAAAAGTGATCAATTCTGAATCAATTAATGTCAACATTGCCACCAGAGTTCAATCAGGAGTCACAGGGCCTTATTACTTTGTTTGCGTTATCCGACATTGCGGCAGTTTTGCACTCTCTGTTGATCTGTTAGGCAATTACCTGGGGTGAACACACACCAAAACCAGGTAAGTGATGGGTGGGGTGTTACAACTTTTACATAAAGAGAATCAGTTTCTTTTTTTACTTTTGAACTGGCATTGTACAACTAACTTCTGTTAAAATAATTTGTTATAGAGCTTCTCGATTCTTTTTGTTGCACCTCTTGCACTTGATGTAGCTCACAAGTTGATCCCTCACCTCTCAATTCTATTACTAATCCGTGGTTCTCTAGTTTTTCACTATGCTTTCTTTTCAGTGGCCTCTTAAACTGGTCCTATTCCCTGATCATGTTTATAATATTTAACGCTGAGGGTACACTTTACAAACTATCATCCCCCACTTTCTTGAAAAAATTCCACACGGATCATTGACTTTTACGGTACATTTTCAAAACAGGAAGAAAAAACTCTATTTACGCACCTCTTACATAAACAAAATAATCTTGAAAGCGCGGAATTTCCTCGGCCAACAGAGACTATGTGTGCCGTGCAGAAAGTACCGATTGCCTTATGTTGTCACCATTCGGAACACGTCTTGGCTGCTGTGCTCTTTGTCTCACTGCTGCCAACGACAGCGACTCAACAGTTCAGGTACTATAGTTGCGTGCTGAAGAATAATCCTGTTGTTGTGTGGCGTTTAAACAACGAAATGAGTGACAAAGAAGCCATTGTTGGTACATTGCGGTCACCTCCTACGCTATGCAGAAAAGCTAGAAGCTTTAGAGGCAGAATTCTTCCTCGCGACGCTCGAAAAATTGTTAACACGTTGCAGAATTGTGTAAACTCGAAAATTAAAAAAAAAAGATAATGTAGAGCTAATTCACCCGTTGCACAAGTTTCAAACAAGGGGTTTCAGCATTAACGGGCAAGAGCTTCAGAAATATCTACAGGATTTGGAGTTTGGCAAAAACATTCCACAATATATATAAATGACCTAGTAGATAGTGTCGGAAGCTCCATGCGGCTTTTCGCGGATGATGCTGTAGTATACAGAGAAGTTGCAGCGTTAGAAAATTGTAGCGAAATACAGGAAGATCTGCAGCGGATAGGCACTTGGTGCAGGGAGTGGCAACTGACCCTTAACATAGACAAATATAATGTATTGAGAATATATAGATAGAAGGATCCTTTATTATGTGATTATATGATAGCGGAAGAAACACTGGTAGCAGTTACTTCCGTAAAATATCTGGGAGTATGCGTGCGGAACGATTTGAAGTGGAATGATCACATAAAATTAATTGTTGGTAAGGCGGGTACCAGGTTGAGATTCATTGGGATAGTCCTTAGAAAATGTAGTCCATCAGCAAAGGAGGTGGCTTATAAAACACTCGTTCGACCTATACTTGAGTATTGCTCATCAGTGTGGGATCCGTACCAGGTCGGGTTGACGGAGGAGATAGAGAAGATCCAAATAAGAGCGGCGCGTTTCGTCAAAGGGTTATTTGGTAAACGTGATAGCGTTACGGAGATGTTTAGCAAACTCAAGTGGCAGACTGCAAGATAGGCGCTCTGCATTGCGGTGTAGCTTGCTGTTCAAGTTTTCGAGAGGGTGCGTTTCTGGATGAGGTATTGAATAATTTGCTTCCCCCTACTTATACCTCCCGAGGAGATCACGAATGTAAAATTAGAGATATTCGAGCGCGCACGGAGGCTTTCCGGCAGTCGTTCTTCCTGCGAACCATACGCGACTGGAACAGGAGATGGAGCTAGTGACAGTGGCACGTAAAGTGCCCTCCGCCACAAACCGTTGGGTGGCTTCCGGAGTATAAATGTAGATGTAGACATTCACTGTCATCTCTTGGCAAGAAAAGACTAGTTTAGTCTCACGTCCACTGAAACATTGACATTTCGCCCGAATTATTCATGAAAATGCACCGCAATGCTGCGAAAGCAGATAGCATGTAAATACAGCTGTATATTGATATGATTATGTTGAGTCACCGTACAAATAAAAAAAACTTGACACTCGATGGGTTGTGCTTTTAGTATAGTAAGTTTTGCGGCAGCTGGTGTGTCCTTGAAAGAACGAGCTGCGCTAATCGAACACGAGACGAACTACCAACATCTGAATGATATTTGTGCTTCTGCAAAAGCAGAAGTGACGTAGGGGCATTAGGATTGCAGCAGTGTTTTGTGTTTTCGAATCATCTTACACATTAACATGTACAACTGAAAACACTTGTAAGTACCATGACGGCTCAGAAGAGAAGAGGGCAGTAGCAGGTGTGTTTAATTAATAATCGTATTTATTTTAAAATGCAGTATACAGTACAATCGGAAACACTTAACAAATCTTTAAAATGTCATTGTTTCCTCTGTTAACAGCGTTGCATTACAACGACCTCATTTACATATGTGTTCTTCGCTACAAGTAAGTAAGCTCACACATTTGAAGATGACAATCTCCATAACGCCCATTCACGAATCCATGTTATTAACGTGCGTAGTTTTTATCATAAGCGATCGGTACGAGATGCGAACGATCGTAAGTTGTCATCACTGGAAGACAAACAAGGAAATTTCCTCTCTCACAACCCCTCTCCCACAGCGACGAATCTACACTCCTGGAAATTGAAATAAGAACACCGTGAATTCATTGTCTCAGGAAGAGGAAACTTTATTGACACATTCCTGGGGTCAGATACATCACATGATCACACTGACAGAACCACAGGCACATAGACACAGGCAACAGAGCATGCACAATGTCGGCACTAGTACAGTGTATATCCACCTTTCGCAGCAATGCAGGCTGCTATTCTCCCATGGAGACGATCGTAGAGATGCTGGATGTAGTCCTGTGGAACGGCTTGCCATGCCATTTCCACCTGGCGCCTCAGTTGGACCAGCGTTCGTGCTGGACGTGCAGACCGCGTGAGACGACGCTTCATCCAGTCCCAAACATGCTCAATGGGGGACAGATCCGGAGATCTTGCTGGCCGGGGTAGTTGACTTACTCCTTCTAGAGCACGTTGGGTGGCACGGGATACATGCGGACGTGCATTGTCCTGTTGGAACAGCAAGTTCCCTTGCCGGTCTAGGAATGGTAGAACGATGGGTTCGATGACGGTTTGGATGTACCGTGCACTATTCAGTGTCCCCTCGACGATCACCAGTGGTGTACGGCCAGTGTAGGAGATCGCTCCCCACACCATGATGCCGGGTGTTGGCCCTGTGTGCCTCGGTCGTATGCAGTCCTGATTGTGGCGCTCACCTGCACGGCGCCAAACACGCATACGACCATCATTGGCACCAAGGCAGAAGCGACTCTCATCGCTGAAGACGACACGTCTCCATTCGTCCCTCCATTCACGCCTGTCGCGACACCACTGGAGGCGGGCTGCACGATGTTGGGGCGTGAGCGGAAGACGGCCTAACGGTGTGCGGGACCGTAGCCCAGCTTCATGGAGACGGTTGCGAATGGTCCTCGCCGATACCCCAGGAGCAACAGTGTCCCTAACTTGCTGGGAAGTGGCGGTGCGGTCCCCTACGGCACTGCGTAGGATCCTACGGTCTTGGCGTGCATCCGTGCGTCGCTGCGGTCCGGTCCCAGGTCGACGGGCACGTGCACCTTCCGCCGACCACTGGCGACAACATCGATGTACTGTGGAGACCTCACGCCCCACGTGTTGAGCAATTCGGCGGTACGTCCACCCGGCCTCCCACATGCCCACTATACGCCCTCGCTCAAAGTCCGTCAGCTGCACATACGGTTCACGTCCACGCTGTCGCGGCATGCTACCAGTGTTAAAGACTGCGATGGAGCTCCGTATGCCACGGCAAACTGGCTGACACTGACGGCGGCGGTGCACAAATGCTGCGCAGCTAGCGCCATTCGACGGCCAACACCGCGGTTCCTGGTGTGTCCGCTGTGCCGTGCGTGTGATCATTGCTTGTACAGCCCTCTCGCAGTGTCCGGAGCAAGTATGGTGGGTCTGACACACCGGTGTCAATGTGTTCTTTTTTCCATTTCCAGGAGTGTATTAACAACATAGTCTAGACTGATGACCTCAGAAGTTAAGTCCCATAGTGCTCAGAGCCATCTGAGCCAACATAGTCTATAAACAACGCAGACTGGCTAAAGCGCCACGGTAATTGATGTTGATTAAATACCTCCATAAAATCTACTTTTCCTCTGCTCTCCAGGCACCATGGAGGTAATGGGAACCGACTATTTTTCAGGTACCATTTAAAAAAGAATTACATTATAAACGATAAGACTATCGATACAAACCAAACTGCCGATAGTGACGATGGCGCAGATGCTATCGATCAATCGATAGTTCGGCGATGTTTAAGAAACACTACGACAGACCGCCGTGCCCAACGGCTCCATGCGGAACGAGGTACGTCGTCCGGTGACGCATGTTCAAAATTTGCCATCCACTTTTGGGGTATTTCCCGACATTTGCGACTCCATATGTATTCTACACACATCAGAAAAAGTTTTGCGTCATCCCGGTTCCCAGAACTCCTGAAGATAGACGTTGGCTGTGGGTATAGTGTCACAGACACAGCCTTTTGACACTAAACCCACACAAAGATGTAAACAACCATGCACGAGCAGCGCCTATTACATGGAGGGGGTCCGACAGACGATCAGTTCCAGTCATTCCACGAGGGAGGAGGTACACGGTTGATGTTGTCTGTAGTTCAACCATGCCTAGACGGTCAGTGACGCGTTTCGATCGCGTCCGCATTGTTACTTTGTGCCAGGAAGGACTTCACAACAAGGGAAGTGTCCAGGCGTCTCGGAGTGAACCAAAGAGATGTTGTTCGGACTGGAGCAGATACAGAGAGACAGGAACTGTCCATGCCAAGCCTCGCTCAGGCCGCCCAGGAGCTACTACTGCAGTGGCTGACCGCTACCTACGGATTATGGATCAGAGGAACCCTCATAGCAACGCCACCATGTTGAATAATGCTTTTTATGCAGCCACAGGACGTCGTGTTACGATTCAAACTGTGCGCAGTAGTCTGCATGATGAGAAACTTCACTCCCGAAGTCCATGGCGAGATCCATCTTTGCAGCCACGACACCATGCTGGGTGGTACAGATGGGCCCAACAACATGCCGAATGTATCGCTCCGGATTGGCATCACGTTCTATCCACCGATGAGTGTACCTTCAAGCAGACAATCGTCGGAGACGTGTTTGGAGGCAACCCGGTCAGGCTTAGACACACAGGCCTTAGACACACTGTCCAGCTAGTGCAGCAAGGTGGAGGTTCCCTGCTGTTTTTGGAGTGGCGTTATGTGGGGCCTACGTACGCTGCTGGTGGTCATGGAAGGCGCCATAACGGCTGTAAGATACGTGAATACCATCCTCCGACTGATAGCGGAACCATATTGGCAGCATATTCACGAGGCATTCGTCTTCATGGACGACAATTCGGGGCCCCATCGTGCACATGTTGTGAATGACTTCGTTCAGGATAACGACGTCGCTCGACTAGAGTGGCCAGCATTTTCTCCAGAGATGAACATGCCCGGGATAGATTTAAAAGGGCTGTTTATGGACGGCGTGACCCACCAAGCACTCTGAGGGATCTACGCCGAATCGCCGTTGAGGAGTGGGACAAGCTGGACCAAGAGCCTTGATGAACTTATGGATAGTATACCACGACGAATACAGGCAAACATCAATGCAAGAGGACATGCTACTGGGTATTAGAGGTACCAGTGTGTACAGCAATCTGGACTACCACCTCTGAAGGTCTCGCTAAATGGTGATACAACATGCAATGTGGGGTTTTCGTGAGTAGTAAAAGGGCGGAAATGATGTTTAGGTTTATCTCTATTCTAGTTTTCTGTTCAGGTTCCGGAACTCTCGGAACCGAGGTGATGCAAAACATTTTTTGATGTGTGTATTACATTACTTGTTTCACCGACATCTACGTCGATTCGAAGTTTTTTAAACGTTTAAGAGAATCACCCCGTAAATTTTTAAACATAAAATGTGTGGTGTCACCGCCAGACACCACACTTGCTAGGTGGTAGCTTTAAATCGGCCGCGGTCCATTAGTACATGTCGGACCCGCGTGTCGCCACTGTCAGTAATTGCAGACCGCGCGCCACCACACGGCAGGTCTAGAGAGACTGTCTAGCACTCGCCCAGTTGTACGACGACTTTGCTAGCGACTACACTGACGAAGCCTTTCTCTCATTTGCCGAGAGACAGTTAGAATAGCCTTCAGCTAAGTCCATGGCTACGACCTAGCAAGGCGCCATTAACTATTTCTGGAGAGAGTCTCACTTGTATTATCAAGAGCGATGTACCACAAGGATGAATTAAAGTTAAGTATTAAAGAAGCTACGTACTTTTCTTTATAGCATTCATAACGTATCCTGTTTCAGACCTCACGCAAGCCGGCGTGAGTTAACGCGTGCATTTCGGCTACGTCCGAGTGGCGTGGCTGTCTTGCAAAGCCACAACAAAATGTATAGACAACAATGCGCTGTTTTTTTCCGCGCAGAGGTTACCACAGAAAAAAAGGAAACTTCTATTTTCGGCTTATCGACTTACGATTAGAATACTATTACAGAATCGGAATTACCAATAACAATAGACAAGGCTCAAGATTAGAAAGAGGAGGGTGGAGGAGATGGACGCAGGGATGGCAGGAAAGGCGGACAGAGTGTAAAGGAGGAAATCGACAGAGAGAGAGGGTATGAGGAAATGCAACATGCAACGGGGGAGGGGGGGGGGGAAAGCAGGAGATAGAGAGAGGTAAGGAGGCGCTGGTCAGAGAGGGGAAAATGGAAATGGAAATGAGCGTAGGGCATCGTTGGTCGGGAGGCCTCTAGTCGGGGAAGTTCGGCCGCCAAGTGCAAATCTTATTTCAGTCGTTGGGCGAATTGCGCGCCAGTGATGAGAAAGAAATGATGATGAGGACAACACAACACCCAGTACCTGAGCGGAGAAAACAACCCGGTCGGGATTCGAACCCGGCCCCGCTTGCATGGGAGCGAGAGCGTTACCACCCAGCTAAGCAGGCTTAACTAGAGAGGGGGAAGGAGACGTAGATGGACAAAGAGAAGAGGATCTACCCAGAGACGGGGGGGGGGGGGGGAGGGATGGAAAAGATTAGGACGTGTGTCAAATACCCATATAAGGAGGGGGCGTTCAATAAGTAATGCACCACTTTTTCTGGGCCAGTTTGTGATGCGGAATTTGGTGTGGGGCATAGTGGAATATTCCCGCTTCAACCCCTACAGTTTCATGAAGTTGCGACAGCTGGCGGCATTCGAAATTCCGTCTGTAATGGAGATGCGTTACAAGCAGAGAGTTGTCATTGAGTTTCTTTTGACGGAAAACCAGAGCATCTGAGATTTTTATACGAGCTTGCAGAATGTCTACGGAGACCTGGGACTGAACAAGAGCACGGTGAGTCGTTGGGCGACGCGTGTGTCATCATCGCAGCAACGTCGCGCAAACCTATCCGACGGTTGCGTGCAGGCCGGCGGCACTTATAAATTGAAGAAAAGACTTCGGAGTGTTCGTCGACTCAAAAATGCAAAGGAACTTCGCCGTCTCCATGACAACGCTAGGTCTCACACAAGTTTGCGAGAGGTACTCACAAAACTTCATTTGACTGTTCTTCCTCATCCACCCTAGAGCCAGCGTCTCGGAGCTTCTAAGTCCCATCTGTTTGGCCGAATGTAGGATGGACTCTGTCAGAAGCAGTACGTGGATGATGGGGAGGTTACTGAGGCAGCAAGACTGGCCCCGATGTCGAGCAGCAGAGTGGTACCATGAGGCTATAAACGCCTTTCCAGTAATGTGGGGTAAAGGCACAGTGTCGAACAGAGATTATGCTCAAGAACGGGGGTTTGTAGCCAAAAGAGCGGAGAATAGTATGGTTTATTGAAATCCTGATTAAAACCAGCCCGCTCTCAGAATAAATGTATGTCTTAAAAAGATTTCCGAATGAGACGTCGATATTGGCAGAGAACTCCCGTATTAGCGTACTGGGTGTTCCCGGACGATTCCTGCGAGATGCCCAGTTCATACAGAGCAGGGTCCGTTGCTTCTTCGTGAACGTGACTATAAAGCCGGGTTCACACAGGCAACAAAAGTATCGCCACTGCTAATGGGGAACTGCAGTTGCTTTGTTGTTGCATGTGTGAACTCCTAGTTTTGGGTGGCGCCATTTAAGAAGCGCAACTTTTGTGACGCCACAAAAAGTTGAACTTGGTTCTACTTTGTTGCGTCATTTTGCCTTCTCCACAATCGAATAACGTCATTCGATTGCTACCTCGCTGCTGGATTCAAACCTTTCTAGTGCGTATTCGTTCGCAGATAGTGCTTTTGTTTGTGCGTTTGCTATTAATATGTCGAAAAAGTGGTCAACAGCGACAATTATGAGATTCGTGGAGGTGTATCAAGAACGACAATACCTTAGGAAACACAAAAGCGAATCATACAAAGACAGAAATTGGAGAGATGCTGCATTAATTGAAATAGTAAACAGTACGCGTGAATATGTACCTGGAATTGATGTAGCTACAACAAAATTCAAAATTCGAAACATTCGAAATGCTTACATGAATGAACATAAAAAAGTACTGAAATCATTTAAGAGTGGTGCGTCTACAGACGGTATTTATAAACCCAGCCTTGCTTGGTTTGAAGCTGCAGACCAGTTCTTAAAACATGTAGTCGAGACAAGAGAGACGAGAAACACTTTGGTAAGTAATATTTTGCATTTATTATGTTTCCAACATCTTATTTAGTAATATGTATAGGAAATCAGGTCGTAGTGTGTGCTGTGACACATACCCTGTTGCGAACGCAGGCCGGAATCATTTCAGCTGAGACAGGTGACGCCATTTTGCAAACTGCGCAATTACGAAGAATTTGTGGCGTCCTGTGTGAACGGTAGCTCACAGCGCCACTCCAGAATCTACATCTACATCTACATCCATACTCCGCAAGCCACCTCACGGTGTGTGGCGGAGGGTACCCTGAGTACCTCTATCGGTTCTCCCTCCCAGTCTCGTATTGTTCGTGGAAAGAAAAATTGTCGGTCTGCCTCTGTGTGGGATCTAACCTTTCTGATTTTATCCTCAAGGTCTCTTCGCGAGATATACGTAGGAGGGAGTAATATACTGCTTGACTCTTCGGTGAAGGTATGTTCTCGAAACTTTAAGAAAAGCCCGCACCGAGCTACTGAGCGTCTCTCCTGCAGAGTCTTCCACTGGAGTTAATCTATCATCTCCGTAACGCTTTCGCGATTACTAAATGATCCTGTAACGAAGCGCGCTGTTCTCCGTTGGATCTTCTCTATCTCTTCTATCAACCCTATCTGGTACGGATCCCACACTGCAGAGCATTATTCAAGCAGTGGGCGAACAAGTGTACTGTAACCTACTTCCTTTTTTTTCGGATTGCATTTCCTTAGGATTCTTCCAATGAACCTCAGTCTGGCATCTGCTTTACCGACGATCAACTTTATATGATCATTCCATTTTAAATCAGTCCTAATGCGTACTCCCAGATAATTTATGGAATTAATTGCTTCCAGTTGCTGACCTGCTATTTTGTAGCGAAATTATAAAGGATCTATCTTTATATGTATTCGCAGCACATTAGACTTGGCTACATTGAGATTGAATTGCCATTCCCTGCACCATGCGTCAATTCGCTGCAGATCCTCCTGCATTTCAGTACAATTTTCCGTTGTTACAACCTCTAGATACACCACAGCATCATCTGCAAAAAGCCTCAGTGAACTTCCGATGTCATCCACAAGGTCATTTATGTATATTGTGAATAGCAACGGTCCTATGACACTCCCCTGCGGCACACCTGAAATCACTCTTACTTCGGGAGACTTCTCTCCGTTGAGAATGACATGCTGCGTTCTGTTATCTAGGAACTCTTCAATCCAATCACACAATTGGTCTGATAGTCCATATGCTCTTACTTTGTTCATTAAACGACTGTGGGGAGCTGTATCGAACGCCTTGCGGAAGTCAACAAACACGGTATCCACCTGGGAACCCGTGTCTATGGCCCTCTGAGTCTCGTGGACGAATAGCGCGAGCTGGGTTTCACATGACCTCTTTTTCGAAACCCATTCTGATTCCTACAGAGTAGATTTCTAGTCTCCAGAAAAGTCATTATACTCGAACACAATACGTGTTCCAAAATTCTACAACTGATCGACGTTAGAGATATAGGTCTATAGTTCTGCACATCTGTTCGACGTCCCTTCTTGAAAACGGGGATGACCTGTGCTCTCTTCCAATCCTTTGGAACGCTACGCTCTTCTAGAGAGCCGGCCGCGGTGGCCGTGCGGTTCTAGGCGCTGCAGTTCAGAACCGCGGGACTGCTACGGTCGCAGGTTCAAATCCCGCCTCGGGCATGGATGTGTGTGATGTCCTTAGGTTAGTTAGGTTTAAGTAGTTCTAATTTCTAGGGGACTGATGACTTAAGATGTTAAGTTCCATAGTGCTCAGAGCCATTTGAACCATTTCTTCTAGAGACCCACGGTACACCGCTGCAAGAAGGGGGGCAAGTTCCTTCGCATACTCTGTGTAAAATCGAACTGGTATCCCATCAGGTCCAGCGGCCTTTCTTCTTTTTAGCGATTTTGTTTCTCTATCCCTCTGTCGTCTATTTCGATATCTACCATTTTGTCATCTGTGCGACAGTCTAGACTTGTGGCGATACTTTCGTTGCATGTGTGAACCCGGCTTCAGGCCTAGCGGTAAAAGCTACGCAACTCCTGTGCAAATAACTTTACTTGTCGGTGTCTTGAAAGTCTCGTAAGTAGCATTTTCGGCTCCGGTGCGTGAAAACGCTAACCTTCATGTAAGAGGAGCGGGGGACGGGATTGCCTGCGGGAACCCGGCTTTATTCTTTGCGTCGGTGTAGCTTTATTTGTCGGGCGCTGAGCGGCGACCAGCGTGTGGCGGCGGGGGAGTGGTTGCGGTCTGGCGGGAGCCGCACCCCCGCGGCGAGGGCGCGCCCTGGGCGGCAGCAGCGCTTTGTGCGCCGTGTGGGGGCGGCGGCCCACCCCCGCCGCGGGGCGACAACAGGCCCTGCCCACCGCACCCACCCCTGAGTACTGGCGCGCTCTCTGCCCCCGCATGTTCTGGCGGCCGCACCGCTAGCCCACTGCCCCACAAACAGCGTCGGCCGCTTCCACCCACCTGGCCATCACCTAACGGGATCCTCTGCCGCAAAGCCGTAACACCCGATCTCTGCCATAAGCGATTCCGTCATTTACGCACCACTTTCAATATCGCCTGCCGACAGTACCTACGAGGAACGTTCAATGAGTACTGCAGAATTATTTTTTTTCTGAAAACAGGTCGGTTTTATTCAGAGTTCCAATACAGCATATTATTCGCCCCTCTTTTGGTTACAAACCCCAGTTATTCAACGTAATCTGCGTTCAATGCGACGTCCTTACGCCACTTTCCTAGGAGGGCCTGCGTCCACTCCACTGATTGACGTCCGGTCCAGCGTTTTCCTCCCCATCATCCATATACTGCTTCACGCGGAGTGAACCCTTCGTCAGGCCGAACAGCTGTAAGTCGAAAGGTACGAGATTCGGGATGAAGGGTAGTGAGCAAAGACAGTCCAGTGAATTGTGAGTTCCTTTGCAGTGCTCTGAATTTCGTTGTCCTGCAGAAGTTCTACATCTACATCTACATTTATACTCCGCAAGCCACCGAACGGTGTGTGGCGGGGGGCACTTTACGTGCCACTGTCATTACCTCCCTTTTCTGTTCCATCCGCCTATGGTTCGCGGGAGGAACGACTGCCGGCAAGCCTCCGTGCGCGCTCGAATCTCTCTAATTTTACATTCGTGATCTCCTCGGGAGGTATAAGTAGGGGGAAGCAATATATTCGATACCTCATCCAGAAACGCACCCTGTCGAAACCTGGACAGCAAGCTACACCGCGATGCAGAGCGCCTCTCTTGCAGAGTCTGCCACTTGAGTTTGCTAAACATCTCCGTAACGCTATCACGCTTACCAAATAACCCTGTGACGAAACGCGCCTCTCTTCTTTGGATCTTCTCTATCTCTTCTGTCAACCCGACCTGGTACGGATCCCACACTGATGAGCAATACTCAAGTATAGGTCGAACGAGTGTTTTGTAAGCCACGTTCTTTGTTGATGGACTACATTTTCTAAGGACTCTCCCCATGAATCTCAACCTGGCACCCACCTTACCAACAATTAATCTTATATGATCATTCCACTTCAAATCGTTCCGCACGCATACTCCCAGATATTTTACAGAAGTAACTGCTACCAGTGTTTGTTTCGCTATCATATAATCATACAATAAAGGATCCTTCTTTCTATGTATTCGCAATACATTACATTTGTCTATGTTAAGAGTCTGTTGCAATTCCCTGCACCAAGTGCCTATCCGCTGCAGACCTGCCTGCATTTCGCTGCAATTTTCTAATGGTGCAGCTTCTGTATATACTACAGCATCATCCGCGAAAAGCCGCATGTAACTTCCGACACTATCTTCTAGGTCATTTATATACAGGGTGAGTCACCTAACATTACCGCTGGATATATTTCGTAAACCACATCAAATACTGACGAATCGATTCCACAGACCGAACGTGAGGAGAGAGGCTAGTGTAATTGGTTAATACAAACTATAAAAAATGCACGGAAGTATGTTTTTTTAACACAAACCTACGTAAAAAGGTGTTAGCATGTGGACGTAATGTGCTGTTCCAGTCTTTTCTGTACCTAAGGTCCATCACCGTTCCCTTTGGATCCCTACGTAATTCGGTGCTCTCCGATACACACGATCAAACAGCGGAGGAGTGGTACTCAAGCGTCAACTTTAGGTTACAATATCTCCGGATATAATTAACATTTTACAATGCAACAAACGGCACTGATTACGTATTTGTTTATATGTTCAGATGTGCTAACAAAACTAACGGGGTTCCATTTAAAAAAAACGTAGGTTTGTGTTAAAAAACATACTTCCGTGCATTTTTTAATGGTTTGTATTAACCAATTACACTAGCCCCTCTCCTCACGTTCGGTCTGTGGAATCGATTCGTCAGTATTTGATGTGGTTTACGAAACATATCCAGCGGTAGTGTTAGGTGACTCACCCTGTATATTTTGAAAAGCAATGGTCCCATAACACTCGCCTGTGGCACGCCAGAGGTTACTTAACATCTGTAGACGTCTCTCCATTGAGAACAACATGCTGTGTTCTGTTTGCTAAAAACTCTTCAATCCAGCCAGACAGCTGGTCTGATATTCGGTAGGCTCTTACTTCGTTTATCGGGCGAAAGTGCGGGACTGTATCGAACGCCTTCCGGAAGTTCGTTTGCTTTATTTTTTTTTAAATTTAATTTAATTTTTTTTTATGAAGGCGATCACGCTGAATTCGTTTCCTAAATTTCCAAAAGGTACCACAAGACACTTGCAAGGCGATCGTTGCACTCTGAGGGAGAACATTAAAGAGAATAACCCCTTCTGAGTCCCAGAAGACCGTCGCTGTGATGTTACTGACTCTGAGTGCGGCTTCAAATTTTTCCTCCACCAAAGAGGTGGTTGGCGTCATTCCATGAACTGCCGTTTTGTGTTCATTTCGAAAATGATGAACCTATGTTTCGTCGCTTGTGAAGATGCTCAACAAAAAAAAATAGTGTGCATCAGCTTCGTAGCGCGCAAGCAATTACGCACGGGTGGTCCTCCGTTCATGTTTATGGCCTTCTGCCAGGCGGCGAGGTACCCTGCGGGCACACACCTCTTAGTACCTCAATTGGTGGACGAGTGTGTCAGCAGTACCAACAGAGGCATCCAGTTGAGCAGCGAACCTCGAGTGGGAGTATCCACACAGTCCAGCATTGCAGTAGTCAAATCTGCGTGCGGTCGGCCGGCACGCGTGAAGTCGGACAGGTTTGCGTGACCTTGTTCCGATGGTGACAGACGCCTGACCCAACGATTCACCTTGCTTTTGTTCACTATCAGGACTCCGTAGACATTCTGGTAGTGCCTATGAATATCTGCGATGCTCCGGTTTTCCGCCAAAAGAAAGTCAGTGACAGATCTCTGCCTCCGTTAAAAACGTCAATTTGAAGGCTACGTATACGACCGCCACCTATCGGAACTGCATCAAACCGTAGGAGCTGAAGCGGGAATATTCCGCGTTGTCCCACAACAAATTCCGCTTTTTTTTCAACCCGAATTGGCCGAGAAAAATTGTCTCAAGACTTATTCAACGCCCTTCGTATTATTAACAGTAATAAAACATGGTTACTCTGCAGTTTACACTTAAGTGCGTGGCAGAGGTTCATCGAACAATTTTCATACTACTTCTCTACCATTCCACTCTCGAACGGCGCACAGGAAAAAGGAACACCTAAATCTTTCCATTCGATCTCTGATTTCTCTTATTTTACGAGGGCAGTTCAATAAGTAATGCAACACATTTTTTTTCTGAAACAGGGGTTGTTTTATTCAGCATTGAAATACACCAGGTTATTCCCCAATCTTTTAGCTACACAACACTATTTTTCAACGTAATCTCCATTCAATGCTACGGCCTTACGCCACCTTCAAATGAGGGCCTGTATGCCTGCATGGTACCATTCCACTGGTCGATGTCGGAGCCAACGTCGTACTGCATCAATAACTTCTTCATCATCCGCGTAGTGCCTCCCACGGATTGCGTCCTTCATTGGCCAAACATATGGAAATCCGACGGTGCGAGATCGGGGCTGTAGGGAGCATGAGGAAGAACAGTCCACTGAAGTTTTGTGAGCTCCTCTCGGGTGCGAAGACTTGTGTGAGGTCTTGCGTTGTCACGAAGAAGGAGAAGTTCGTTCAGATTTTTGTGAACAATTGTGACAGCACTACCAACAGAGATGTCAAGTTGAGCACTGAGTTGTTTGATGGTGATCCGTCGATCATCTCGAACGAGTGTGTTCGCACGCTCCGCCATTGCAGGAGTCAGCTGTGCACGGCCGGACCGCACGCGGGAGATCAGACAGTCTTGCTTGACCTTGGCGCGATGATGACACACGCTTTGCCCAACGGCTCACCGTGCTTTTGTCCACTGCCAGATCACCGTAGACATATCTGAGACGCCCTGGTTTTCCGCCAAAAGAAACTCGATCACTGCCCGTTGTTTGCAACGCACATCCGTTACAGACGCCATTTTAACAGCTCCGTACAGCACTGCCACCTGTCGGAAGTCAATGAAACTATACGAGACGAAGCGGGAATGTTTGAAAATATTCCACAAGAAATTTCCTGTTTTTTCAACCAAAATTGGCCGAGAAAAAAAAATGTGTTGCATTACTTATTGAACTGCCCTCGTATTATGATGATCATTTTTCCCTACGTAGGTGGGTGTCAACAAAATATTTACGTATTCGGAAGAGAAAGTTGGTGATTGAAATTTCGTAAATAGATCTCGCCGCAAAGAAAACCGCCTTTGTTTCAGTGACTGCCACCACAACTCGCGTATCATATCAGTGACAATCTCACCCCTATTACGCGATAACACGAAAGAAGCCGCCCTTCTTTGCACTTTTTCGATGTCCTCCGTCAATCCTACCTGGTAAGGATCCCATACTTCGCAGCAATATTCCAGCAGAGGACGGACAAGTGTAATGTAGGCTGTCTCTTTAGTGGGTTTGTTGCATCTTCTAAGTGTTCTGCCAACAAAGCGCAGTCTTTGTTTCGCCTTCCCCACAATATTATCTATGTGGTCTTTCCAATTTACTTTGCTCGTAACTGTAATTCCTAGGTATTTAGTCGAATTGACAGCCCTTGGATTTGTGCGTTATATATGTGGAACACTGCGATCGTGACGAACAGAAAACCGTGCCCCATGGAAGAAAGTACAGGTCACACCCGTAGTGGAGTAGAATGACGACTGTAGTGGGGAAGGGGGATGGAGGTAAATCTCATTTCAGAATACGTCATGTGCACGTGACGTAATTTTGACGTCACACGGAGTAGAAGACAGCAGGAACTTTCGGAATCGGGTTTCGGTAGCGTCTATGTAATGTGGATGGGAGCCTCCATATTGATCTTTGTAGTCCAAAATTTCCGCATCGGGTTATGAAAGAATGCTTTTCAACGCTACGGCACATACGAGATTTATAAAAACACGTTGTTCTTCTTACGATTTGTACAATTAAACGTCACATAATGAAATAACAACGGTGAACGCTTTCATGTGATCTAAGTTACGGCATTATAGTCTGAGATTCCGTCAGATTATTCCGGAGTTATGACTATGAGTGCGGAGTTATGAAGTGTAAAGTAGTCGCCTCACGTCCACCCGTTCCTAATTCTTCTTTTTTTTAAAACCTTCGTATTTCTGGAAGATTCTGGGACTCTCTTATTTACTTAATGTAAGTACGTCCTGTAATACGTTACATAGTATAAGAATGCTGTCTCAGGAGAGACCTGTGTTTGTCAGTAACTAAAGAGTGAAACACGCAAATGCGAGTAAATGTTTGAAACACGTTGATCAACTGCTAAAAGAAAATGCCGCTCAGAATAAAAAGCGTAGAAGAACCTGAAACATCTGCGAAAGAATTAGTAAGTAATTTAGAAGCTGCCGTGTGTAAAGCACAGATGAAAATTTACGAACTAGTTCTTTTAGGACACCTCTTTGCAAACGAGAATGTCTGAAATAAAAGTACATCTTTAACCAGCAATATTACATTTTTCGTTATTTCATTATAGCGAACTGTACAAATACCGATGCGTTTTCGAGAGATCCTAAATGTGCTGGTGATTTGAAACAGCATTTATTCACAGGGCCTAAGTTAAATGAGCTGCCTCTTTAAATCGTCTGCTAGAATGGCTGCCCACCCACAGACCAACTCCTGAAACTAGTTTTCAGAGTTTCTAAAAAGAAACTTAGTGAACTATGTTCAATATATACGTCGAACGCGCTATGTAGTAACCCCACGTTACATGGATTCAGCGCTGGCTGGCCTTCAGCTTGTTTGTCGCTTGTAAACTAGCAAGTTATCTCACATTCGGCGTCTATGAGGACGTATTAGGGAAAATAATCAGTACAACTTTTGCAGTAAAGATTCGAAATTAATTCCTGCAAACACTTTAATTTCTCCCTTATTCATAGCCCACTCCACATGAATGCAGAGCTTTACACATTCGTGATCAACGTACCCTACAGTAAAGAAAAAGCGTAATCTCAACTTCTCTCTAGCTGAGGCGAATGTTATTGTTTTGATAGTCATGTCCCCCCCCCCCCCCACCGCGTACGATCGCGAAAGCCGATAGGCAGCTCTTTCAGTCTTCGATGCAGCGTGTAACGTCAAAATGGAATGACGTCACGTTTCTCCGAACTCTTGTGAAATGAGTGTTACTCCCATAGTGGCCAGGGCGGATAAAGTAACTACTTCGATTCATTCTTTTGAAAACTGTCCGCCCCGATAGCTGAATGGTCAGCGTCGTGATGGACTCCCGTCCTAAGGGGCCCGGGTTCGATTCTTGGCTGGGTCCGGGTTTTCTCCGCTCATGCAGTGGGTGATATGTTCTGTTGTGTTGTCTTCATCATCATTTCATCCCCATTCGGAGTGCCGGTCGCCTATTGTGGCGTTGAATGTAATAAGACCTGGCGACTGGACCTGCCCCGTCAGGGGCCTCCCGGCCAATGACGCCAAGCGCTCATTTTTTCTTGAAAACTAATTGCTGCGGTCTATTGGCGACCATTTAATACTATTACAAGAGAATCCTTTGGTTCTGTCAGCGAGTTTAGCTCTGCAGTGAAATTGTTTTTTTTTTTCTTTTTTTTCTCTGCTTCCGACATCAGGCAAGTGACAAAGTCATTTGCACGTATGTATACAGACTGCACGAAGTGTGTTCGCACTTGCGAATATGGACACCCATCGGCTGTATAGGGGAGTGACAACGGTGGAGGCACGGACGTCACGCTTATCGCTGGCGGCCGCCTTACCATTTGGCTACCCGAGCACGGCTCACGGCCAGACCCAAACTCCCACATGTCGTCAAGCATGTGTCAACAACCTGTCTTCATAGATCCATTACGTACATTGCTGTACAGGGGTGACATTTTAATTGAAAGTCGCTTACCCGGTGTCGTCGGATAAATACGATATTTCAGTGCCTGTGCTGTTCCGAATTACGATACAAGTTCCTTCGGACGTTGTGTCCCTGTCCGGAGGACGTTTGCATCGTATTTCTGAACAACATACGTACTGCAATATCGTATACACGGGGTGATACAGAAAGAAAGAACAGATTTCACTTGTTTATTAAAGGCAAACTATGAAAGACATTGCGTATGTCACTGGTTAGAAGAATGTTCAAAGTTTTATGTCCGCAAGGACACTGTACCATACGCTCAACATGAGTTCCATGCGTTGCTCGAGAAACATCGAAACGTTAGCCCCACACGAATCACTGGGTCCCTGTGTACTGAAAGGAGAGCTTCAGCAATTCGGTTTCTCACCTCTTGAAGAGTAACTGCAATATGTGGGACAAAGACTCTGTACTTTATGTACCACACCAGAAAAAAAAGTCGCAAGATGTGAGATTTGGTGACCTGGGAAGCGAAACACTCCCTATGAAACCAATCGTAATTGACGAGTGCAGTATAGCCTAACTGTTTAAATAGTTCGACCGTGTCCAACTGATACAGGCTTATCGGTTAATACAGGGCTATTACAAATGATTGAAGCGATTTCATAAATTCACTGTAGCTCCATTCATTGACATATGGTCACGACACACTACAGATACGTAGAAAAACTCATAAAGTTTTGTTCGGCTGAAGCCGCACTTCAGGTTTCTGCCGCCAGAGCGCTCGAGAGCGCAGTGAGACAAAATGGCGACAGGAGCCGAGAAAGCGTATGTCGTGCTTGCAATGCACTCACATCAGTCAGTCATAACAGTGCAACGACACTTCAGGACGAAGTTCAACAAAGATCCACCAACTGCTAACTCCATTCGGCGATGGTATGCGCAGTTTAAAGCTTCTGGATGCCTCTGTAAGGGGAAATCAACGGGTCGGCCTGCAGTGAGCGAAGAAACGGTTGAACGCGTGCGAGGAAGTTTCACGCATAGTGATGTGAAAGATTCAGTGTTTAAACCTCCTCCACCAATAAACGTGCCAGAAATGCGAGCTCGCATCAACAATGCTCATTGATGGGGACATGCTGCGCCGAGTGTGGGAGGAACTTGAGTATCGGCGTGATGTCTGCCGAATCACTAAAGGGGCACATATCGAACATTTGTGAATGCCTAAAAAAACTTTGAGTTTTTGTATGTGTGTGCAAAGCATTGTGAAAATATCTCAAATAATAAAGTTATTGTAGAGCTGTGAAATCGCTTCAATCATTTGTAATAACCCTGTATTTGCAAGGGAGTTGTTTCGTATCAAATTCAACAAAGCTAATTAGGATTTCAGGTAGCAATAATCGGTACATACTTTACTGTTAATGTTCAATACCTATTGCCACCGAGAGAGGTGGCGCAGTGGTTAGCACACTGGACTCGCATTCGGGAGGACGACGGTTCAATCCCGTCTCCAGCCATCCTGATTTAGGTTTTCCGTGATTTCCCTAAATCGTTTCGGGCAAATGCCGGGATGGTTCTTTTGAAAGGGCACGGCCGATTTCCTTCCCCATCCTTCCCCTAACCCGAGCTTGTGCTGCGTCTCTAATGACCACGTTGTCGACGGGACGTTAAACAACACTAACCTAACCTAACCAACCTATTGCCTAAGCAACACAGATTAGGTAGTTACTCCCTTCATTTGACATAGCAATAACAGTTAACTCATCACATGTCACCTGTTAGCCGGCCGGAGTAGCCGAGCGGTTCTAGGCGCTACAGTCTGGAACCCCGCGACCGCTACGGTCGCAGGTTCGAATCCTGCCTCGGGCATGGATGTGTGTGATGTCCTTAGGTTAGTGAGGCTTAAGTAGTTCTAAGTTCTAGGGGACTGTTGACCTCAGAACTGAAGTCCCATAGTGTTCAGTGCCATGTGAACCATTTTGTCGGCTGTTGATATCGTCACACCCCAATAATCTTCAGGTAGCTCTGAATGCACAGTCCACACACAATTCAAATCGTGGGTGCCCGGCGCCGTTGTCGCGTAATCATGGTGCACAAATGAACAAACACATCGAACAAATCAGTCAGTTAATGACATTTCCGTATTTGCTGGAGGTCAGGCCCACGGCGCTGTGTGACGCACAGAGCCGTTAAACAATTGTAAACGCGGTCGGCCGTTGTGCCGAAATCCGCCTTCCTCCATTAGCAGCCAACAACTGGGCGCTCGATTATCGATAGTACCTACTGCGACCTACGTGAGGCAGAGATATATTGTTCTCAATACGTAAGGGGCGGCTGACTCCTTACAGAAGCCAAAAGCAATGAACGAGATCTTGCTGTCCACCTCTTCTTTGTTGTCCGCCCCATGATGCCCGGCGAGAAGGGATGAATAGCCCCGGAGGAATCGACAGTACCAAATGTTGTCAAGAAAGTCTTCCAATCGCTCATCGCACTGCGAACTGTCGTTTTCGACTACGACATGAGTGGCAGTCAACGTCCCAAGGAAAGGACTGGTTTCGTAGACGCCCCTTATGCCCTCCCCCCGCCCCCACCCCCCGCAGGCCTTCTCGCTTCTCTCTTCTGAGCGGCGGTGTGTCTGAAAAGTTGACCACCTCTTCCAATCCAACATAGTGGGCTGATGTTAAGATAACGCTGCACCTCAAGGTGAAAGTGAGGGGAGGGGGACTCTCATGCATAGAAATCAAATTATATGAATCTTCGTGAAGTTGTGGAAAAGACCAAATTTGCAGCAGGTCTAGGTATGACATTCATTCACAATTTACTCCGCAAAAAAAGGATGGTCTGTAAACTTTGTCAAAAGAAGCAGCACAAAACACGTTCAGTTTGTTCATGAGACCCAGAAAATATTAGATACAGGCTCCCAGGTAGATGCTATTTTTCTTGACTTCCGGAAGGCGTTCGATACACTTCCGCACTGTCGCCTGATAAACAAAGTAAGAGCCTACGGAATATCAGACCAGCTGTGTGGCTGGATTTAAGAGTTTTTAGCAAACAGAACACAGCATGTTGTTATCAACGGAGAGACGTCTACAGACGTTAAAGTAACCTCTGGTGTGCCACAGGGGAGTGTTATGGGACCATTGCTTTTCACAATATATATAAATGACCTAGTAGATAGTGTCGGAAGTTCCATGCGGCTTTTTGCGGATGATGCTGTAATATACAGAGAAGTTGCAGCATTAGAAAATTGTAGCGAAATGCAGGAAGATCTGCAGCGGATAGGCACTTGGTGCAGGGAGTGGCAACTGACCCTTAACATAGACAAATGTAATGTATTGCGAATACATAGAAAGAAGGATCCTTTATTGTATGATTATATGATAGCGGAACAAACACTGGTAGCAGTTACTTCTGTGAAATATCTGGGAGTATGCGTGCGGAACGATTTGAAGTGGAATGATCATATAAAATTAATTGTTGGTAAGGCGGGTACCAGGTTGAGATTCATTGGGAGAGTCCTTAGAAAATGTAGTCCATCAACAAAGGAGGTGGCTTGCAAAACACTCGTTCGACCTATACTTGAGTATTGCTCATCAGTATGGGATTCGTACCAGATCGGGTTGATGGAGGAGATAGAGAAGATTCAAAGAAGAGCGGCGCGTTTCGTCACAGGGTTATTTGGTAACCGTGATAGCGTTACGGAGATGTTTAACAAACTCAAGTGGCAGACTCTGCAAGAGAGGCGCTCTGCTTCGCGGTGTAGCTTGCTCGCCAGGTTACGAGAGGGTGCGTTTCTGGATGAGGTATCGAATATATTGCTTCCCCCTACTTATACCTCCCGTGGAGATCACGAATGTAAAATTAGAGAGATTAGAGCGCGCACAGAGGCCTTCAGACAGTCGTTCTTCCCGCGAACCATACGCGACTGGAACAGGAAAGGGAGGTAATGACAGTGGCACGTAAAGTGCCCTCCGCCACACACCGTTGGGTGGCTTGCGGAGTATAAATGTAGATGTATATGTAGAAGTCTCTTCTATGTTCGGCGACGACGCCAGGATTTTCTGGCTCGCAAATTCTTACATTATGGCGGTTTACTTTACCCAACAGATGAAACATCGAGTCGCATCGAAGATGACTCGTTCAGAAAAAGTGTTCTTTGCCATATCCTGTGTTACAGCGTAAAGTTAGCTCCTGCACGCCAGTCGGGAACGACAGAGAAGAGAAGGCTGTGAGAAGAGGTCAGCTGACCGACCTCCCTCCAGGACGACAACGCGACAGCAGCGGCCCCTGGATGAAGAGGACGTAAGCGCCGCAACCGACTGGCGGCGGCTTTAACGTTAGCCACTTCCTTAGCCGAGGCATCGTAATCTCTACCACTAGCACCTCTACGTGGCACAGACTTGTGTTTGTCTGTTCTGAAGAAGACTGTATGTCGTCCTTCGCTACCGTCACCTCTGTCAAAGTATTTGTCTTGTTATAATAAAACTCATTAATACGAGTTGTTTGATTGCTTGTCTATCGAACCGAGTATGCAGGATTCCTAGATACAACATCCTGGAGAACTAAAATGCAAAATTCCTGCCTTCTGTTAGGGTCGTTAGGACACAGTTGCAACAGTAAGTAATTGCAACTTGTAAGGCTTCGCTGCAGGCCACGCGACAGCGTTGTTTGAGTAACTCGATGTTCCTGGCCTGAGAGTTCTGTAGACGAACGAGGACTCCGTGCGGACGCATCTCGGATACGCTCCACATTTTCATCAGACGTGCTCCTCCCTTTGTATATGCAAGCAACTTTCCAGAATTTGGTGTGCCTGTCATAAATCTGCTTGTGCAGAGGCGGCTTCTTGCTGAATCGACGGCGGAACGCACTCTGCACTTGAACAATGGACCGACTCGCGAGAATTCCAACACACGAAATGCTTTCCCTTGCGGTGTAGTGGTCACGGTGCTACAGACAAGCAACAGCGCAGCTGTGTCAAAACTTTAAACCTTCCCCTACCCAGTGACGTGCAAAACGAGTTTCTGTCTTGTATTGTTTAACAGGCCATGAAGGCCCAACGAAACCGACCGACCGCCGTGCCGTCCTCAGCCCATGGGCGTCACTGGATGCAGATATGGAGGAGCATGCGGTCAGCACACGGATCTTCCGGCCGTATGTCAGTTTACGAGACAGGAGTCGCTACTTCTCAGTGATGTAGCTCCTCAGTTTGTGTCACAATACCTGAGTGCGCCGCGCTTGCCAACAGCGCTCGGCAGACCGAATGGTCACCCATCCAAGTGCTAGCCCAGCCCGACAGCGCTTAACTTCGGTGATCTGACGGGAACCGGTGTTACCACTGCGGCAAGGCCGTTGACCATCTTGTAAAGTTTGTCTGCAATAAACTACCGCAATCTCTTCTTTCGTTTTGGCCGGCCGGAGTGGCCGAGCGGTTACAGGCGCTACAGTCTGGAACCGCACGACCGCTACGGTCGCAGGTTCGAATCCTGCCTCGGGCATGGATGTGTGTGATGTCCTTATGTTAGTTTAAGTAGTTCTAAGTTCTAGGGGACTTATGACCACAGCAGTTGAGTTCCATAGTGCTCAGAGCCATTTGAGCCATTTTTTTCTTCTTTCGTTTTCAATCACCCAGTATATATTTTTACAGATAATCGCTACAATGCTGCTATAGTGTTACAAATACTCCCAGACAACACGTATTTTTGAATTGCCGTGGTTACGTAATTTCGTATTCAGACAACACTTAGCGTAATGGCGTCCAGTCGGGCATAGCGGCCAGTCGTCCGACAGACCAAAGCGGCCAAATCATATTTTGTAATGTGTTTGCCTAGTTTCAGGACAATAGAACTGATAATAAGAAGAGTATTTCGTACAATAAGTACGCTAAGGCACTAGCGTATCAATAACATAGTAAAAAGTTATGTTCCCTTACTACAGGTTTATGTCAAGATACCATAAATTATTTAAGAAAATCACTGCGACGATTATGGGATTACCAAACTGTGTGACAGGCATTGAATGCTGTAAGAAAGCAAGAGATGTCGTATGCTACACATTCCGAACTATTCAGTGTCTCAAGAAACACACATAAAAGAAGCTGTGCTGCGGAATACAATAAAATTAGTGGAAACATCAGATGTACATTCAGCGAAGAGTAAGAGGAGGAACTCCTTAACAATATTTTTGATGTCGAACGAAGATATTGTGGCATATCCGTACCTGAAATACGACACTTGGCATTCCGGCTTGCAGAGCAGTTTAATCTACCTCATGTACTCAACAAAGAAAGAAAGATGGGAGGTAAGGACTGGGTGACATCGAAATATAAACCTTAGAAAATGAGATTCCACTTCATCTGAGTCTTGTTTTTCCTTTTCCCTGTCTGTGGCCACTTTGTGCTGCATATGTGAAAAGTGGCCGTCTCTCACACTTCCACTGAAGCTCCTACAAACGCAGGATTTGACCAATAATACAGCTCTTTCATAGTTACGGAATTTATATAGTTTATATATTTGTATTCTTATCTATGTCATGATGTCGGAGAGAAACGACATTTTCCTTACCCAGATTTCCGCTACCACAAGTGGTCCACAACGCTACCGGTCAATATCCTTGGCATCGATTCGTAGTATAATCTTAGAACGAATTCTCAGCTCAAACGTAATGATATATCTCGAACGCAACGACTTGCTCCTTGCCAACGAGCATGGCTTTCGGAAACATCAACCTTATGAGATCGAAGCCGCACTTTTTTTTTCACATTACATGCCAGAAAGGCACGGATCAAGGTAGTCAGATAGAGGCAGTATTTCTCGACTTCCAAAAAGCGTCTGGCTCTTTACCACACTTACATTTATTATTGAAAGAACGAGCACGTAGGGTATCAAGCGCAATTCGTCACTGGGTTGAGGATTTCTTGGTAGGGAGGACGGAGCTTGTTATCTTTGATGGAGAATCCTGGAGAAATTTTGGAAATAACTTCGTGTGTCACCCAGGGAAGTGTGATAGAACTCTTTCCGTTCATGTTGTTTATTAATGACCTTGGTAGAATATTAAAAGTAACCTCACAGTTTTCACAGATGATGCAGCTGTGTACAAGGGACAGCCAAATGAAAGCCGAACACGAGTCAAAACGGGACCATGGGATGAGACACGTTAAGACGTTTATCCCACTGGTTGACGAGACCATCAGTCCCTGCTTCGTAGAACGCGGTCTGCCGCTGACGGATCCACAACCACACCCACTCTTGCACTTACTCGTCCGACTGAAGACGACGCCCACACCTGTGTTTCTTCAGATCGCCAAAGACGTGAAAATCGCACAGTGAAAGCTCCCGGCTGTGCAAAGGACGTTGCAGTGTTTCCCAACCGAATCGCCGAAGCATAGCCTCGGTTCTACTGCTAGTGTGAGGATGGGCGCTATGGCGCAACAGGGTGATTCCGTCCGACAGCATTCCTGGGCGTTCTGACTTTACGGCGCGTCGCTGGTTCTGCAAAGTGACTTCGTAGCGCTTGTAACGGAACATATTAAAGGCTTTACTGTACCGAAGTATGCGATACCCTCCAAATTCAACCAGTTTAACGAGTATTTATGATTATAGAAAAGTTATTGTGTATGTTAACAATGATTGCATAACATGTCTCCATAAACAGTCAACCCATTAAATTATACTGAGTAACTGACCCACACAAAAGTTTCTATCACTTGATCACTGATACAGCAAATGTCATCATGTAAAAACACTGAGTTCATCTTAAATAATTAATATGAAGTACGAAAAATAGTGGACAACTTAGGTATTTTGGATCTCCTTAAATAAAAATCACCCAGTGAAACCTATTTGTTCACTAGGAGCGTTTTCACTCAGTATTCACGTAAGCAATCCTATTTTAGACGAAAACCAATGTAATTCTTAATAATTCATGTTATTTACTTATTTATGCAAATTAGAGAAGTCAATTGACAAACTTCTAAAAAACGGCCTTTTTGTAACAAAGAATTATTCTGTCAAGTCAACAAATCTGTCTGTCATTTTAATAACATGTTAAATTATGTCACTCGATGCAAATTAATAACTTTTCTGCACAAATTATGATAACAGATGTACATGTGACTTGTAAACTATCTCTCTTTTTAGTAGTTCTTTGACAATGTTATAAATACAAGCAGCAAGAACGGTCGAGAGGCAGTCGGAATGTCACTTTGGTAAAGTGTGTTTGTGTGTTATTGTTTGAGGTGGATAAACAATGCAAAGAACATGTAACGGAAGTTCTACTTTGTGTTGAGTCATGGTCTTTGGTGGACAGTGGAATTAAGATGGCCACCAGAGTAATAAATATTTGAAGTTTACATATTTGTTGGTTTCGCTCGTTCTTTATCATCAAAAGCACATAAAAAACAAGGGGACCTCATGTTTTTAACCATAGACAACCAGATTTAGAGCCAGCATCAGCATCGAGACACAGCAGCGATCCAGCAAGTAGCAGCGATTACCACAACACAATGCATTTTAATGGCGCCAACCTAACATCAAGTGCTAACAAGCTTCGTAAATGGGAGTGAAATAGTGCGATTATAGCAATTAGCTATATCTACGACCAGGCGACCATTACACGCTGCAACATCGATTACCGTCCCACGTTCGAGGGACAAGACAAGCTGACGGAATCTGAAGAACCGCAAGTTGTGTGAATAGTTTTGGATTTTTCAGACAGGGCAGATCCGCTGTCGGTCATGCCGCTTGCCCTCGGGCTGTAAGAACGCTGTCAGGAGGAGTCATCCCGTCACACAATAACGTCTGGCACCACACTGCCAGTCGGACGAAGGGTACGCTTCAGATATTTGATTGGGAACTACTACAACGTCTTCTATACAGCCTGGACCTTCCTACGTGCGATTTTCGCATCTTCGGCGACCCGAAGAAATACATTCCCGGTCGTCGGTTTCAGTCAGACGAGGCGGTACAAGAGCGGGTGCTGTTGTGGGTCCGTCAGCGGCTGACCGTATTCTACGAAACATGAACTGATCGTCTCGTTTTCAGTGGGATAAACGTCCTAATGCGTGCGGTGACAGCTTTTGTACAGAACCATCCCGTGGTCCTGCTGTGGCGCGTGTTCCAAGTTACATTTGAATGCGGCTCATAGAGTGAAGTAACACCTGAGAAAAGCTGCATAAATACTGAGTCAGATCTACATGAGATTTCAAAGTGGTGTGAAAATGGCAACTTACATAAATGACCAGCAGTGTAAAACTGTGCGTTTAAAAAAGGAGAAAACTTAGTTTCCTATTACTTGGAATCAGTCAACTCATACAAATATCTGGACATAACACTTTGTAGGGATGTGAAATGAAATGATGAAGTAGTATTGATCGTGGGTGAAGCAGGTGGCGGCCTTCGATTCATTATAGTTGTAACGGGTTGTCATTTTGTGTAAAGCGCTGATTGGTAAAGCTATTTTGTGGTCGCGCGCAAGTGGATACGGATCTTAATGTCTTCTCAAGCCCAGGGTGGTAAACAGACATTCTGCATAGCTATTAATTTTGGCCCTGTAATATCGCTAATGTTAGGTGCGGATCGTCTCGAATTAATTACAAACTCTGCTGTGACATAACAAGAATGCACAAATTGATATAAATGAGAGTTTCTTTTAATGACAACACAACCTCTCCCTTTTTCATTCTACGTTTAATTTATCACTGATTTCAGTGTTCAAGTGATACATAACAAGCAAGTTCAATGACTTTCAAGTCTCAACAAAATAATTAACATTTAGACATTCAATAAGTGATTATTAAATCTTCATATATGACAATTTTATAACTAGCAAAACAATTACATCTTCATGAGTGAAAATTACATCTACGTTGTCGTAGCTATCCAATGGACTAAGTCGGTGTAGAAGGACATTTTATCCTTTAAAGTAACCAAACTCTCATATACTCAAAGGACGGTATGTTAGTATTCAACTCTTGAAATTCTATTTTCAAAGCGTACGCAGGTTGGATTGAGCAAACTCTCGACTCAACATTTAATGTCGCCTAATGCGTGTTTGTGCATTACCAATCAACAACTCTAGCAGCGTTGTCTCTGCGCTTCATTTGAAAGGCTAATTCCTTATTCTGGCCTTGACTCAATCACTTAGTCTCAACTTTCCTCCGTTCCGTAGAACGTTAAATTTTTCCTAGTCGAAATAATGGCTATTGCACACTCGCTAAGGGATGGAGCGACGTGCACAATGCCCTGTTAGCAAAAATTCCCGCGGGAATATGAACTGCCGCTTTACATCCGTCGCCACGATACGTGAAGCGTACCGCCCTCACTTCGCAGACGTAAAGGTCTCAACGTGTTCGCTATTATTCCACACATAGGTGTGGCCCACTGCGAGACGAGAGAGCTCTGTTAATTTACTTCTCAAAAATGCTTTCCTATTACTTGAAATCAGTCTACTCATACAAATATCTGGACATAACACTTTGTAGGGATGTGAAAAGAAATGATCAGGTTGTGTCGATCGTGGGTGAAGCAGGTTCATTATAGTAGAGAGCTAACGATGTTGTTGTGCGTGTGCCGTATTTGGTCTGGAGTCCCATTCTGCGCAATTTGGCCGCATTGTGCTTAGTCTACATCTACGTGCACATCTACATCTACATGACTACTCTGCAAGTCACACTTAAGTGACTGGCAGAGGGTTCATCGAGCCACTTTCACGGCTTTTCTTCACTGCTCCACTCTCTCCCCTGTTCCGCGATACTTCGAAACGAGCAGCCCTTATTTGGAATTTTTCGATGTCCTTCGTCATTCTGGCCTGGTAAGGATCCTGTACCGTACAGAAGCACTCTAGCAGAGGACAGGCAAGCTTGGTGTAGGCCAGCGGTCCCTAAATTGGGTTCCGAGGAACCTAAGGGTGTCGTGGAAAAGTCACCAGGGTTCTCCGGAATTGCATTTATCATTGAATCGTTCGCATAAATCAATCCAGAGCTACGAAAATTATTTTGGAATAGCGTAAAACTGTATCGAGAAGAACCCAGGAAACGTAGTTTGCGAGAATTCGGCCCCATTGTTCGGCGCGGGTGCAGCGTTCGACGACAACCGCTGAAGCATCGCTTAACCGAGACGCGAAACATCTGGCGCATGAATGACAGTGAAAGCAAGATTAATAGGCTGTCTGTGTACTGCCATGTGTGTACTGCTTTTCAGTTCAGATCACTGCAAAAGCGTGTTTTTTTTAGTACCGTTTTATTTCTTTATTCCATTAAAATTCCACTTCTCCTTGAAAATGTTTTATCCATTTATCACTTCCTTAATTTTAGGATGCACAAAACTTGGAATCGTAACCAACATCAGATAGAAGAGAAACTGTAGGAGCAAAATAACAAAAAAATGAAGATCGAAGGCTCTTATTTTTGCTTCGGATTTATACGTCTTGGGAGAACCGAGAAGCCTGATGGATTATGCCTTATGTGTAAAAAAAAGTGTTAGTAAACAGTTATCTGGCTCCAGTAAAGCTAAAACGACACTCTGACATAAACCACGAAAATCCACGAAGGAAAAACATACCAGAGCCGTATGGAAACACAGTGTACAAATTGCAAGATTTGGAGAAACCGCTAATGAAAATGCCGCTGAAGCATCGTTCCTCCTAATCTACAGGATAGCTCGATCTGGAAAGCAACATACACTTGCAGAGAACTTAACCGAGCATCTTAGAAGCAGCTGCATACTTGGAGAAGGTGCGCCAGTGTAAGTTGCAGCAGTATAGCGTGTTCAAACAACATGGTGTCTGATCGCATCCACAAAATATGTCATCACACCGAAGATGATGCTTCTGATAAGTTTGCAACGCAGCTTGATGAAAGTACTGATGTAGCTGGTCTACCAATATTGCTTGTATTCGTGAGATATATCTTCGGTACATCTGTCGAAGAAAATTTACGCTCTGGACATCTGTGGAAATAAAAAAAAAATGAAGTCATAGATTGTTATGTGGGTAAACACAACAGTGATTCAAAAAAATGTATTGACGGGTGTCACGACGGAGCCACAGCAGTGGCCGGAAAAAATAAAAGGCACCGTATCAAAAATTAAAAATATTACGCCGGGATGTTATAGCAGTCATCGTATTTTGCTTCGTTATGCCGTTGTAGCAAAGAAAATGCCATCTGACTTAAAACAAAAAAGTTATTGATCAAGTTGTGAAGATAATTATTTACGTGAAAAGTCGTTCTCTCCAATCAAGATTGTTCAAAAATGTTTGCGAAGAAATGGGTAGTCTGTATGAATCACTCCTCCTACACAATGAAATCCGATTACTTTCCAGAGGCAAAAAACTGTAGCCACCCTATACGATCTTTGTGACGAGCTGAAAATTTTCCAAGTGGGGCAAAATACAGCGTCCGTAACCCTTCTCGACGTATGGCATGATGAACAAAGTCTTATAAAATCAGCCAACGTTGCCGAAATTTTTGGAATGATCAATGAAATTCTACATTGGTGCAATGAAAATCAACAGCTCTATTTATCGCGAGAGACAAACTATCAGCCTTCAAAGAGAAATGAAAGTTCTGAGAAGGACAGTATTTAATGATTTCCACTTTTATATAATTTTCTGTAACAAAATATTTTGGAACTACCAACTGAAATGAGGAATATCATCACTGGTCATGTGTTAAATCTGCTGAATCCTTTATCACATTACTTTCCAGATACTCATATTGACATCGATTGGCTACAAAATCTGTATATCGTGAAAAGTCATCCTGCGGTGCTAACGGTCCTGGAATACGAAGCACTCATACATCTCCAGAGTTCATCCGCATTAAAACACACATTTGAGTCTGTTTCACTGAACGAGTTTTGGTTTAGTCTTAAGAATGAACCCCTTGACGTAGCCAAAACGGCCACCTTAACTTTGCTAGCTTTTGTCGCAACGTATCGTTGTGAAACAGGCTTTTCAGCTTATACAAAAAATAAATATAGATCGAGAATGGACGCTGCCCCAGACATGCGCTTACAACTGTCGGACATAATACCGAACTTTAAAACAATTTTATATAAAACAATGAAACAGTTCCATTCTTCACAATGAAATTGTAAACTGCAAAGAATCGAACTGTATCACCGAGAGAATATTTATAGTAATGGTACTTGTTCTTATTTTAAATTGCAATGTCTTTCATTTGTAATAATTTGACATGGGATTTCATAAGATAAAAGGGATTTGTTGAGTGTTCCGTTACCTTAAAGGTTTGGGAACCACTGTTGTAAACAGTTTCTTTTCTAGATATGTTGCATCTTCTAAGTGTTCTGCCAATGAAACGCAAATCTTAGTTTTCCTACCCAGTATATTATCCAACTGATCGTAACAACTTGTTCGTGAATGTAATTCCTATGTATTTAAATGAATTGGCAGACTTTAGATTTCTGTGGTTTATAATGTAACAGAAATTTAACGGATTCCTTTTAGTACTCACGCGGATGACCTCACACTTTTCATTATTTACTGATAAGGTGATAAGGTGTATAAATAATTTTGCAACTGTTGTTTAGCTTGTACTTGTGGTCTTGTTGCATTGCCCAAGAAAATGGTTCAAATGACTCTGAGCACTATGGGAATTAACGTCTGTGGTCATCAGTCCCCTAGAACTTAGAACTACTTAAACCGAACTAACCTAAGGACATCACACACATCCACGCCCGAGGCAGAATTCGAACCTGCGACCGTAGCAGTCGCGCGGTTCCGGACTGAGCGCCTAGAACCGCTACATTGCCCAAGACCTCATCTATCAGTCTACGCAACTACTGAAATCATTCGCCATTTATCTGACGCGTTATGGAAAAAATGTTGAAATGTGTGTGAATTCCTAAGGGATCAAACTGCTGAGGTCATCTGTCCCTAGACTTAATCTAACTTAGGCTAAGAACAACCGATGCCCGAGAGAGGGCTCGAACCTCCGGCGGGAGGGGCCGCGCAATCCCTGACGTGGCGCCTCAGATATGCGCGTCTGTGTTATGCATCTCACAAGGGAAACTCCCCCACAGTGTTAGGTTACCACTGCAGAGATGGGGTTCAACTCTCACTTGGTCCAAACTTTTTTTTTCTCTCACGAAATTACGATATTTCCGTCCGGTGATTGACATGTTTGTTCGCTGTATTCAAGTTTGTGTATCTGTCGTGGCGTAATGTCACTTTGCAACAGCGACGTGTAGCGAAGGGACCTCCAGACGTACGTAGCTGCTATTTGTTCTACACCTCTATGCCTCTTGCGTTCCGTTTTGGACTTTTTCACTCTGGGATTCCTTCGCTGTAAGACGGTTCACAACCGTTTATTTGTTGTTTTTACTTGTGTAAGAGCCGGTTTGTTGTTTTCATTTCTGTGAGAGGGCTATGCGGCATCTCGCCTGTTCTCACTATTCATCATAGAATATAGTCATGCGCTAAAAAATATATTACCGTCGGCAGTAAATGTTTGTTTTGTGGGGCGCTCAACTGCGCAGTCATCAGCACCGGTACGAAGCCCCAATTTTTACAAAGTACCGGCCGGAGTGTCCGTGCGGTTCTAGGTGCTACAGTCTGGAACCGAGCGACCGCTACGGTCGCAGGTTCGAATCCTGCCTCGGGAATGGATGTGTGTGATGTCCTTAGGTTAGTTAGGTTTAATTAGTTCTAAGTTGTAGGCGACTGATGACCTCAGAAGTTAAGTCGCATAGTGCTCAGAGCCATTTTTTTTTTACATAGACTTCTTCTTTTGTTTTTTACATAGCCAAATCTCGCCACTGTCACGAATGATAATGATGAGGACAACGCAAATAAACACCCCGTCCCCCGGCAGAGGAAATCCCCAACCCGGCTGGGAGTCGAACCCGGAACCCCATGATCCACAGGTAGCCACGCTAGCCACTAGACCACGAGGTGCGCCCACGAGTAAATGTGATGGATAATTGAACACCAGAGATGCCGCATAGACCTCTCACAGAAATGAAAACAACATATAAACGGGCGTCAACTGTGTCTCAACGAAGGAATTCCAGAGTCAAAAAGCCCAAAACAGAACGGAAGAGGCATAAGATGTGGTACCTGTGTAGAACAAATAGGAGGTACGTGTTGAAACCTCCCCTTGGAAAAATTAATGAATTAGTGTGCTGATAAACGTCTTGCGTTATTTGATTTTCAGACAGCTGAGCAGAACTGAACGTACTCAGACATTTTGCTCTTTGCCTATTCTGATCAACACTAAACTGACATACAATATTTTTAGCGCAACGCAATCTGACTTTCAAAAATCCCTACAAAAGAATGGCCCTGACTAACAATAATCTATACCTTTCATCAATCACCTCACAAAAATCTTCGTTACTCGAACTACTGCAATACAGCGAGCGCCAATACTGCCAGCTAAATAAAAGATTCAAACTACTGAAGGCACTAACTAATGATAGGCATAGTTAGCAAATAAAAGATTTTGATAGAGAACAAACTATGTATTTACCTTAATAGTGTTCAAAAGTCATAATATATATAGTAGTTCATGACACCCACTCTTACAAATTTACTCTCTCTGATGGACACACGTCCAGATCGTCCGCTCTCAAAACTTCGCCATCTCTCTCCCCATATCCACCACTGCTGGCGGCTCACCCCCAACTGCGCAGCGCTACGCGCTGTTTACATCCAGTTGCCCAACACTACAATAGTATATACTCCAACAATGCAAACCAACCACAGCCTTCACACAGCACAGTCAGTGATTTTCATATAGAGCGCTACGTGGCGTTACCAGTATAAAAACCTAAAAAGCCTACTTACAGTGTGTGTGGAGGTCCCTTCGTTACATGTCGCTGTTGCAAACAGATTACGCAACGACATATCCACAAATCTGAATACAGCGGACAGCTCATCAATGACTGGACGGAAAATTCGTAACTTTGTGAAGGAAGAGAAATTGGAGTGAGTGAGATTGGAACTCGGTTCTCCCCCCTCGCAATCGAACACCATGACGGCACAACCACGACACGATGCCTATGGACGACCCTCGATGTGGTACACATTAAATGTAGACCGTTCACTGTTTCTCTTTTCTTCTTTTTTTACACAGTTCAGTCCAGCTTCTTCTGTTTTTATGCTTCACCTGTGTTCAGTTTTTGACGGGCTATCCAATGGTCCAACTTACCACTAAATTCCTGGCGACCCTTCAGAAGGAAGAGAGTATTCGTGTCCCAGTGTTTTCTAGTAAGGCACACAGATGGCAGTTGTCGTTTGTTGACGTTGTATTCAACTGAACGTGCGCAATGCGACATCTTAACGCAGTGCAAGTCGGAAGGGCGGTCTGTTTGATCCGAGAGGGATGGATTTTCCGACGTGGTGCCGCAGATGCCGCTGTCTCTCCATCTGCCAGATCGTAAGGACGCTACAGTGAGACGGATCAGTGCACAAGACGTGTCGGAGAACGGTGCTGACGCATCGCACCCCCACGTGAGGACCTATAGCTGGCTACCTCTCCGTAGAGAGCCTATATACAGAGAGAGTGGCCACAGGTGAAGTTGCCCGTCATTGGTTGATTAGCTTTGGCGCCATTTTTCTGCCAAACGTCTCTCGCGCTTCCCATGTTCGCCGTGCTTTTGAGTTGAATTGAAGTTCAGAGGACTTTTGGAAACTAATTATTGAGAGACTTGTTATGCGTTGTGCATGCATGTTCGATTTAGTTGTATATCGTTTTAGTATGTAATTGGTGCATACTGGTAGCATCACAAGCTTTTCTGAAGCCAATATCTGACAATCCTTGCTGGAAACGGGAAGTTCCTGTAATTGTTGTGCCATGCTCATTCGACTTTACAGCGTCAAACTTTATTTCGTTCCGAATCAGAACACTAGGCATTATTTTGGTTTCATTATTATTGCCTGACTGTTGACGCAGGCAAGTTGTAAGCACGTTTTCCGCAGTTGTCGTGGTTGCTGAAACATTATTCGTAGTAAATAATTGTAGATACTCTTGAAGACAGTTTTTAATAGGCCTACTTACTGTGGGGTACAAGGGATACGGCAGTTTCCTTGTTATATTTGGTCGTTATTACAGTAGCCTACATTTAACATTACCTGATTTTTTTGTAATCTTTTTCGTTTGTTATCTACGAGAGGTATTCAGTATATATATATATATATATATATATATATATATATATATATATATATATATATATATATATATATATATATATATATATATAGACGTAAGCAGTTGTTTACTTGTGACTTGCAAAAAGTTTGAAGGCGTGACAAGAAGTACTAATACGTCTCACACTTTTTGCATGTCACAAGTAAACAACTGCTTACGACTTTCATTCATCTGACGTAGTACAGGTACGTTAAATCTTTAGCGTTATGCACTTCTTACTTTCATTGCAATATGTCTAGTAAACGAACTTTAAAGGAGATAAACGCAAGTAACGAATAATTTTTACAGCCACTGTATCAAATTTTCCTGTGCTGTACGTAGTAGGTTACTATGAGTACATTATAGCTGTAAAGAAAGGCATTTAACGAATGATTTCGTCATATTGTCTTGTGCTTTTGATTCGGTGAGTGTGTTCTCCACTACTCCACTACTGGCCATTCAAAGGTCCCGCCCGCAGTTTGGCAGAAAAATGGCCGCCGTATCGTCCGGTTGGCCACTCTCTCCCTTTACAGGCTCTCTACCTCTGCGTTGTGGCGTCGTACGGTTACCGCCAGCGCACTGAAAGACGACCTCAGGAGGTCTTCTGGAGCCGCCGTGTCCGACCAGACTGCAACGAATAGGCTAAGGGGACGGACCGTACAACCCAGATGTCCTATTCGACTGTCCCATTTGACACGACAACATATTACAGCTCGCCTTAAGAATCCAGATATATCCTGACGCAAGGTGACGGCCGTGTTCGTGTGCCGAGAATTGTGGTGAGCGGTATCTAACAAATACTGACCAGGAAATCGACAGATTTGCAAGGTTCTGTGACGCTGTGGGGAGGCTTCAGTGTTGACAGCCATACGGATCTCGTCGTTGTCCACGGTCGCCTTGCCACCAGGCAGTATATCGAACGTATCCTGTTGGATCGTGTGGTGGCTGTTGCATACGGTACTGAGCACAGCATGGAGGCGTCAGGTGGTGATAAACACTCACGGAGGGCACGCACGTTACTGAATTCCACTGAAAAACAACCAAGAAGACGAGAGAAATGATTGTTTCCACTTCATTTAGACACCTGTCGGACATTTCAGTTGTTGGTATTTAAATGAACGAAGATGTGATGAGGTTTTCTTGTGTATTTATTCGTGAAAGATAAAGGTATAATTTGATAACGCAGGCAGTTATCAGTTATTGCTCAATGGGGTATACCACCCGCCGAAATTTATGGTCCCCTAATTCTCTGAGTAGAGTACGTAATACGAAGCCAAGTCGTTTTTTTTCTTTTCCTTTTTTTTTTTCAAAAAAAAATTATTCTTCAAAATCCAATATCATACATAACTAACCCACCATCTGAAATCATTAGTGGGTCGAACTTAGCTATAAAATTACATTTCAGCAGCATTAACTATATTTGTTATATTCTATTGTTAATGTTAACTACAGGAAGTTGGTTCGATCTACAGGTATCTATATTATCTATGGGTATCTACGTGATTTATTTAGTTAGTCATACTATCAACCCTAACCTACTTTCTACTGACAACTACATCCTGCAGCGTTAAGTCGTTTGCAATGAGTCTCCACTGCCACTTAAATTCGGCGGGTTCACCGTTTCCCCACGTTCCTTCTGATTGAGCTCAGACAGCCTGCCGCGGCGGGGATGTGCAGCCAGTCTTACGACTACGCCGTTCGTGCCAGGGCACAACTCGCAAACGGAATTCTTGGCTGTCCCTGGTTCACTATTATTAGAATGCGTCTACGAATGGAAGATCTTGTAGCGAAAATATTAGTGTGATAAGGCGAATGATAGAAAAAAACTACTCAATTGCCAGTAGAAGTCGCGCATTGAGGGTTCTGTACAAACTTAATTAAGTATATAGGTAAATTATCCGTCCCTGGAATCGGAAGTCTCTAAGAGTGTTGCCTTTTATTGATATCGATACTGGCAAGAAACATCACTATAGCCTACATTTTATATTCAAGTGCAGTAATATGTTTCTATTACGCTTTTGATGGATGATGAATCCAATGTTATTCTAATGGTAAGAGAGATTTTTATGTGATGTAATTATATTTTCACAATTTTCGGATTTTTTCGTTTACGTGTACTCTGAAATCTCGCTTCTTGCCAAATTTCATGATTCTAGGTCAACGTAAAGTACCCTATAGCTTTTAGTGAGTGGCTTTACAAGTTTCAAAATTTGTGATACAAATGGCCATTTATTCTGATCACAATGACTTACAAACTTAAATGTTGTACATCGGTAAGTAATCGTAGACTTTAGCATGTCACATACATTTGCACTTGGGACGACTACTCGTTTCAGAGGAATAGCGGTTGTAACAGTCGGGCAGACGAATAAAAAATGACGTTTTTTGTGGGATACATTAAAAAATTAACAATTTTCTGGTATTATTTACTAGTACTCTGAAATCTTGCTTCTCGCCAAAATCCATCGTTCTAGGTGAACGGAAAGTACCCTATAGTTCTTGATAAGTTAGGTTTGCTAGTTTCAATATATGTGACCACAATGGCCGAATGTTTTGATTGAACTGGCTCGTTGTTGTTTGTTGTCGTCTTCATGCCGAAGGCTGATTTGGTACAGCTCTCCATGCTACTGTATCTCATGCAAGCCTCTTCATCTCCGAATAAACACTGCAGCCTGAATTTGCTTGTTGTATTCATCTCTTGGTCTCCATCTTCTACTCTTACCCCCCACATTTCCCTCCAATACTAAATCCGTGATCCCTTGATGTCTCAGAATGTATCCAACCAACCGCAAGGTTGCGCCACAAATTTCTTTTGTCATCAGCTGTGTTTAGGATCTCCTCGTTAGTTACGTCATCTACCCAACTAATTTTTAGCATTCTTCAATAGCACAACATTTCGAAAGCTTCCATTCTCTTCCTGTCTAAACTGTTTATCGTCCCCGTTTCACTTCCAAACGTGACTACATTCCATACAAATACTCTCAGAAACACTTCCTAGCACTTAAATCTATATTCGATGTTAATAAATGTCTCTTCTTCGGAAACGCTTTTCTTGCCATTGCCAGTCTACATTTTATATCCTCTCTACTTCGGCCATCATGATCTATTTTGCATCTCAAATAGCAAAACTCATCTACTACTTTAAGCATTTCATTTCTTAATTTAATTCGCTCAGGATCACTTCAATTAACTCGACTACATTCCAGTGTCCTAGTCTTGGTTTGTTGATGTTTACCTTCTATCTTCCTTTAGAGACACTGTCCATTCCGTTTAATTGCTCTTCTAAGCTCTTTCCTGTCTCTGACACAACGTCATCAGCAAACGTCAAACTATTTACGTATTTCTTCTCCCTGAACTTTAATTCCTACTCCAAATTTTTCTTTCGTTTCCTTTAGAGCCTGTTCGATCGACGGATTGAATAATATCGGCGATATGCTGCAATCATGTCTTACTTCCTTCTCGACCATTGCTTCCCTTTCAAGCGACTCGACTCTTACATCTGCCGTCTGGTTTCTGTACAACTGGTGTATAATCATTCTCTCCTGATACCTGCAGAATTTCAAAGGCTGCACTCCAGTCGACATTGTCAAAAACTTTATCCAGATCTACAAGATCTATAAACGTAAATTTGTCTTTCCTTATCTTCTAAGGTAACTCGTATGTTTCTACGTTTCTCCAGAATCCAAACTAATCTTCACCGAGGTCGGGTGCTACCATTTTTTCCAGTCTTCTGTAAAGAATTCGTGTTAATATTTTGCTACTACGATATATTAAACTGACAATTCGCCAATATTCGCACCTGTCAGGACCTACTGTCTTTGGAATTGGAATTATTACACTCTTCTTGAAGTCTGAGGGGATTTCGCCTCTCATACATCTTGCACACCAGATGGAATATTTTTGTCATGTCTGGCTCTTCCAGGGCTATTAGTAGTTCTAACGGAATGCCGTCTACTCCTGGGGCCTTGTTTCGACTTAGGTCTTTCAGTGCTCCGTCAAATTCTTTTCCCAGTATATCTCCCATCTCCTCCTCATCTATGTCCTCTTCCCCTTCTATAATACTGCTTTCAAATTTATCTCCCTTGTATAGATTCTCTATGTAATCCATCAAGCTTTCAGCTCTCCCTTCTTTGATCAGGACTGGTTTTCCATTGAGGTCTTGAGATTCATACAGCTGCTTCTTTTTCGCGAAAGGCGTCTTTAATTTTCCTGCAGGCGGCATCTATGTATTCCCTTAATGATTTATGCTTCTAATTCCTTACAGTTGTCCTCTAGCAATTCATACTTAGTCGTTTTGAACTTCCTGACAGTTTCATTTTTTTGACATTTGTATTCCTTTTCACCCTCTTCATTTTGTTGCATTTTTAAATTTTCTCCTATGCTATCCAAGGATTTCTACTAAGCATAGTCCTTTTATTTATTTGATCTTCTGCCGCCTTCACTCTTTCATCTCTTAAGGCCAACTATTCGTCTTCTGCTGTGGTCTTTTTCTCCGTTCTAATCAACGTTGCTAATGCTCCCTCAGAAATACCCAACAACCTCACCCCTGTAAACGTCTTACAATTTAAAATGTGGTTCCGAAATCTCTGTCTTACCATTACATAATCAGTCGGAAACTTTCTGGTGTCTCCAGGTCTCTTCCATGTATGCAATCTTTTTTTAAAGCTCTTAATCAAGTGTTATCAATGATTAAATTATGCTCAGTGCTAAATTCTATCAGGGGGCTTCCTCTTTCATTCCTTTTCCCAGTCCATATTCACCAACTATTTTTCCTTCTCTTCCTTTCCACGCTATCGAATTCCAACCCCCTATCGCAATTAAAATTTCATATCCCTTAAACATCTGAATAGTTTCTTTTATCGCATCATACAATTCTTCAATCGCTTCATCTGTGAAACTAGTTAGGATATAACTTGTACTACTGTCGTGGGTGTTGGCTTTGTGTCTGACTTGCCTGCAATAAAGCGTTCACTATACCGTTCATAGTAGCTGAGTCACATTCCTAATTTCTTAGTAGTTATTAAATCTACTGGTGCATTATCCTGAATTGACTTTGTATGTATAACACTGCATTCACGTGACCAGAAGTCCTGTTCCTCACGGCACCAAAATTAACTAAGTCCCACTATATATAACTTCCAGCTATCTGTGGTGTGCGTACTGTAAGACCTTCGGTACACACACCATCAGATTATTTGACTTGACGCTCTAACGAAGTAGGCGAGTGTCAGCAATATATCTCGTGGTCTTATCGTGGCATGTTTATCTTCTGCCGTTAGGTCAGACGATAGAAATGCCACTTGCACGCTTAGAGTAGCAGATTGACGGCGACCAACCTGAAACACAACTTGATTAATTTTCACACACATTTATTAAAATAATAATCTTATTAGGCGAAGACTGAAACTTGACTATAGACTAATGCAGACTGACTAATCGGAGGTCTGTACACTCATTATAATACCTCGCGCGTTCAGGTATCACTGCGCGAGTGTGATCCGCGAGGAGAAAAGGTTCTACGTTAGCAGAAATCTCATATATTAATACGCGGATCGGCGGAAGCAGAATTTGGTCCGTCTCTAAGACAGCGCCATCTCGTAGTGCGGAGACGGACGAGCGCTGCGCCTCCGCTGTTGTGCTTAGCGGGGCGCTCTAGTGGGAAAGTTGCGTACGCGCTGAATACGCGGAACTACACTACTGGAAATGGAAAAAAGAACACATTGACACCGGTGTGTCAGACCCACCATACTTGCTCCGGACACTGCGAGAGGGCTGTACAAGCAATGATCACACGCACGGCACAGCGGACACACCAGGAACCGCGGTGTTGGCCGTCGAATGGCGCTAGCTGCGCAGCATTTGTGCACCGCCGCCGTCAGTGTCAGCAAGTTTGCCGTGGCATACGGAGCTCCATCGCAGTCTTTAACACTGGTAGCATGCCGCGACAGCGTGGACATGAACCGTATGTGCAGTTGACGGACTTTGAGCGAGGGCGTATAGTGGGCATGCGGGAGGCCGGGTGGACGTACCGCCGAATTGCTCAACACGTGGGGCGTGAGGTCTCCACAGTACATCGATGTTGTCGCCAGTGGTCGGCGGAAGGTGCACGTGCCCGTCGACCTGGGACCGGACCGCAGCGACGCACGGATGCACGCCAAGACCGTAGGATCCTACGCAGTGCCGTAGGGGACCGCACCGCCACTTCCCAGCAAATTAGGGACACTGTTGCTCCTGGGGTATCGGCGAGGACCATTCGCAACCGTCTCCATGAAGCTGGGCTACGGTCCCGCACACCGTTAGGCCGTCTTCCGCTCACGCCCCAACATCGTGCAGCCCGCCTCCAGTGGTGTCGCGACAGGCGTGAGTGGAGGGACGAATGGAGACGTGTCGTCTTCAGCGATGAGAGTCGCTTCTGCCTTGGTGCCAATGATGGTCGTATGCGTGTTTGGCGCCGTGCAGGTGAGCGCCACAATCAGGACTGCATACGACCGAGGCACACAGGGCCAACACCCGGCATCATGGTGTGGGGAGCGATCTCCTACACTGGCCGTACACCACTGGTGATCGTCGAGGGGACACTGAATAGTGCACGGTACATCCAAACCGTCATCGAACCCATCGTTCTACCATTCCTAGACCGGCAAGGGAACTTGCTGTTCCAACAGGACAATGCACGTCCGCATGTATCCCGTGCCACCCAACGTGCTCTAGAAGGTGTAAGTCAACTACCCTGGCCAGCAAGATCTCCGGATCTGTCCCCCATTGAGCATGTTTGGGACTGGATGAAGCGTCGTCTCACGCGATCTGCACGTCCAGCACGAACGCTGGTCCAACTGAGGCGCCAGGTGGAAATGGCATGGCAAGCCGTTCCACAGGACTACATCCAGCATCTCTACGATCGTCTCCATGGGAGAATAGCAGCCTGCATTGCTGCGAAAGGTGGATATACACTGTACTAGTGCCGACATTGTGCATGCTCTGTTGCCTGTGTCTATGTGCCTGTGGTTCTGTCAGTGTGATCATGTGATGTATCTGACCCCAGGAATGTGTCAATAAAGTTTCCCCTTCCTGGGACAATGAATTCACGGTGTTCTTATTTCAATTTCCAGGAGTGTATGTACACAACACTATCTATTTCCCTTTTTAAATTTTCTAACCTACCTGCCCGCCCGATTAACGGATCTGACATTCCATGCTCCAATTCTAAGAATGCCAGTTTCGTTTCTCCCGATGACGACATCCGCCTGAGTAGTCCCTACCGGGAGATCCTAATGGAGGACTATTTTACCTCCAGAATGTTTTAGCCAAGAGGACGCCATCATTTAACGGTACAGTAGAGCTGCAACGATCGGTAAAAATTACGGCCGTATTCTCCCCTTGCTTTCACGTGTTCGCAGTACCAGGACAACAAAACCTTTGTGGTTTATGTTAGAAGGCCAGATGAGTCGCTTCTGCAACTACTGAAAAGGCTGCTGCCCTCTTTAAGAACCACGCGTTTGTCTGGCCACTCAACAGATACCCCTCCTTAACCTTAGTGCTTAATCTTTTTTACGTCACGAAGGGATCGTAAACTTTACTATGTGAGAAATTTCAGCTTGATACACCTACCCGTATCTGAGAAAAGGGTTAACAGTGGACAGACAGACAGATGGAAAACAAAGCGATCCTGTAAGGATTTAGTTTTTACGAGTTGAGGTGTGGAACTGTCATTTATTTTTTTTTATTGAATTTCGATTCCCCCCAAAGGGGGCGGGCTGGCAGCAGCTTATTATGCCGCTCTTCTGCCTACAGACTTTGTTTTAAAAGGGTGAAGATAATATATAATATGGAACCGTTAACATGAAGAGTTGTTATATAGGGTGTTACAAAAAGGTACGGCCAAACTTTCAGGAAACATTCCTCACACACGAGGAAAGAAAATATGTTATGTGGACCTGTGTCCGGAAACGCTTATTTTCCATGTTAGAGCTCGTTTTATTACTTCTCTTCAAATCACATCAATCATGGAATGGAAACACACAGCAACAGAACGTACCAGCGTGAATTCAAACACTTTGTTACAGGAAATGTTCAAAATGACCTCCGTTAGCGAGGATACATGCATCCACCCTCCGTCGCATAGAATCCCTGATGCGCTGATGCAGCCCTGGAGAATGACGTATTGTATCACAGCCGTCCACAATACGAGCAAGAAGAGTCTCTACATTTGATACCGGGGTTGCGTAGACAGGAGCTTTCAAATGCCCCCAAAAAGTCAAGAGGGTTGAGGTCAGGAGAGCGTGGAGGCCATGGAATTGGTCCGCCTCTACCAATCCATCGGTCACCGAATCTGTTGTTGAGAAGCGTACGAACACTTCAACTCAAATGTGCAGGAGCTCCATCGTGCATGAACCAAATGTTGTGTCGTACTTGTAAAGGCACATGTTCTAGCAGCACAGGTAGAGTATCCCGTATGAAATCATGATAACGTCCTCCATTGAGCGTAGGTGGAAGAACATGGGGCCCAAGGAAGACATCACCAAAATGCCTGCCCAAACGTTCACAGAAAATCTGTGTTGATGACGTGATTGCACAACTGCGAGCCGATTCTCGTCAGCCCACACATTTTGATTGTGAAAATTTACGATTTGATCACGTCTGAATGAAGCCTCATCCGTAAAGTGAACATTGCACTGAAATGAGGATTGACACATTGTTGGATGAACCATTCGCAGAAGTGTACCCGTGGAGGCCAATCAGCTGCTGATAGTGCCTGTAGACGCTGTACAAGGTACGGAAACAACTGGTTCTCCGATAGTACTCTCCATACAGTGACGTAGTCAACGTTACCTTGTACAGCAGCAACTTCTCTGACGCTGACATTAGGGTTATCGTCAACTGCACGAAGAATTGCCTCGTCCATTGCAGGTGTCCTTGTCGTTCTAGGTCTTCCCCAGTCGCGAGTCATAGGCTGGAATATTCCGTGCTCCCTAAGACGCCGATCAATTGCTTCGAACGTCATCCTGTCTGGACACCTTCGTTCTGGAAATCTGTCTCGATACAAACGTAGCGCGCCACGGCTATTGCCCCGTGCTAATCCATACATCAAATGGGCATCTCCCAACTCCGCATTTGTAAACATTACACTGACTGCAAAACCACGTTCGTGATGAACACTAAGCTGTTGATGCTACGTACTGATGTGCTCGATGCTAGTACTGTAGAGCAATGAGTCGCATGTCAACACAAGCACCGAAGTCAACATTACCTTCCTTCAATTGGGCCAACTGGCGGTGAATCGAGGAAGTACAGTACATACTGACGAAACTAAAACGAGCTCTAATATGGTAATTAAGCGTTTCCGGACACATGTCCACATAACATCTTTTCTTTATTTGTGTGTGAGGAATGTTTCCTGAAAGTTTGGCCGTAACTTCTTGTAACACCCTGTATATGGGTACTTTTTTATTTAACGAGCGGGGTGTGCGTGTGTGTGGGGGTGGGAGGCGTGCCTGGGGCAGTACTGGCAAACAGATAAAGCGAGATCCTAGTCTTTGCACCGTTACATCCTTTCGATCGTATAGTAGGAGGGTGTGCGGTTTCGGGAGGGGAAAAGGAAGCTGTAGCTGTCCGTGAAATGGAAACGCTAGCTTTACGGTAACACGCCATCTGCCGCTGGGGCTGGAGCTGGAACGTATGCGTGTGAGTGCGCCACAGCTGCGGCGTTTAGCGGTGGCGGGCTCGGCAGATGTGGGTCATTGGGGCGGCGGCGGCGGCGGCGACGGGGGTGGCGGGCCTGTTTGCGGAAGCGGCGGTTGCCCGCGTGTGGGGGTGGGACGGGGTGGGTGGTGCCGCCGTGGCCGCCCACCCCCGGACTGCGCACCCCCGCAGCAAGCACCCTCCACCCACGCAAAAGCTCCCCCGCGGTGACAGCTCAATTCCTGCCAGCGCCGCTGCCGGCGAAGGCCATTTTGCTGTCGGCACAATCCGTGCTCCAACCGTTACGGAACGGAAGTGCCCCCAGCGTGCGCCGAGTATTACATCGAGCGTGAAACGATACCAAGAGATGTTCTCGTACCTCACCTTCAACGCCATATGACACCTTTATCCTTATTCAAATCTATATACAGTCGAAAGCTGATAGTTTGAAACTTAAGGAACTAGTGAAAAAATTGGAATTACCGTTAACCGGATATACTTTGACCGATTTTCAGATTCAAATGCGGTTTTCATTACTGGTTTTCAGCTTCTTTGATATTTATCTTAGTGAATATAGGGGCTTGTACGAAAGTATTGCGTACTAATTGGTACAGGGTATCTCCTAAATTGACAAGAAGCAAAGGAAAGAAATGTATGTGGTCAGAGTTAGGGTTACGTTGGGTGGCCTATACTTTCATCTTGATTGTAAACTACCATCCGATTTGTGGTTAATATTTCAAAAACACAATGGAACTTTGACCACCGGAAAGTAAAAACAATGATCTAATGTTTTCTTAAGTGCTTAATTAAGGCTGATGAAAGAAAAAGAACATTGTACGGTAATAAATCACTGTGATCCATTATCGAAATTATAAACATAATGAAAGGTACTAGCATGGAGTACCACACGCATTGCTCCACAATCAATTTCATCCATTTTACACCTAAAGCCTCGTATCGAGGCATGCAATGCAGTTAAAATTATGGTTATCTGTTCGTCATTTATGGAGACAATATCTGGAAACGTCATTCCTTGTTTCTGGAAATCTTTGGCATTGTATGTTGTACCTGAATCACTGCTTGAACCGCAACGGCTTGCAATTTGAGCAATGCACGATTGTTTTCCTAAGCTGTAGCCACATTTACAATTCCAGAATGAAATTTTCAGCCGCGCGGGAATAGCCGACCGGTCTTAGGTGCTGCAGTCATGGACTGTGTGACTGGTACCGGCGGAGGTTCGAGTCCTCTTTCGGGCATGGGTGTGTGTGTTTGTCCTTAGGATAATTTAGGTTAAGTAGTGTGTAAGCTTAGGGACTGATGACCTTAGCAGTTAAGTCCCATAAGATTTCACACATATTTGAACATTTTTTGAAATTTTCACTCTGCAGCGGAATGTGCGCCGATATGAAGCTTCCTGGCACATTGAAACCGTGTGCTTGACCGAGACTCGAATTCGGGACATTTGCCTTTCAAGGACAAGTGCTCTACCGTCTGAGCTACCCAAGTGTAGTGGACTGACAAGACAGCCAGTCCACAGTGACGGGTAACCGAAAGGCACGCGTTTACTCACGCCGGCTGGCGTTAGGTCTGAAACAGGATACGTAATGAATGCTATAAAGAAAAGTACGTAGCTTTTGGAATACTTAACTTTAATCCATCATTTGTATACAGCATTCTTGATGATACAAGTGAGACTCTCTCTAGAAATGGTTAATGGCGCCTTGCTAGGTCGTAGCCATGGACTTGGCTATTCTAACTGTCTCTCGGCAAATGAGAGAAAGGCTTCGTCAGTGTAGTCGCTAGCAAAGTCGTCCGTACAACTGGGCGAGTGCTAGTAAGTCTCTCAAGACCTGCCGTGTGGTGGCGCTCGGTCTGCGATCACTGACAGTGGCGACACGCGGGTCCGACATGTACTAATGGACCGCGGCCGATTTAAAGCTACCACCTAGCAAGTGTGGTGTCTGGCGGTGACACCACACCAAGCACGACTGATGACAGAGCCTCACAGCTTCAATTCCGCTAGTACCTCGCCTCCTACTTTCCATACTTCACAGAAGCTCTCCTGCGAAACTTGGAGACCTACCAATCCTGGAAGAAAGAGACGTTGCGGGCACATGGCTTTGCCACAGCCTGAGGAATGTTTGTAGAAAGAAATTTTCACTCTGCAGCGGAGTGTGCGCTGATACGAAACTTACTGGCAGTTTAAAACTGTGTGTCGGACCGAGACTCGACCTCCGGATCTTTCCCTTTCGCGGGCGAGTACTCTACAGTGGTCTGCAGGAGAGCTTCTGTGAAGTTTGGAACGTAGGAGACGAGGTACTGCCGAAAGTGAAGATGTGAGGATGGGTCATGATTTGGCCACCCAGATCGCCCGAGATAAATCCCATCAAACATTTGTGAGACGTAATGAGAGGTCAAGTCGTGCACAAAAACCGAGCGAGGTGGCGCAGTGGTTAGACACTGGACTCGCATTCGGGAGGACGACGGTTCAATCCCGCGTCCGGCCATCCTGATTTAGGTTTTCCGTGATTTCCCTAAATCACTCCAGGCAAATGCCGGGATGGTTCCTCTGAAAGGGCACGGCCGACTTCCTTCCCTATCCTTCCCTAGTCCCATGAGACCGATGACCACGCTGTCTGGTCTCCTTCCCCAAACAACCAACCAATCGTGCACAAAATCCTGCACCGACAACACTTTGGCAGTTAAGGACGGCTATAGAGGCAGAGCTGACAAGAGAGGGAGTTAAGGCACGATCAGCTTAACAGCTCTTGCATCCAAGTTGCTGATAAGAGCACATTGTGCTCATGTGGGAGCGATCTAGATGCTTGTAAAACAATAAACTGGTAGCCAAGATCGCAGAAATTCTTTTTATTCCATGATTACCGGTTTCGGTGAATACGTAGCTTGCACGTGTATGTGATGGAGACACTTAACATTTATAATGTCATCTCTCTTGGACGCCTATGTGCTACTTACGGCAATTTTGTAAGGCCTGCGTGTTATAGGCAACTATTAATATCACTATTGTTTCCCCGTATGTTGTAACATGTATGTGTCATAAGATCCGATGGTGGCGGCTTTAGTTTCGCCGAAACCGGTAAACATGGAATAAAAAGAATTCCTGCGATCTTGGCAACCAGTTTATTGTTTTTGCTGATAAGAATAATATACAGAAGAATGGAACAGAAAATTTGGGATGTGCTAGATGACGATCAGTTTGGCTTTAGAGAAGGTAAAGGCACGGTAGAAGCAATTCAGATGTTGCGGTTGATAATGGACGCAAGACCAAAGAAAAATCAAGATACACTCCTGGAAATTGAAATAAGAACACCGTGAATTCATTGTCCCAGGAAGGGGAAACTTTATTGACACATTCCTGGGGTCAGATACATCACATGATCACACTGACAGAACCACAGGCACATAGACACAGGCAACAGAGCATGCACAATGTCGGCACTAGTACAGTGTATATCCACCTTTCGCAGCAATGCAGGCTGCTATTCTCCCATGGAGACGATCGTAGAGATGCTGGATGTAGTCCTGTGGAACGGCTTGCCATGCCATTTCCACCTGGCGCCTCAGTTGGACCAGCGTTCGTGCTGGACGTGCAGACCGCGTGAGACGACGCTTCATCCAGTCCCAAACATGCTCAATGGGGGCAGATCCAGAGATCTTGCTGGCCAGGGTAGTTGACTTACACCTTCTAGAGCACGTTGGATGGCACGGGATACATGCGGACGTGCATTGTCCTGTTGGAACAGCAAGTTCCCTTGCCGGTCTAGGAATGGTAGAACGATGGGTTCGATGACGGTTTGGATGTGCCGTGCACTATTCAGTGTCCCCTCGACGATCACCAGTGGTGTACGGCCAGTGTAGGAGATCGCTCCCCACACCATGATGCCGGGTGTTGGCCCTGTGTGCCTCGGTCGTATGCAGTCCTGATTGTGGCGCTCACCTGCACGGCGCCAAACACGCGTACGACCATCATTGGCACCAAGGCAGAAGCGACTCTCATCGCTGAAGACGACACGTCTCCATTCGTCCCTCCATTCACGCCTGTCGCGACACCACTGGAGGCGGGCTGCACGATGTTGGGGCGTGAGCGGAAGACGGCCTAACGGTGTGCGGGACCGTAGCCCAGCTTCATGGAGACGGTTGCGAATGGTCCTCGCCGATACCCCAGGAGCAACAGTGTCCCTAATTTGCTGGGAAGTGGCGGTGCGGTCCCCTACGGCACTGCGTAGGATCCTACGGTCTTGGCGTGTATCCGTGCGTCGCTGCGGTCCGGTCCCAGGTCGACGGGCACGTGCACCTTCCGCCGACCACTGGCGACAACATCGATGTACTGTGGAGACCTCACGCCCCACGTGTTGAGCAATTCGGCGGTACGTCCACCCGGCCTCCCGCATGCCCACTATACGCCCTCGCTCAAAGTCCGTCAACTGCACATACGGTTCACGTCGCGGCATGCTACCAGTGTTAAAGACTGCGATGGAGCTCCGTATGCCACGGCAAACTGGCTGACACTGACGGCGGCGGTGCACAAATGCTGCGCAGTTAGCGCCATTCGACGGCCAACACCGCGGTTCTTGGTGTGTCCGCTGTGCCGTGCGTGTGATCATTGCTTGTACAGCCCTCTCGCAGTGTCCGGAGCAAGTATGGTGGGTCTGACACACCGGTGTCAATGTGTTCTTTTTTCCATTTCCAGGAGTGTACGTTCATAGCATTTGTCGACCTGGAAAATGCGTCTGACAATGTAAAATGGTGCAAGATTTCGAAATTCTCCTAAAAATAGGGGTAAGCTATAGGGAGAGACGGGTAATATACAGTATGTACAAGAGCCATGATCGAAGTGCTCGGACTGAAAAGGATGTAAGACAGGGATGTAGTCTTTCACCTCTACTGTTCAATCTGTACATCGAAGAATCAGTGATGGAAATAACGGAAAGGTTCAGGAGTGGAATTAAAATTCAAGGTGAACGGATATCAACGATACCAATCGCTGATAATATTGCTATCCTGAGTGAAAGTGAAGAAGAGTTATCTGAGCTGCTGAGTGTAATGAACAGTCTAATGAGTACAGAAATGGGTTGAAAGTAAATTGCAGAAAGACGAAAGTAATGAGAAGTAGCAGAAATGAGAACAGAGAGAAACTTAACCTCAGAATTGATGGTGACGAAGTAGATGAAGTTAATGAATTCTGCTACCTAGGCAGTAAAATAACCAATGACGGGCTGAGCAAGGAGGACATAAAAAGCAGACAAGCAATGGCAAAAAGGGCGTTCTTGACTAAGAGAAATCTGCTAGCATCAAACATATGCCTTAATTTCTGAGAATGTACGTTTGGAATACAGCATTGTATGGTAGTGAAACACTGACTGTGGGAAAACCGGAACAGGAGGGAATCGAAGCATTTGAGATGTGGTGCTACAGACGAATGTTGACAATTAGGTGGGCTGAGCAAGTAAGGAATGAGGAGATTCTGCGCAGAATCGGAGAGGAAAAGAATATATGTAAAACAATAATAAAGAGAATGGAGAGAAGGACATTTGTTAGGACATGAGGGAATGACTTGCATACTGTTAGAGGGAGCCGTAAAGGGCAAAAACTGTAGAGGAAGACAGAGGTTGGAACACATCCAGCAAACAATTGAGGCCGTAGGTTGCAAGTGCTACTCTAAGATGAAGAGCCTGGCACAAGATAGAAGATAGGGATTCGTGGCGGACCGCATCAAACCAGTCAGAAGACAAAAAAAAATTGAAGTAGCATATCCTAGTATATCTAGAGGCGACTTGCAACTACTTCTTAAGTCTATAGCACGTTGCGTTGCTGCACTACGCTGACAAAGTGGTATCCCACGACTCTTGTCATCTCAAAGTGTTGGCGAGATGCCCTCACCACTACACACCGAGTGGGCTAAAATACGCTGAAAGAGATTACTAATCTCAGCTGCATACGGGCATTGTATTAAGTACAACGGCAGCATTCGAAAATTTGTGCTGCATCGGTACTGGGAATCGGATATTCGGCTTCTTTAAAGGGTTGCCTACACCGCCTCTACCATACAAGAACGCCTGTCGTCCAACCCACAAAATTCAACCTCTACGTTGAGCAAGCAGTAAAGGAAAAAAAAAGAAGAAAAATCTGAAGTAGGAATTCAAATCCAGAGAGAAGAAATAAAAACTTTGAGGTTTGCCAATGACATTGTAATTCCGTCAGAGACAACAAAGGACTTGGAAGAACAGTTAAACGGAATGGACAATGTCTTCAAAGGAAGATATACACTGAAGAAAGTGGTATAGGCATGTGTGTTCAAGCACATACATATGTAAACAGGCAGAATACGACACTGTGGTCGGCAACGCCTATGTAAGACACAAAGTGTCTGGTGCAGTTGTTAGATCGCTTACTGCTGCTACAGTGGCAGGTTTTCAAGATTTAAGTGAGTTTGAACGTGGTGTTATAGTTGGCGCACGAACGACGAGACACAGCATCTCCGAAGTAGCGATGAAGTGGGGATTTTAACGTAGACCATTTCATGAATGTACCGCGAATATCAGGAATCCGGCAAAACACCAAATTTCCGACATCGCTGCGGCGGGAAAAATATTCTGCAAGAACGGTACCAACGACGACGGATACGGAAAGAACCTCATGAATCCATGGACCGTCAGTGTTAGCAGAGGATTGTTCAAGTTAGTGGAGACTCTGTAATGGTGTGGGGCGTGTGTAGTTGCAATGATATGGGATTACTGATATGTCTGGATACTACTCTGACAGGTGACACGTACGTAAGCATCGTGTCTGATCACCTGCAGCCATTCACGTCCATTGTGCATTGCGACAGAGTTGGACAGGCCAATGCGACACCCCACATGTCCAGAAATTGCTACAGAGTGGCTCCAGGAATACTCTTCCGACTAGGAAAGTACTTGGGCTCGAACAAACACAAATACACCAAAATCGTGCGAGAAATAGTGTAAAGGTCTCTTATTGCACTAGTGATACTCCCGCATCTGCAAAACTCTGCAGTCGTCCGTTAGAGGCCTCTGTGTACGCCATGCCGCATTGCACACTGACCTGCCGGTACGCCAGTCGGGACCAGTAGGGACGGTGCAGTGTGCCTCTGAAGTTGCGTTTTGTGACATTATTTGTGTATCGAAGCGTCAGAGGCTCGGCGATTCGTAAACAATCCTGCTAATGTATTGCGATTGGTTGAGATGAAGTTACGAAGAACCCTTCTTCGTGCAGATGGTACTGGTGTAGAAGACGAATCATTCGCATGTTTTCTGGTATCTGTTATGGTGCAGAAATATGAGCATAAGTTAGAAACAGACACTGTTGTAACACTGACACATAATGATGGTGATAGGGATGATAATGACGAACAACTCACTGCAGACGGTAGCGCTACGGCAAGTGCGGGAAGAGGCGATGGAAGCAGTGACAGTGAATACAAACCGTCTCCCAAGAAGAAGGTTAAAGGTGCAAGTATCATCACGGCGTCTGATGACAACACACCGGAGAACATTTACGATGATTATTACGTAAGAGGTTTCGACACATACGGCAAGCTTCTAAAAAGATACCCTAAACTGAAGTCTAAAAGCAATATTAAAAACATACTGGATTACGTGGCAAAGAAAAGAGAAGGAAATACAGTTTTCAAAGGAAATCGTACACTGCTGCTCAAGACTATCAAGGAGCGTGTAATGGCGAAATTCGATGAAGCGCGAGAATGCGGTTCCGCCGTTCATTATTGGCATTTACAACATGGGGCATTGGACGTAGTCAGAAATCTCGGGTGTACAAACTTTACAGCTTCACTAGGATTTATTACTAATTTGAAAAAGGAGTTTAGGATAACATCACGCCGTATCACTATGCTCCAAGCACGAAAAGATGAGGATGACGAAGACGATCTGATTGAAAGAGCTCAAACGTTTGTTGCTGACGTCAATGAGCATATCACGAGAGAAAACATCGATATTAGTTCTGTATGGAACTGTGATCAGAGTCAGTTTAACTATGAACTTTCTTGTGACAGAACACTATCCATGAAAGGGGAGAGAAACACTGTCGCGATGTTGCAATCAGTTAATGTGCAACACATAGTTAACACGATCGATGTTGCTATATCAGTGGACGGACGATTGGCAGACAAACTCTATATTTGCTTCCAAGAATCCAGTGGAAAGTTTGGACCGCGCGTGTCAAGGGAAATAGAAACGCGGTGCCCTCCAAATGTCGTCGTCGCTGCAAGTGTGAGTGGGAAGATGACGAAATAATATCTGAAGACGATTTTCTCTGACAGTTTTGAATCCACATTTGTCGAGAAAGTCATTAGTACCTTGTGACTCCTGGTCTGGACACAAGGATGAACGAGTACTACTGGAAGCATCTGGCGGAAAACATGTAGATTTAAAAATCATTCCGCCTAAAACTACAAAATATGCACAACCTCTGGATGTGTATTTCTTCAGGCAATATAAAATATATGCCAAGAGAATAACAGACGTCATTAAACTACGTTCCAGTAATATGCAACTGAAATTGCACGACCGATTCTTTATCATGAATATGCATTCTGTCATTTACAATCAGTTATCTGCGGGAGTATACAGACCAATGCTTCGTTACGCGTGGCAGAACGCTGGCTACGATATTGGTGAACCAGTGAACAACTTCACAAGTGTCATTGACGTGGCGTTCAACACAAATATTATACAATGTGCAAATACGCCATGCGATCAACTTGCATTTCTTCACTGTGCGTTTTGCAGTCATTCGTATTGCTCGGAGCATTTTATCGACATTCCGCATTTACATTTATAGTACAACTGCTGTATTGCGTATGGCGTCTACAATTACATCTACAGTGATATCTAGAGCATGACTGCAGATTTTTGCAGAAAAACGACACCCACCAGCACATTCAGAGGTACATAATGGTCTTGTAACCAAACGTTCATACAGATCTGTTTGTTCGAGCCCAAGTACTTTACTGGTGAGTTTAAACACTTCCGCTGGCCACCAAAGTCCCCAGACATGCACGTTGCATGGGGGCTTAGTTAAATAACAATAATGCAAATATTTTTTTTGTGGCTGTTTGTCCGATTACGCAAGTCTCGTAAACGGCTGGCTCTGACTACTTTTAGTACGCAATCTGACTGCTTAGAATGACAACAAAGAATGTAAGAAAATTTCTGTTAGCACAATTAATTAATTAAGTCCCCAGCAACTATAAAATCTACGAAGCCAACATAGCACAAGTGTAGCTGTTCTGTATGTGGTAGTATGACTCAACGCACATCTGGCACGGTTCTTCTTCAACAAGACAAGAATTTTAAATACCAATTATACTGACGTGATAAAAGAAAATTAGAAATACTATAATTGCGCAAGAAAACCAGAATTACACTCTAATACAAGAACACACGCCAGATGCTTTGTTGACTGAACCTGTAATGATACATTATTCAGGACACTGAAAGAATGAGAGAGAAAAGAAAAAAAAAATTTTTTTTAACCTTCGTTTATATTGATGAAAGGCACTCTGATCATTACAATATCTCCATTAGAATAACATCTGCTATCTCTCCCATCAAATAACTGCATAAAATATGGAACAAACACTCACTACTACATCTGAACAAGAACTGCCCACCTCCGTTTCTCAAGAATCACTGCCAGTGGAGGCGGCGGAACAAAACTCTCTGGCGCGATCTCTGGCGCTGTGGCTCAGTGTAGCCACCTTTCAACGTTATTCAGCATATCTGGGCTGCCTTGCAACCTGCTGTTCAGAAGAGATCTCCGTTCTCTCTTATGGTTTTCGGCAGGATTCATGGTGTGAGCTTCCTCCAGCACTACTTCAGACATTATTCGAGTCCATGCCACGTCGTGTTGCGACACTTCTGCGTGCTCTTGGGGGCCCTATACGATATTAGGAAGTCATATTGTCATCAACCAATCAGTTTATATGGGGGGGGGGGAGGGAATAGTCGTCGATCGAAAATACTTGTTATACTGAATTTCCTTACGCAAGACACACACGTGCGCTTCTGTCGCTAATCACCCAGGATACTGGCCAATACGCTCCTCAGCCATTCAGAGGACGCTGCCGCCGGGACTCGTCACCGTGGCTGTGGGCAGGAACCGACAGGTCGAAACCTTCTTTGTAACTAACCAGCCGTAGAAGGTTAAGGCCCGGCTTGCAGTGGACTGCAGCGTCGTGTCCAGTCCTGTGAGTAGCATCAGCAGCCTGCGAGACAAGCAGGTGAGACTCGGACATATAATTCTAGCAGCATTTCCATAACCGACATAGACTCTCCCCAGTTTTAAAAAAATCCACTTCACCCAATCCTCGAATTTCTCAGGCGAAGTGTAGATTCATCGCTTTTATGTTATTTTCGAAGACAGAAGAAATCTGAGCACACACGCATTTACACATCGCTAAAGTATCGTTATTTGTTGCTACTATATTTCCTTTTAGCATTCTCTCATCTGAGAGAAAAATCTGTTCTCATCACCATAATATCTTTCATGTCTTGCATCGCAGAGCTAGAATATTAAACCAATTTTTGGCTCAAAACAGAGTGCTACCTCTGCCTAAGGATGCCTCCTCACTTTCTAACTCTCTTAAAGTTACCAGATGCTCGACATCTGCGAAGTCTCTTAAGCTATCAGCACAGAGGAGTTATGAATATTAAATTTATGCTACCTGTGACTTTACAAATTCGGTAATATAGCAGATTTTCTTACGATGGCCGTGTCTCCTTCTGTAGATAGATAACTGAAATTGTGCTAAAAGATTTCGTGACAGCGAAAAAAACTCCGATTATCGATCCAATTAGCGAATCGCATCCGTGGTACTCTCGCCACCGCCTCCACCCCCTCGGCAGCATGTCACAGAAATACAAATTAATTAACTGATTAATTAAACTGATCATGACAGCTCCTTTGCATGGTGAGCAACCCTCGCCGAATAACTCAAATGGGAATCCCTGGAGGGAAGGTGATGACCTATTCGAGGAACACTATTGAGAACATTTGAAGTTGACTGCAGAAGGAGTCAACCACTGCCATCATATATCACGTGTAAGGACCACATAGATAAGTTACAAGAAATTAACGGTCACATGGACGCATATAGACAGTCTTTCTTTCCCTCTCTCTGTTTGCGAGTAGACTAGGGAAGGAAATGACTAGTACTGGTCTAGGGTACCCTCCTCAACGCACTGTATGATGGCTTGGGAGATATGCGTACAGATGTGTGTGCAAATTTAGTCTGCCTATTAAGATTTCAGCTCACCCTTTAATAGGCACGCACGACTCACAGAACATTGTCTCTTATTTATCGAGAAAACAAAGATCGAACTTCTCTGATTGTCTCGCAGTAAAAACGTTCTTGTTAGCTCCTAATTTTCTGACTGCAGTCATTTCGTGAGACGTATGTCAGAGGTTGTAATATGTTTGTCCACAACACGTAGAAGAAGCGGTACACAGCTCATCTCTCAACTCCATCTCCCTCAGAGTATCGCATAGCTGCAGCATTCTCGCGAATCCTCCAGTCTGCGTTACATAGCATTTGAATCCACCAGATTCCGACGAGTAAGAGATGACCCCTCCAGTTACAGACCCCTGATAATTGTCTGGAAATCCCACCATGTTACTACAGCGCTGTTCCACAAGTAGAAGACTGCCTAGGTCTTTAGCACCCATCACTGACTAGGTGGAGACCTATCACAATGACAAAAATAACAGACCGACGTACGGGGGGGAAATTCACAACCATACAGAATATACGTGAATTGCACAAACAAATTCAGAAGGTTAACATGTAGAGTTCATTGATGTCGAATGACTGTTTATAAATATGTCCCCTGCTCCCGTACATGTCCTGATCTCTTTTATTGTATTCTCTCTCTCTGTATTTTTGTAACATCCAATGGTGTAAAACTATGAACTACAAAAACGTCTTTAACATCATCTTTAGAGAAGTCAGTAAGAGTTTACTGTGTCTTTCTCTTCCAATATATCGAAAACAAATGTCATCTGCGTGTTGACGATATTTGGTGATTACATTAAATATACATGTACTGTTCATTGGAGCAGGCGACCACTGATCGAAGTCGCTTCCACAGACCTGTGTAAAGTTTTGTCGCCTGTACTGGAGGAAGAACATATCCCACAGACTATCAGTCACAATAAAGGGTTCTTGTTGTTTCATAAGTAGTTTGATACACTGGCACTGGCTTTTCTTTCTTTCTTTCTACCATTTTTTTTTTTTTTTTTTGTACAACATATCGAAGCAGTGTATGACTACAACTGCGTAAACATTTAATTTTTCTACCCTGAATTTGAGGTGTATGTTAGGTGCTAAACTGACATTATGGTGCTTCAATCCAATGGATCCCAAAGAAAGGGCGGCCAGAGTGGCCGAGCGGTTCTAGGTGCTACAGTCTGGAATCGCGCGACCTCTACGATCGCAGGTTCGAATCCTGCTTCGGGCATGGATGTGTGTGATGTTTTTAGGTTAGTTAAGTAGTTCGAAGTTCTCGGGGACTGATGACCTCAGAAGTTAAGTCCAATAGTGCTCAGAGCCATTTGAACCAAAGAAAGGTGGAAATCGCATCGTGTAAACTAAGCTGCTTCCATAACACACAGGATCGTTGAAATAAAATACAGAGGCTGTGTTTTTTGTTGACAAAAATGTAGAAGACATCGCAACATATGGAAAATGAAGAGTTGTGGAGCGTTTACAAACAGCTGTTCAAAGGTGACGACCTCTAAGCTTAATCTCATGTTCCACAGTGACAGGGTAGCAGATGTTTCAGTGTTCTGTTTTCGAAGAGATTAAGCGCATTGATTCCTCATATGGGTGGCGCATATTGCACCTCCAAATCTTTGGAGACAGAGTCTTTCATTTTTATGCGTTACAAGGGTTTCCCAAAAAGCAATGCACCACTTTTTTTCTTCTTCAACTATTCTTTATTGAACATAATGAGGATTAATACACACGGAAGAATGGTGTTTTATCTACAAACCCTATTTTACCACGTGATCTCCATCGTGTTCTATGGCCTTCCTCCAGCACGAAACAAGGGCGTGTATGCCCTGTCGGTACCAATGCTTGTCCTGCTGGCGAAGACTGTGCTGCACTGTGTGAATCACCTGCTCATTGTCCTCAATATGTCTTCAAAAAATCGTTCAAATGGCTCTGAGCACTATGGGACTTAACGTCTGAGGTCATCAGTCCCCTAGAACTTAGAACTACTTAAACCTACGAGGGCAGTTCAATAAGTAACGCAACACATTTTTTTTCTCGGCCAATTTTGGTTGAAAAAACCGGAAATTTCTTGTGGAATATTTTCAAACATTCCCGCTTCGTCTCGTATAGTTTCATTGACTTCCGACAGGTGGCAGCGCTGTACGGAACTGTTAAAATGGCGTCTGTAACGGATGTGCGTTGCAAACAACAGGCAGTGATCGAGTTTCTTTTGGCGGAAAACCAGGGCATCTCAGATATTCATAGGCGCTTGCAGAATGTCTACGGTGATCTGGCAGTGGACAAAAGCACGGTGAGTCGTTGGGCAAAGCGTGTGTCATCATCGCCGCAAGGTCAAGCAAGACTGTCTGATCTCCCGCGTGCGGGCCGGCCGTGCACAGCTGTGACTCCTGCAATGGCGGAGCGTGCGAACACACTCGTTCGAGATGATCGACGGATCACCATCAAACAACTCAGTACTCAACTTGACATCTCTGTTGGTAGTGCTGTCACAATTGTTCACCAGTTGTGATATTCAAAGGTTTGTTCCCGCTGGGTCCCTCGTTGTCTAACCGAACACCATAAAGAGCAAAGGAGAACCATCTGTGCGGAATTGCTTGCTCGTCATGTGGCTGAGGGTGACAATTTCTTGTCAAAGATTGTTACAGGCGATGAAACATGGGTTCATCACTTCGAACCTGAAACAAAACGGCAATCAATGGAGTGGCGCCACACCCACTCCCCTACCAAGAAAAAGTTTAAAGCCATACCCTCAGCCGGTAAAGTCATGGTTACAGTCTTCTGGGACGCTGAAGGGGTTATTCTGTTCGATGTCCTTCCCCATGGTCAAACGATCAACTCTGAAGTGTATTGTGCTACTTTTCAGAAATTGAAGAAACGACTTCAGCGTGTTCGTAGGCACAAAAATCTGAACGAACTTCTCCTTCTTCATGACAACGCAAGACCTCACACAAGTCTTCGCACCAGAGAAGAGTTCACAAAACTTCAGTGGACTGTTCTTCCTCATGCACCCTACAGCCCCGATCTCGCACCGTCGGATTTCCGTATGTTTGACCCTATGAAGGACGCAATCCGTGGGAGGCACTACGCTGATGATGAAGAAGTTATTGATGCAGTACGACGTTGGCTCCGACATCGACCAGTGGAATGGTACCGTGCAGGCATACAGGCCCTCATTTCAAGGTGGCGTAAGGCCGTAGCATTGAATGGAGATTACGTTGAAAAATAGTGTTGTGTAGCTAAAAGATTGGGGAATAACCTGGTGTATTTCAATGCTGAATAAAACAACCTCTGTTTCAGAAAAAAAAGTGTTGCATTACTTATTGAACTGCCCTCGTAACTAACCTAAGGACATCATACACAACCATGCCCGAGGCCGGATTCGAACCTGCGACCGTAGCGGTCGCGCGGTTCCAGACTGAAGCGCCTAGAACCGCTCGGCCACACTGGCGGGCAATATGTCTTTCACGAATGGCATCCGTTAATGGCGAATGAGAACATCAGCTCGCTGCAACGTGTCAGGCGTGGCAGCCGTGGACGGTCTCGCCGACCTCTGAGCATTCAGTGCGGTCAGCGTGAGGATGCCGGGGTGTAGGCGTGCAGCTGCCAGCGTGATCAATGCGTGTGACGGTCCCTCCCGAACGGCGCCCGTGCGACGATGCAGTGTCCCCACCGGCAGCGTGGCTGCGGCTCGCCACAGTTGGCAGACAGTGCAATCGGAAGTATATGTGATTGAAAGGTTTTTCTCACCGCATTAGTTTCAGGGAAACGTTATGGCGGAGGAGGGTCCTTGTGTTGTGAGATGTCGGTGAATACAAGACCTTGGATACATTTAGCATTATGTCCAATTTGCGGTGGAAATTTAATTACTTGGTTTGCAAAATGTTTGCCTATCTCTCTCTCTCTATTCGTTTAGTCCGTTCCGACTCTTCGTGACCCCATGAACCAAATCACGCCACTTTTTCCTGTCTTGCACTTTCTCCCGTAGACCTTCCAGGTTGGAACACATTGCTTCTGTGATGCCATCGATCCATCTCATCCTCTGACGTCCTCTTCTTCTACACTCCTGGAAATTGAAATAAGAACACCGTGAATTCATTGTCCCAGGAAGGGGAAACTTTATTGACACATTCCTGGGGTCAGATACATCACATGATCACACTGACAGAACCACAGGCACGTAGACACAGGCAACAGAGCATGCACAATGTCGGCACTAGTACAGTGTATATCCACCTTTCGCAGCAATGCAGGCTGCTATTCTCCCATGGAGACGATCGTAGAGATGCTGGATGTAGTCCTGTGGAACGGCCTGCCATGCCATTTCCACCTGGCGCCTCAGTTGGACCAGCGTTCGTGCTGGACGTGCAGACCGCGTGAGACGACGCTTCATCCAGTCCCAAACATGCTCAATGGGGGACAGATCCGGAGATCTTGCTGGCCAGGGTAGTTGACTTACTCCTTCTAGAGCACGTTGGGTGGCACGGGATACATGCGGACGTGCATTGTCCTGTTGGAACAGCAAGTTCCCTTGCCGGTCTAGGAATGGTAGAACGATGGGTTCGATGACGGTTTGGATGTACCGTGCACTATTCAGTGTCCCCTCGACGATCACCAGTGGTGTACGGCCAGTGTAGGAGATCGCTCCCCACACCATGATGCCGGGTGTTGGCCCTGTGTGCCTCGGTCGTATGCAGTCCTGATTGTGGCGCTCACCTGCACGGCGCCAAACGCGCATACTACCATCATTGGCACCAAGGCAGAAGCGACTCTCATCGCTGAAGACGACACGTCTCCATTCGTCCCTCCATTCACGCCTGTCGCGACACCACTGGAGGCGGGCTGCACGATGTTGGGGCGTGAGCGGAAGACGGCCTAACGGTGTGCGGGACCGTAGCCCAGCTTCATGGAGACGGTTGCGAATGGTCCTCGCCGATACCCCAGGAGCAACAGTGTCCCTAATTTGCTGGGAAGTGGCGGTGCGGTCCCCTACGGCACTGCGTAGGATCCTACGGTCTTGGCGTGCATCCGTGCGTCGCTGCGGTCCGGTCCCAGGTCGACGGGCACGTGCACCTTCCGCCGACCACTGGCGACAACATCGATGTACTGTGGAGACCTCACGCCCCACGTGTTGAGCAATTCGGCGGTACGTCCACCCGGCCTCCCGCATGCCCACTATACGCCCTCGCTCAAAGTCCGTCAACTGCACATACGGTTCACGTCCACGCTGTCGCGGCATGCTACCAGTGTTAAAGACTGCGATGGAGCTCCGTATGCCACGGCAAACTGGCTGACACTGACGGCGGCGGTGCACAAATGCTGCGCAGCTAGCGCCATTCGACGGCCAACACCGCGGTTCCTGGTGTGTCCGCTGTGCCGTGCGTGTGATCATTGCTTGTACAGCCCTCTCGCAGTGTCCGGAGCAAGTATGGTGGGTCTGACACACCGGTGTCAATGTGTTCTTTTTTCCATTTCGAGGAGTGAGTTCCTTCAATCTTCCTCAGCATTAATGTTTTTTCCAGCGAGGCATGCCTTCGCATTGTGTGTCCAAAGTAGGTCAGCTTTTGTTTTAACATTAGACCTTCCAGGGAGATATCTGGTTTTATTTGATCCAATATTGATCTGTTGGTTCTCTTTGCAGTCCATGGAACTCTAAGAAGTTTCCTCCAACACCACAGTTCGAAGGAGTCAATTCTTCGCCGTTCAGCCTTTCTAATTGCCCAGGTCTCAAATCCATACATCACAACTGGAAAGACCATAGCCCTCACAATACGGATCTTTGTTGCTGGTGTTATATCTCTGGACCTTATAACCTTGTCAAGGTTTGACATTGCCTGTCTACCGAGCAACAGGCGTCTCCGGATTTCATGGCTGCAGTCGCCATCAGCAGAGATCTGGGAATCGAGATAACTGAATGTGGTCACTACCTCAATGGTTTCTCCTGCTATATCCCACGAATTGGTAGGTGTAGTTGCCATAATTTTCGTTTTCTTCACATTCAGCATAAGACCGGTCTTTTCACTTTTGTCTTTCACCTTCAGCAAGAGTGTTCTCAATTCTTCTTCACTTTCTGTCAACAGGATCGTATCATCCGCGTACCTGAGGTTGTTTACATTTATTCCAGCTATTTTAATCCCTGTTTCTCCTTCATCTAGCCTCGCATTCCTCATAACATGTTCTGCATACAGATTGAATAAGTACGGTGACAGTATGCAGCCTTGCCGGACCCCTTTCTGAATCTTTATCCATTTCGTTGTTCCATACATAGTTCTCACCATGGCTTCTTGGTCAAGGTATAAACTCCGTATCAGATGAATGAGATGATCTGGTACATCCATGTTTTTCAGTACGTTCCATAATTTGTTGTGATCGACGCAGTTAAAGGCTTTGGCGTAGACAATAAAGCAGAGGTACACATCTCTCTGGATTTCTCTCGCTTTTTCCATAATCCACCGAATGTTAGCAATTTGATCTCTAGTTCCTCTTCCTTTCCTAAATCCAGCTTGTTCTTCTGGTAGCGCTCGATCTAGATATTGGCGGAGCCTATTTTGTAAGATTTTGCCTATGATTATGTTTTATTACGAAGAAAAATCATTGTAGGGTGGTGTGACCAGATAGCTGCTCACTGGTCACAGGAACAGTCTCTCGGGCCTCTGAGCATCTGGTGCTGCTCGAGATGTGAACTACCTACGTTACCAATGCATGTACCGGTCTCTCCTGTTAGCGCGCGTCGGGCTGACTGCCCGTTACCTTGTTAACAGTCTCTCTGGCCTGTGTGCATCTGGCACGGCCAGAGATGTGAGGACAACGGGGCAGTTTTCGATCTCCACAGCCACTCTCGCTGTGTGCCACACAAACGAGTCCTGAGTGTTGACCTCTCTCTCCTGGCCTGCACGTTCGAGAGTAGGCGAGGTGGAGAGCGTGGCTGTGGATCCGAGCATGTCTGCCCTGCGGTCAGTGCGGAGACGTGATTGGAATTTTTTCTCGCCCGGTATAGGTTGTGGTGGTGGAGGAGCGTGGTTGTGTAGTCGTGCAAAACTGATTAAATAACTAATATGCGCCAATATACACTCCTGGAAATGGAAAAAAGAACACATTGACACCGGTGTGTCAGACCCACCATACGTGCTCTGGACACTGCGAGAGGGCTGTACAAGCAATGATCGATCACACGCACGGCACAGCGGACACACCAGGAACCGCGGTGTTGGCCGTCGAATGGCGCTAGCTGCGCAGCATTTGTGCACCGCCGCCGTCAGTGTCAGCCAGTTTGCCGCGGCATACGGAGCTCCATCGCAGTCTTTAACACTGGTAGCATGCCGCGACAGCGTGGACGTGAACCGTATGTGCAGTTGACGGACTTTGAGCGAGGGCGTATAGTGGGCATGCGGGAGGCCGGGTGGACGTACCGCCGAATTGCTCAACACGTGGGGCGTGAGGTCTCCACAGTACATCGATGTTGTCGCCAGTGGTCGGCGGAAGGTGCACGTGCCCGTCGACCTGGGACCGGACCGCAGCGACGCACGGATGCACGCCAAGACCGTAGGATCCTACGCAGTGCCGTAGGGGACCGCACCGCCACTTCCCAGCAAATTAGGGACACTGTTGCTCCTGGGGTATCGGCGAGGACCATTCGCAACCGTCTCCATGAAGCTGGGCTACGGTCCCGCACACCGTTAGGCCGTCTTCCGCTCACGCCCCAACATCGTGCAGCCCGCCTCCAGTGGTGTCGCGACAGGCGTGAATGGAGGGACGAATGGAGACGTGTCGTCTTCAGCGATGAGAGTCGCTTCTGCCTTGGTGCCAATGATGGTAGTATGCGTGTTTGGCGCCGTGCAGGTGAGCGCCACAATCAGGACTGCATACGACCGAGGCACACAGGGCCAACACCTGGCATCATGGTGTGGGGAGCGATCTCCTACACTGGCCGTACACCACTGGTGATCGTCGAGGGGACACTGAATAGTGCACGGTACATCCAAACCGTCATCGAATCCATCGTTCTACCATTCCTAGACCGGCAAGGGAACTTGCTGTTCTAACAGGACAATGCACGTCCGCATGTATCCCGTGCCACCCAACGTGCTCTAGAAGGTGTAAGTCAACTACCCTGGCCAGCAAGATCTCCGGATCTGTCCCCCATTGAGCATGTTTGGGACTGGATGAAGCGTCGTCTCACGCGGTCTGCACGTCCAGCACGAACGCAGGTCCAACTGAGGCGCCAGGTGGAAATGGCATGGCAGGCCGTTCCACAGGACTACATCCAGCATCTCTACGATCGTCTCCATGGGAGAATAGCAGCGAAAGGTGGATATACACTGTACTAGTGCCGACATTGTGCATGCTCTGTTGCCTGTGTCTATGTGCCTATGGTTCTGTCAGTGTGATCATGTGATGTATCTGATCCCAGGAATGTGTCAATAAAGTTTCCCCTTCCTGGGACAATGAATTCACGGTGTTCTTATTTCAATTTCCAGGAGTGTATTATTACCATTGATTTGAACTGCGTGTCCTGAAATCCTTCCTCTCCAGCACAGTCATTTTCTCACCACTATCCAGGTGAGGGTGAAGTGGGAGAGGGGAGGGAAGCGCTGGGGATCTCCTAGGAGGGGGAAAAATGGCTCTGAACTGAGCAACTGCCCCTTTTCCTAAAGGGGTGTAGAAGAAGGGGGAAGGGGTTGGGATGGGGGTTTCTGAGAAAGACTGATTATTCCCAGGGGATCATAAATCAGCCATCAGGGGTCGTTAACGACTTATCAGACAATAGGTTAAGGGGATGGGGTGGTTCAATTGAGCAATTTAATTAATTTGCATAATTAATTTGATACTAATTTGATATAAAGAGGAGGATGGGAGAAACTGGCACGGTAGGTTAAGGGGACAGGGTACATTGGAAAAGCCCATAACAGAGCATTAGGTACAGTGTTGGCATGGAGCAGAACAATGCCTTAAGCAATGTCGTTCAAAAAGGTGGCTCCGTTAATTCTTTGGCCCACTACTGATGGTTAGATCTCGGGGAAGCAATTTGTAGTACACCATAGTGTTACTTTTCTAGCAGATGCGTGACACTATCCTTTGTGAATGTGCGCAGGTCTTTATATGGTGAGTTGCTGCTTCGCTTGGACTCAACTATTCCTTTCCTTTCCCTATATAAGGTTATAGACACCGTTTCCCATCACTAATAACTATACAGGATAGGAACGATCGGTATTGTTCACGAACCAGCTCATGACAAGCAAACAGAGATGCACACTTGGCCACCTGCTGATTTTTGTGATTTTGTCTTAGAGCATGCCGATTTCTGAACCTTTTCCACTACATGCAAATGTCGCACGATGATGGCGGTGATCACCGCCCTCACATTTATCCAATTCTCGAGCAGACTGATGCGGGTCGTTGTAGATTATTACCTTTAAACTATCTGCATCAAATTCCAAAGGTCTTCTTGAACATAGAGAGTCACTAATGTCAAAACGGATCCCCCTTACAACGAGAAAGTTTCTTGCCGTGCTGCGTCTAGTGGTATTATTCACGTCCATGGCGTCAAAGTTTCTGGCTGCTTCCCTTGCTGTGATACCCCTATTGAACTGAAACAGAAGATTATGTCGTAATGTTCCAATTTCACCACAATCAACTTACGCACCAGTCTTAAAGATTTTTGATTTCGACGAAAGTAAAATGTTGCAGCGCCTACAGATGACAAGCTACATCTATTATTCAGCTGGATTGTATCAAATGAATATAGTATCTGCAGTGCATTGAGCGGTGGTACCCGACACTCTTACTTTAACAACTTTGTCAGACAGATTAATATTCATATTTTAGGTCTCGATCTCGGTGTTACCCAGTACTACATTTCGTATGGTTTATGACATTTTTCAGATGAGGAAGGTGTGGGCAGAGTTTACTTATATCTGCATGTGTAACTTGTAGAGAACTTGTACCCGAGGGGTCGTAGTGCAGGCGACAGAGAACGTGGAGAGAGAAATGGTTTGGGGGCCACAAATGCGGCGACCAGGCTGTGCGAGTGATTCTAGGCAGCATCACTCAGTGGGTCAGTTCTGCAGCGGGACTTCCGGGCGTAGCACCCTTACTCGTCCTGAGGCGGCCGTCTGACGTCTGAACGTTCGACATTTCCAGCGCGCACCGTCGTGCCTGAGAGACAAATTGGTTTGGTCGGACCAGTGAACGGGTGCACATCACGCTGAAATCTGCCGGGATCTCAGCGCTGTGGTAGGCAAGTTTCCCGCGTTCTGGTAATCAGAACGTCTGACCGCATGGCTTCCATATTTTGGTGGACGCGTCAGCGCGCCGCTCCTCGCCCACGCACGTCTGAATCAAGGTGAAAGGGTAAAGTATTGCTGCACCGGCGAAGAATTTGTACAGCTTCCACCCCAAACACCGTTTCTTTTCTCATTTGTCTTTTTCATTTTTGTGTAAGGTTTATCAGCTAGTTGTAGTTACAAAAGGATTAATAAAACTAGTCAATATTTTGTATACTTTCTCATTCATACTCCCTCAACGATTCACTGTTTTTATTTTATTGTGGTGGTATATGGGTACACCAGCAATTTAAGGTTCAATCTTACTAATTAATAATTTGGTTAGTAATTTGAGTTGTTGGAACACGTGAGGCAGTAATGACCCTACGACTTATATTAGAAAATAGATTAAGGAAAGGCAAACCTACGTTTCTAGCATTTGAAGACTTAGAGGAAGCTTTTGACAATGTTGACTGGAATACTCTCTTTCAAATTCTGAAGGTGGCAGGGGTAAAATACAGGGAGCGAAAGGCTATTTACAATTTGTACAGAAAGCAGACGGCAGTTATAAGAGTCGAGGGACATAAAAGGGAAGCAGTGGTTAGGAAGGGAGTAAGACAGGGTTGTAGCCTCTCCCCGATGTTATTCAATCTGTATATTGAGCAAGCAATAAAGGAAACAAAAGAAAAATTCGGAGTAGGTATTAAATTCTATTCAATCTGTATACTGAGCAAGCAATAAAGGAAACAAAACAAAAATTCGGAGTAGGTATTAAAATCCATGGAAAATAAATAAAAACTTTGAGGTTCGCCGATGACATTGTAACTCTGTCAGAGACAGCAAAGGACTTAAAGAGCTGTTGAACGGAATGGACAGTTTCTTGAAAGGAGAATATAAGACGAACATCAACAAAAGGAAAACGAGGATAATGGAATGTATTCGAATTAAGTCGGGTGATGCTGAGGGAATTAGATTAGGAAATGAGACACTTAAATTAGTAAAGGAGTTTTGCTATTTGGGGAGCAAAACAACTCATTATGGTCGAAGTAGAGAGGCAATGGCAAGGAAAGCGTTTGTGAAGAAGAGAAATTTGTTAACATCGAGTATAGATTTAAGTGTCAGGAAGTCGTTTCTGAAAGTATTTGTATGGAGTGTAGCCATGTATGGAAGTGAAGCATGGGCGATAAATAGTTTGGACAAAAAGAGAATAGAAGCTTTCGAAATGTGGCGCTACAGAAGAATGCTGAAGATTAGATGGGTAGATCTTATAACTAATGATTAGGTAGAATACAACTGGGGAGAAGAGAAGTTTGTAGCACAACTTGACAAGAAGAAGGGACCGGTTGGTAGGACATGTTCTGAGGCATCAGGGGATCACAAATTTAGCACTGGAGGGCAGCGTGGAGGGTAAAAATCGTAGAGGGAGACCAAGAGATGAAAACAGCAAGCAGATTCAGAAGGATGTAGGATGCAGTAAGTACTGGGGGATGAAGAAGCTTGGACAGGATGGAGTAGCATGTAGAGCTGCATCAAACCAGTCTCAGGACTGAAGACCACAACATCAACAACAACATTAATTTGAGTTCTAAAACTGACCATAGACGTAGGCAACAAAAGTACGATGTGTAAATTCACTAATTCAAATGTAAACAATTGAGGGTGTAGCTCACGATTTGAAGGTTATTGAGAAGACAATACTTTTCTTTGCGTAAAGATAATAACACTGAGCAGCACAGAGATTTATTTATGATTAAAGCAAGCGATGAAGTACAGCATGTGGACCTCACTTTCTTAGCGTACTTTTTCTTTCCTTTATTGTGCCAAAAATGCGTTTTTTGTAACTTCAGGATAGAAGTAGATCATGCCCCGAAAATGCGTGAAGGATCTTGGAGCAGAGGAAAATTGACGCTATAAACAAGATTTTCTGCGTGAAACAGTGAGAAATGTAAACCACAATGAAATGACTCTGCCCAAAGCTTTTTTAAATGCGTTGTGATAAAGATACCGTGTCCTCTATTTCGTCAATAGTGACAAAAGAGACAGATATAATGTAGGAAGGAATATGGAGGTAGATAAAGAAACTGCTATGATCAGTTTTTGAGGAAAAAAGATAGCAATAAATAGAGATTTTTCTGTTTGCTGATGTTGTTGACATTCAAATGGTTTCCTTATCAAACATCATTGAAAGTTGTGAGGGGGCGTTGTTATGATATCACGGACAAGTTCATAAAAAGTATTGGTCTTTTTTCTGTATTATCAAATGTAATTTTTGTGTTAAAGTGAAAGGTCTCTGTTGGATTCCTTTCATGTTAATTTCTGAAATCTGTTGTCATTTACGGCATAAATTCCTCTTCTAAATTTACTGTGGTGTTTCTGACTATCTGGGAGGAGACTGAGCAGTGAAACGTGTTACTTTTACACATAAACAAGAACGATCTGTCACACTACTACACTTTAAAACACAGTTTATATGTAATTAATGTCACACAGTCTCATACGGAACCTACATCCGCTTTCTTTTATATACTGTATATGATAAGATACTGTCATCCCCCTTCCCTTCTGTGTGAGAGGATGAATGAGCAAATGTATTTGTAGTTGCATGCTGGATGGTAGCAGACAAGCCTGTCTGCTAGAGAACAGTAGGACCAACGTCGGAACAGGTAGCTACGCTTTCTAAAAGCAAAGAGGTTTCTATCCTTAGTATGGTCCTGTCTGTCCCTTGTCATGTTGGTATAGGAAGCTGCCCCTCTGGCCACTTCCGTTTTGTATCTGGAAGCACCCTTGGTAGGAGCCCAGGTCAGTCTGTCCGCGGCGAGCGTCTGAAGTGATAAGATCTCCGGCTAAGCGCGTGTCTGCTAAGTCCGTAGGACAATGGATTTCTTAAGTTCAGCCTAACTGAAAATTTAATCACCTTTATTTCAGGTTTAGCTCTAAAATATCTAATGTTATCTTAAATTGCAACGCAGTGTGATTCGAGTGTACAGTTCAGAATATCTTCCAGTAGTTGCTTTGTCACTACTTTGTGAGTAAAGTGGAACCACGTGTTGATCAGTAACTCTAAGATCATCAATCTTAAATGCGAATGTGCGTAAGATTATAATGTCTCGTCTTGACAATATTTTTCAATATAGCAATTTTTGTTCATGTTCAATCCACGTGGGGTGTACTTTGTGAGACCAGTACCACGTGCTTATACAATTGTTTGACCCATCAGGTTAATAGTAAGACGTTAGTAACCAGTTCGAGGTTTTTCTTTTGTAAATTGCTTTTCGATCTAATTTATTTTAATAATCAAAATTATTGTGGAGTTACACTCTTTGTGTAAACCAAGTTGACCACGTGGAGCATGTGGTGTAATCATCAAAGTAGCCCTCAGCTATTCTTTTCGGGAAGATTTCACAGAGAATTAGTATGAATTTAGTATACCAGTGTGTGGTAATTACATGACAGACAGGATTGCGCTACGAACGTAACTTCTTTGGGTGAAAATTGAATCGGTTGGTAGTGGTTAATTTCCTCTTGCATATGTTTCAACGTTCTTCGTGTGTTATTTTAATGCAGTGTTGTATGCAGTCTCCCAATCTCGGCTCCATATTTCATGTGTTCTGTAAGATTACAAACTCACATTTTCACAATCCTAAATAAGGCACCAGTTTAGTTATGAATCAAGTTTAATATGCTGAAATTTCAATGATCAATGTTAAAATAAATTTTCAAATATAAACTGATTTATTTCTTTTTATTTCTCTTTTTCATATATATATCACCGGTTGTCGTATGACTATTAAAAGATTATAATTAATGTTAGTCTGGTTGGGAATTTGGTAAGCTAGACTGGATACCTGGTGAAACAGTTGCTCAGTAATGCAAGGTTAACTTCCCCAGACAGCTCACAGCTTTTAACCCTCTTTTATTGCCTATCAGCACCGCTTTCATAGCAAATTAAACCAACTACGTTACAAAAGGTATTTTTGAATTAAATATATACCACTATTTCTTCTAAACAGTCTTAGTGATCCATTTTCCATCTTGAACGGGCTGAATTGGTTTAAATATGAAAACACATATGTGATCTGCTTTCCCTGAAGTAGTGGGGTAAAGTGGATAAGACTTCTAAAATTTGTGTGTAGGTAATCGTGTCTGTAAAAATATAATGTACTGCCTTCTGAAAGATCATAAATGTAGAATACCAGCAGTTTTTTGCAGTTTATCATCAATCGATTAACTCCTCATTTCTTAAGAAAACTTCAAATTTGATCCGCTTTACCCCAGATTAGTATGTGGCCAATTTTCACTGTGCCAAATAGCAAAGAAAATGTTCTCATCTCCGTCCGCTTATGCTTCACATCCCTTTCTTTTCCCCTATCTTCATTAACTGTTTTATCGCGTTTCTCTCTTTCTCACTTTCCCTCCTTCATCCCTTCTCTGATGCCCATTGGTGCTAGAGCTAATAGTTTAAAACTAGCTACCTGTGACTTGTCTTTATTGTTGTACTTCTCATAAATGATTCTAAACTGTGCATTTGTTTTCTAAAATATAGTAAACTTTAAATGTTATATATACTCTATAATGAGGTGACAAAAGTCATGGGATACCTCCTAACAGCCAGCCATTGTGGCCGAGCGGTTCTAGGCACTTCAGTCTGGAACCGCGCTACCGCTACGTCGCTGGTTCGAATCCTGCCTCGGGTATGGTTGTGTGTCATGTCCTTAGGTTAGTTTGAATACTGTTAATGTATGGCAGCACAATAGATCGAAGCGCCAGAGATTTGTACAGATTTGCAGTCAGGATGCTTGCGATAGCCACGAGTGTGCTCCTGCTGTCACACGAAATCGCATGGCAGACCATGACTCTAGGTGAAACTTCCTGGCAGATTAAAACTGTGTGCCCGACCGAGACTCGAACTCGGGACCTTTGCCTTTCGCGGGCAAGTGCTCTACCATCTGAGCTACCGAAGCACGACTCACGCCCGGTACTCACACCTTTACTTCTGCCAGTATCTCGTCTCCTACCTTCCAAACTTTACAGAAGCTCTCCTGCGAACCTTGCAGAACTAGCACTCCTGAAAGAAAGGATATAGCGGAGACATGGCTTAGCCACAGCCTGGGGGATGTTTCCAGAATGAGATTTTCACTCTGCATCGGAGTGTGCGCTGATATGAAACTTCCTGGCAGATTAAAACTGTGTGCCCGACCGAGACTCGAACTCGGGACCTTTGCCTTTCGCGGGCAAGTGCTCTACCATCTGAGCTACCGAAGCACGACTCACGCCCGGTACTCACAGCCTTACTTCTGGGTTTCGCGGGCAAGTGCTCTACCATCTGAGCTACCGAAGCACGACTCACGCCCGGTACTCACAGCCTTACTTCTGCCAGAAGTAAGGCTGTGAGTACCGGGCGTGAGTCGTGCTTCGGTAGCTCAGATGGTAGAGCACTTGCCCGCGAAAGACAAAGGTCCCGAGTCTCGGTCGGGCACACAGTTTTAATCTGCCAGGAAGTTTCATATCAGCGCACACTCCGCTGCAGAGTGAAAATCTCATTCATGACTCTAGGTGTTGGTCCAGCTAGTGTGGCGTGCAGACAGGTTGGATGCCTGGCCTCCTTCTAATCAACAAGCGCCCATCACTGGCACAGAGGCAGAACCATCTTTCAACGGAAAACACAATAGACCTTCACCCTGCCCAGCAGTGATCCCTCACTTGACACCACTTAAGTCATAAATGGCAGTTGTTAGGGGTCAGTGGAATGCACGCTACAGGGCGTCTGGATCGGAACTGTCCTTGAAGTAGCCGACTTTTGACAGTTCGTTGTGTCACTGTGGTTCCAACTGCTGCAGGTACAGTACGTGCGCCAGAGCCATACACCGATCACAACGGTCTTCCCCCTCGATAGTGTCGCGTGGCTGTCGGGAGCTCTGTCTCCTTGCGACCGCACATTCTCGTCACCGCCGATGCCAGCAATTACATACCGTGGTTCAAATGGCTCTGAGCACTATGGGACTTAACATCTATCGTCATCAGTCCCCTAGAACTTAGAACTACTTAAACCTAACTAACCTAAGGACAGCACACAACACCCAGCCATCACGAGGCAGAGAAAATCCCTGACCCCGCCGGGAATCGAACCCGGGAACCCGGGCGTGGGAAGCGAGAACGCTACCGCACGACCACGAGATGCGGGCCACACACACATACCGTGGTGTGGTGTGCGCACTGTAAGACCTTTGGTACACACACCATCAGATTATATGACTTGTCGTTCTAATGAAGTACGCGAGTGTCAGAGATATGTCTAGTGGTCTTATCGTGGCGTGTTTATCTTCTGCCGTTAGGTCAGACGATAGAAGTGCCACTTGCACGCTTAGAGTAGCAGATTGACGGTGACCAACTTTAAACAGAACTTGACTAATTTTCACACACATTTATTAAAATACACTCCTGGAAATTGAAATAAGAACACCGTGAATTCATTGTCCCAGGAAGGGGAAACTTTATTGACACATTCCTGGGGTCAGATACATCACATGATCACACTGACAGAACCACAGGCACATAGACACAGGCAACAGAGCATGCACAATGTCGGCACTAGTACAGTGTATATCCACCTTTCGCAGCAATGCAGGCTGCTATTCTCCCATGGAGACGATCGTAGAGATGCTGGATGTAGTCCTGTGGAACGGCTTGCCATGCCATTTCCACCTGGCGCCTCAGTTGGACCAGCGTTCGTGCTGGACGTGCAGACCGCGTGAGACGACGCTTCATCCAGTCCCAAACATGCTCAATGGGGGACAGATCCGGAGATCTTGCTGGCCAGGGTAGTTGACTTACACCTTCTAGAGCACGTTGGGTGGCACGGGATACATGCGGACATGCATTGTCCTGTTGGAACAGCAAGTTCCCTTGCCGGTCTAGGAATGGTAAAACGATGGGTTCGATGACGGTTTGGATGTACCGTGCACTATTCAGTGTCCCCTCGACGATCACCAGTGGTGTACGGCCAGTGTAGGAGATCGCTCCCCACACCATGATGCCGGGTGTTGGCCCTGTGTGCCTCGGTCGTATGCAGTCCTGATTGTGGCGCTCACCTGCACGGCGCCAAACACGCATACGACCATCATTGGCACCAAGGCAGAAGCGACTCGCATGGAGCTTCATGGAGACGGTTGCGAATGGTCCTCGCCGATACCCCAGGAGCAACAGTGTCCCTAATTTGCTGGGAAGTGGCGGTGCGGTCCCCTACGGCACTGCGTAGGATCCTACGGTCTTGGCGTGCATCCGTGCGTCGCTGCGGTCCGATCCCAGGTCGACGGGCACGTGCACCTTCCGCCGACCACTGGCGACAACATCGATGTACTGTGGAGACCTCACGCCCCACGTGTTGAGCAATTCAGCGGTACGTCCACCCGGCCTCCCGCATGCCCACTATACGCCCTCGCTCAAAGTCCGTCAACTGCACATACGGTTCACGTCCACGCTGTCGCGGCATGCTACCAGTGTTAAAGACTGCGATGGAGCTCCGTATGCCACGGCAAACTGGCTGACACTGACGGCGGCGGTGCACAAATGCTGCGCAGCTAGCGCCATTGGATGGCCAACACCGCGGTTCCTGGTGTGTCTGCTGTGCCGTGCGTGTGATCATTGCTTGTACGGCCCTCTCGCAGTGTCCGGAGCAAGTATGGTGGGTCTGACACACCGGTGTCAATGCGTTCTTTTTTCCATTTCCAGGAGTGTAATAAAAAGAGTAGACATTACGTAACTTGATTCTAGATGCTGTTTGCAATTGACAATCTGAAGTTCCTTTGGTCTTGGTACATTAATCTTAATCTCACATATCTCTGATACTTGACGAAGTGTCTATACATTTCTCTTCATGGTTATGTAAAGGAATATGATAATCTTATTAGGCGCAGACTGAAACTTGACTACAGACTAATGCAGACTGATTAATCGGAGGTCTGTACACTCGTTATAATACCTCGAGCGTTCAGGTATTACTGCACGAGTGTGATCCACAAGGAGAAAAGGTTCTACGTTAGCAGCAATCTCATTGGTTGCGTTACATATTAATACGCGGATCGGCGGAAGCAGAATTTGGTCCGTCTCTAAGACAGCGCCATCTCGTAGTGCGGAGACGGACGAGCGGTGCGCCTGCGCTGTTGTGCTTAGCGGGGCGCGCTCTAGTGGCAAAGTTGTGTACGCGCTGACTACGCGGAACTATGTACACAACACGTGGCTACCTAGACTCCTTCCAAGTCCTTCTGCAGTGTTGGAGAAGGAACATCTCGCTTCCTGTAGGCCTGTTAAAATGGTTCAAATGGCTCTGAGCACTATGGGACTTAACATCTGAGGTCATCAGTCCCCTAGAACTTAGAACTACTGAAACCTAAGGACATCACACACATCCATGACAGAGGCAGGATTCGAATCTGCGACCGTAGCAGTCGTTCGGTTCCGGACTGAAGCGTCTAGAACCGCTCGGCCACCGCGGCCGGCCTGCAACAAGACCTCGTTCAAACTCATTGAGGTGCTGATAATGGCCTCTTTGTCGCCTTAAAGGCTTTCTTAATTAATATGAACTAACCACGTCCAGTCTCAAAGGAAACAAATGTTCACGAACGTTACACCGTGTTTTTAAAGCAAACCTGTTTTTCGTCCTCGTGCAGGCCCACTCTTAGGAGACTGGCGCTAAATATGAATGGACATCATATTTCAGATGCACAAACACGCCCAGAAACTTTCGTTTATGTCGCACAAGTGCTTACAAATACTACATATTTTTTACTGAGTATGATATAAAAATACTGTCTACTCGTATCCCTTAATTGCGGAAACTATAAAAGATAAAAATGGTTTCAGCGCAAAATCTCGTGAAGTTTTTGACGAATTTACTTCAAATTTTTGCATAGTATTTTGGTAAACATTCGGATTGAGGCAGACTATGTATTCTCTAACATACGTGATATATTAACAGATACAGTACATAACAGGGATAAGTTGTTTTTTGCTAAAAATCTCGAAAAATTCCTGACCGACTTACTTAAAATTGTTAGCGTTCTCGCTTCCCGCGCCCCGGTTCCCGGGTTCGATTCCCGGCGGGGTCAGGGATTTTCTCTGCCTCGTGATGACTGGGTGTTGTGTGACGTCCTTAGGTTAGTTAGGTTTAAGTAGTTCTAAGTTCTAGGGGACTGATAACGATAGATGTTAAGTCCCACAGTGCTCAGAGCCATTTCAACCATTTAAAATTCTTACACAATAATAAACTTTGAGAGGAGCATAGACTATATTTTTTAAAGAATAATGCATATGTTTTCTATTGTAGGAAACTATGAGAAAGAAAATGTTTCGCTGTGCTGTGAAAACGAGCAGTTTCGCTTTCTTTCTCGCAGTCGGCATTAAGCAGGAATGGCAAGTTGACCGCTCCATTCTAGACTTTCCATTCTGTGAAGACGCGCCAGAGGTAGACATACAGTAGGTCTCCAACAAGACAGGTCATTCTGCATATCCTTCTGTAGACCGTTTGCCTTGGTACAACACGTACAGTGGATGCTGCTAGGTCAGATGCCAGTTGCCGTGCCGTGCCGTGCCGCCGTGCCCTTACAGCCAAAAAACGGTCTTCTCTTTCTGATACAAAGGGCTCTGAGCACTATGGGACTTAACATCTATGGTCATCAGTCCCCTAGAACTTAGAACTACTTAAACCTAACTAACCTAAGGACACCACACAACACCGAGTCACCACGAGGCAGAGAAAATCCCTGACCCCGCCGGGAATCGAACCCGGAACCCGCGCGCGGGAAGCGAGAACGCTACCGCACGACCACGAGCTGCGGACTCTCTTTCTGATGTTACGCTATAAACTGTCTCCACATCCAAAAAACAACAGAACGATTCACATTGAGCCCCCGGGCCACATTAAGTTTGTGATTGTTCTGCTTCCATTCTTCCCATGGCACTTCACGCCAACAATGACATCAGGGCACCTATCAAACGGGATAATGTTTGCCGAGTACTCCGACATCCACTGTTGCTATGTACACTGTCAGAGACGGTGAAGTATGGCACAGAAAGGACGCCTACCACGCTGAAATGTACACTCCTGGAAATTGAAATAAGAACACCGTGAATTCATTGTCCCAGGAAGGGGAAACTTTATTGACACATTCCTGGGGTCAGATACATCACATGATCACACTGACAGAACCACAGGCACATAGACACAGGCAACAGAGCATGCACAATGTCGGCACTAGTACAGTGTATATCCACCTTTCGCAGCAATGCAGGCTGCTATTCTCCCATGGAGACGATCGTAGAGATGCTGGATGTAGTCCTGTGGAACGGCTTGCCATGCCATTTCCACCTGGCGCCTCAGTTGGACCAGCGTTCGTGCTGGACGTGCAGACCGTGTGAGACGACGCTTCATCCAGTCCCAAACATGCTCAATGGGGGACAGATCCGGATATCTTGCTGGCCAGGGTAGTTGACTTACACCTTCTAGAGCACGTTGGGTGGCACGGGATACATGCGGACGTGCATTGTCCTGTTGGAACAGCAAGTTCCCTTGCCGGTCTAGGAATGGTAGAACGATGGCTTCGATGACGGTTTGGATGTACCGTGCACTATGCAGTGTCCCCTCGACGATCACCAGTGGTGTACGGCCAGTGTAGGAGATCGCTCCCCACACCATGATGCCGGGTGTTGGCCCTGTGTGCCTCGGTCGTATGCAGTCCTGATTGTGGCGCTCACCTGCACGGCGCCAAACACGCATACGACCATCATTGGCACCAAGGCAGAAGCGACTCTCATCGCTGAAGACGACACGTCTCCATTCGTCCCTCCATTTACGCCTGTCGCGACACCACTGGAGGCGGGCTGCACGATGTTGGGGCGTGAGCGGAAGACGGCCTAACGGTGTGCGGGACCGTAGCCCAGCTTCATGGAGACGGTTGCGAATGGTCCTCGCCGATACCCCAGGAGCAACAGTGTCCCTAATTTGCTGGGAAGTGGCGGTGCGGTCCCCTACGGCACTGCGTAGGATCCTACGGTCTTGGCGTGCATCCGTGCGTCGCTGCGGTCCGGTCCCAGGTCGACGGGCACGTGCACCTTCCGCCGACCACTGGCGACAGCATCGATGTACTGTGGAGACCTCACGCCCCACGTGTTGAGCAATTCGGCGATACGTCCACCCGGCCTCCCGCATGCCCACTATACGCCCTCGCTCAAAGTCCGTCAACTGCTCATACGGTTCACGTCCACGCTGTCGCGGCATGCTACCAGTGTTAAAGACTGCGATGGAGCTCCGTATGCCACGGCAAACTGGCTGACACTGACGGCGGCTGTGCACAAATGCTTCGCAGCTAGCGCCATTGGACGGCCAACACCGCGGTTCCTGGTGTGTCCGCTGTGCCGTGCGTGTGATCATTGCTTGTACAGCCCTCTCGCAGTGTCCGGAGCAAGTATGGTGGGTCTGACACACCGGTGTCAATGTGTTCTTTTTTCCATTTCCCGGAGTGTATAAGATGCAAACTGTAAAACATGTGAATCTTATGAAATTGCACGTAAGCGTACATATGCAGTACAATAAGAGATAAGTACAAATATTAGATTAGAATTGTACATCCTACTTTTTATTTTTCGTCTGTTGTCAACTGGAAAGATATGACCATAAAATTTAATTTTTTATTTTTAGTTGCGGTAAATATAACTATTTCTGTGTGTCATAAAACTGTAGTACTTTCCTTTGCAAAAAATCTGTACGTCGTCATTTTTCGTATCAGTATCAGTATCAGTAATACCTGTGTAAGTCGCTCGTAATTTTATCTGCGTTTGAGACGTTCAGTATCACCTGATAACGGCCTGAGAAGTCGAAAGCCAGTTCACGACCAAATAAATATTATTTCACAGAAGACTAGGCTAGGAAAATGCTTTCTGTTTAATATTAAGTTTATAAATAAATAAAAAACAACGAATGAAATAAGAACTTTTCTTAAGCATGGGCCATGGGGGAAATTTGAGCTCAGTTACATAGGTTTTCTTGCAGAGGGCAGTAACGTTTATTATAACGTTTCTTCTTCTGTGATAATGTCATTTCTTGCTATTAATTATGAGACACCCTAGACTTACAAGAATAAACGCTGTAGCGGTTCTGTTATTTTCAATTCGCGAACGTATCGTAAAAGTTTATCAGTTCCGTTTTGAACGGGTTAACCTGTACTAATAGGGGCCTAACAGAAAAACCTTCTGATGACGTAAATGTTCCAGATTAAAAGTCGCACTAGGCCACCAAAATACGCCAGATGCGTGCGTTTTAACAGTTCAGCTTCTTTCGGCATTTGCTCTGCCACTCATGGCTTCTAATAAAGCAAAGAATTCTGTGAATAAATAGTTATTCCGGTTTCGCGTAGCACTTACTAAATAAAACGAAAACTGCAGTGAATTTGACTGGATGTAAATATCACATAGTCACACAAATGCTCTCAGCATGCAAAAGAAAACGACAAACTACAGAACAGCTAAATTCCACGCGAATTAAAAAGATTTACAGTTACTGCGCCTTTTTAAAGAAAAGCAGTCAATATTAACTTCAGTTATTAGCACTTGTCCTGGCCTGGCGCAAATAAAATATACATCAGTCGGAGAAGAACACAAAATTCAGAGATAGGCGTGTGCAAAGTTACACGGCGAGCGACATCCAGGTTGGTATCCCATCGCTGTCCGGGGTGTCTCAGTTCGCATCGGGACTCATCACTGAAGACAATTCTGCTGCAGCCAACAGGACTGCAGGCCGAATACGTGCCTGGAGACGAGTCTGACAGCGATGGGATAGCAGCCTGGATGTCGCTCGCCGTGTCCCTCCACATTCAGGAGTGATGGTCTGGGGTGCCGCTTCTTTTCTTATCAGGACCCTCTGGGTTGTCATCCGCGGCGCCCACACACCACGGCGGTACGTCGACGATACTCTACGGCCCGTTTTGTTGCCCTTCATTGCAACCCTTCCTGGTCTTACATTTCAGCAAGCTATTGCCCGGCCGGAATTTGGCACGAAATATCTCTTGTGTATGTCCCAGAGGTGGTCCAATGCGTCACTGACTTTTCACTTCGCATAGATTTTTCTCTCGAATAAATCATCCAATTTTTCTGAAACTGTAATCATTTATTTATACACTCCTGGAAATGGAAAAAAGAACACATTGACACCGGTGTGTCAGACCCACCATACTTGCTCCGGACACTGCGAGAGGGCTGTACAAGCAATGATCACACGCACGGCACAGCGGACACACCAGGAACCGCGGTGTTGGCCGTCGAATGGCGCTAGCTGCGCAGCATTTGTGCACCGCCGCCGTCAGTGTCAGCCAGTTTGCCGTGGCATACGGAGCTCCATCGCAGTCTTTAACACTGGTAGCATGCCGCCACAGTGTGGACGTGAACCGTATGTGCAGTTGACGGACTTTGAGCGAGGGCGTATAGTGGGCATGCGGGAGGCCGGGTGGACGTACCGCCGAATTGCTCAGCACGTGGGGCGTGAGGTCTCCACAGTACATCGATGTTGTCGCCAGTGGTCGGCGGAAGGTGCACGTGCCCGTCGACCTGGGACCGGACCGCAGCGACGCACGGATGCACGCCAAGACCGTAGGATCCTACGCAGTGCCGTAGGGGACCGCACCGCCACTTCCCAGCAAATTAGGGACACTGTTGCTCCTGGGGTATCGGCGAGGACCATTCGCAACCGTCTCCATGAAGCTGGGCTACGGTCCCGCACACCGTTAGGCCGTCTTCCGCTCACGCCCCAACATCGTGCAGCCCGCCTCCAGTGGTGTCGCGACAGGCGTGAATTGAGGGACGAATGGAGACGTGTCGTCTTCAGCGATGAGAGTCGCTTCTGCCTTGGTGCCAATGATGGTCGTATGCGTGTTTGGCGCCGTGCAGGTGAGCGCCACAATCAGGACTGCATACGACCGAGGCACACAGGGCCAACACCCGGCATCATGGTGTGGGGAGCGATCTCCTACACTGGCCGTACACCACTGGTGATCGTCGAGGGGACACTGAATAGTGCACGGTACATCCAAACCGTCATCGAACCCATCGTTCTACCATTCCTAGACCGGCAAGGGAACTTGCTGTTCCAACAGGACAATGCACGTCCGCATGTATCCCGTGCCACCCAACGTGCTCTAGAAGGTGTAAGTCAACTACCCTGGCCAGCAAGATATCCGGATCTGTCCCCCATTGAGCATGTTTGGGACTGGATGAAGCGTCGTCTCACGCGGTCTGCACGTCCAGCATGAACGCTGGTCCAACTGAGGCGCCAGGTGGAAATGGCATGGCAAGCCGTTCCACAGGACTACATCCAGCATCTCTACGATCGTCTCCATGGGAGAATAGCAGCCTGCATTGCTGCGAAAGGTGGATATACACTGTACTAGTGCCGACATTGTGCATGCTCTGTTGCCTGTGTCTATGTGCCTGTGGTTCTGTCAGTGTGATCATGTGATGTATCTGACCCCAGGAATGTGTCAATAAAGTTTCCCCTTCCTGGGACAATGAATTCACGGTGTTCTTATTTCAATTTCCAGGAGTGTACATCACATCCACCGATTTCTGTTCCATTCGTAATTCCTTTGTGGTGCATCGTTTCTTTTGCTTTAGATGATTTAGATTTATAGCACAAAACTCAGCAAACATTTTCTATACATGTTACTGGTTCCATTGTTGAATTATTACCTTAGGGAGGGGTAAACGGGCGAATGTAAGCGGGCAGTTACAACGCCAGCTATAGTAAAATGTTCCGGGCGGGAGTGGTAGGCGGAGGGGAGGGGCGGGGGGGTGGGGTGGAGGCGCTGTTGGTTGAGCTCCATGCCACCCACTTCCCTCCAGCCCTTCCCCCGCCCCCCGACATTTTCTTGTATCTCCGTTTGCCTCAACAGCCCAATAAATACACTCATATTCAAAAAATAGCAGAACGCCTTCAACAAGTAGATATAGGACGTTAATATTCATAGGACACGCATCACGCATGTTCAAATTCAAATGGCTCTAAGCACTATGGGACTTATCTGAGGTCATCAGTCCGCTAGACTTAGAACTATTTAAACCTAACTAACCTAAGGACATCACAAACATCCATGCCCGAGGCAGGATTCGAAGCTGCGACCATAGCAGTAGCGCGGTTCCGGACTGAATCGCGCAGAACCGCTTGGCCACAGCGGCCGGCCTTAGTATGTTCTGCAGAAATGATTACCATTCCAGTCATCTTGGTTCAGCATGTGTCCTGTTGCATAGTAGGCACAGGGTCTGTCACTGGCCCTGATGACTTGTTCCATGCGTGATGGCATCGACGCGTATAAGGCGTGAGTGGATTTCTGCCTTATAGCCACCCATGCTGCATTCACTTGGCTCCAAAGTTCATCTGTGGTGGTTTGCCTGTGGATCACATCATTGCACCCATCGTTTCAGCATGTCTCACACATTTTCGATTGGCGACAAATCTGGTGACTTGGCGGATCATAGCAGAACAGGCGTGACTACCTGTGACACCAAGATGGCACATGTTTGTGCAGGAACATGTGGTCTTGCGTTCTCTTGTTGGAAAATGGTGTATGCGGAGTTGCACAGAAAGGACATGGCTAAGGGGCGCAGGATGTCGTTCATGTAAGTCGCACTGGTCAGACTACCCTAGACACGCACCAACTGTGATTTGTGCCCAATAGCTCCACATATCACAAGGTCTTGATTTGGCACTGTATGTCTTGTGCGAATCCAGTCACTGTGATGCCGCTCCCGATGTCTGCGGCGAACCAAAATGCGGCCATCATTTTCGAGGTAAGCAGAAACTGGAATCGTCCGAAAACACTATGTGATGCCATTCCGGTGCACAGTGACGAAGTTCCATACACCATTGCCGTTGGCATGTTTCTACAGATTTGTCACAGGTAGCCAGAGGAGCAGACGACAAGCACGAAACCCATGTCGTAACAAACGGCGACGGACTGTCACCGCTGATAGTGTACGATGTGTTACACTGATCCACAATTGCGCCAGAGCCGAGGAGGATCTACATCTGCAACTACATGCATACTCCGCAATCCACCTTACCGTGCGTGGCGGAGGGTACCTCGTACCACAACTAGCATCTTCTCTTCTTGTTCCACTCCCAAACAGAATGAGGGGAAAATTGACTGCCCATATGCCTCTGTACGAGCCCTAATCTCTCTTATCTTATCTTTGTGGTCTTTCCGCGAAATATAAGTTGGCGGCAGTAAAATTGTACTGCAGTCAGCCTCAAATGCTGGTTCTCTAAATTTCCTCAGCAGCGATTCACGAAAAGAACGCCTCCTTTCCTCCAGAGACTCCCACCCGAGTTCCTGAAGCATTTCCGTAACACTCGCGTGATGATCAAACCTGCCAGAAACAAATCTAGCAGCCCGCCTCTGAATTGCTTCTATGTCCTCCCTCAATCCGACCTGACAGGGACCCCAAACGCTCGAGCAGTACTGAAGACTCAACGACGACACCTTCCCGTACACCACAGCATCATCAGCAGCAAACAGCCGCACATTGCTATCCACCCTATCCAAAAGATCATGTATATATCTAGAAAAGAACAGCGGACCTACCACACTTCCCTGAGGCACTCCAGATGATACCCTCACCTCCGATGAACACTCACCATCGAGGACGACGTACTGGGTTCTATTACTTAGGAAGTCTTCGAGCCACTCACATATTTGGGAACCAGTCCCATATGCTCGTAGCTTAGGAGTCTGCAGTGGGGCACCGAGTCAAACGCTTTGCGGAAGTCAAGGAATATGGCATCAGTCTGATACCCTTCCTCCATGATTCGCAAGATATCATGTGAAAAAAGGGCGAGTTGCGTTTCGCAGGAGCGATGCTTTCTAAAGCCGTGCTGATGTATGAACAGCAACTTCTCTGTCTCAAGGAAATTCATTATATTCGAAATGAGAATATGTTCGAGAATCCTGCAACAAACAGATGTTAAGGATATTGGTCTGTAATTTTGAGGATCCGTCCTTCTACCCTTCTTATATACGGGCGTCACCTGCGCTTTTTTCCAGTCGCTCGGGACTTTACGTTGGGCAAGAGATTCGCGATAAATGCAAGCTAAGTAAGGAGCCAATGCAGTAGAGTACTCTCTGTAAAACCGAATTGGAATCGCATCAGGACCTGGCGATTTATTTATTTTCAACCCATTCAACTGCTTCACAACCCCAGGGATGTATATCACTATGTCCTCCATACGGGAATCTGTACGAGACTCAAACGGCGGTATGTTCGTACGATCCTCCTGCGTGAAAGATTTCTCAAATGCTAAATTTAAAATTTCAGCTTTCGTTTTGCTGTCTTCCGTTGCCGGGCCACACTGATCAGCGAGTGACTGGACGCAGAGCTGTCCTGCAGTGCCATTCGGATGAGGTGACGATCTTCTCAGATAGTTGGCTGGGTGGTGGAACCTGACCTATCTCGTCGTGTTCTACGACCTTCCGTGAACAATTCTGCACACACCGGCTGCACTGTCGAAACACTTGTTGTTGCACGAGCATCAGTTTCCTGGCTAGATGCAGCACATTTTCTCATGCCAATAATGCGCCGTCTTTCAAACTCACTCATTTGCCGGTACGGGTTCGCGCACTCGTCTGCGAGGCATCCTGCACGTCTGATCAAGTCACACTGATCCGTTACCCTGGGTTTACAGCGGCAACGCGAGCCGCAGGCACATTTTACCGGCAGGTGGTTTTGCGCCGGTGCCGTGGGGTTTCCTACCATGTGGTTTCCTACGAGCAGTGGCGCACTAAACCTGTCAGAGGCCCGGTCCGGCAAAACAAATCGAGGCTCCCCTTGCTGCCCCCTCCCACCCTCCTCACCACACAGGATTTCTCCGAGAGCTTCAAACGCAAACGGAAGGAAGTCCCACATTGCTTATCATCTTCAAAAAAATGGTTCAAATGGCTCTGAGCACTATGGGACTCAACATCTTAGGTCATAAGTCCCCTAGAACTTAGAACTACTTAAACCTAACTAACCTAAGGACATCACACACATCCATGCCCGAGGCAGGATTCGAACCTGCGACCGTAGCAGTCCCGCGGTTCCGGACTGCAGCGCTTATCATCTTCATTTTGTGTCGTGATTTCTGTTGTTCGAATCTATTATTAATGTTTCGCAACTAAGTCGGCATAGAGCGGGCGGGGTGTATAAAAATGAACTCCTATTTCCCAAACCAAGAGGAAGGTCACTGTGTACACAAAACTTCGTTCAGTGCATGGTGGAGGGTACTTTACTTACAAAAGCCACAGTGTTGCTCCGACCTTGATGAAATTTTGTACATTTGATCTTCAAAACAAGGGGAACCTCACCGTCTATGTGAAATTTCATACGGTGTATGGCGGAGGGTGCTTTACAACAGAATTACACACCATTTGACTGATCAGCTTGGGAGTTGGCTCATGTATGTATGTCTTCGTGGTGAAGGCATTTACTCAAGCCAACGTATGCTGGATGGCGGATGGTTGGCCTATCTTTAAATAAATTCAACATCGTCTCATCAATCAGCATGAAAGTTGGCAGATATACGTATTTTTTTCATAGACGTGGATAGAGGAGATGGCATGACGGAGGCGGAGGAGGAGATATACGGAGAGAGGAGAACGTGATGGAGGCGGGGAGGGGGGAGGAGGTGTATCCAGAGAAGTGAGAGAAGCAGATTAAAAGAGGGAGCAGCAGGTAAACAGAAAAAGGGGGAAGGTGATGTATGACAAATGGAACACTGTAATAAATACATAAATTCGGGGTGTTATTGTGAATTTGATGTACTATTAGAAAAGGAGGAGGTGGACAGAGACGGGATGATTGATGGAGAAGGAGAGAAGGATGGAGGAGGAAGTGAAGAGGGGGCAGATGGAGGAGATGGAAAGAGAGACGGATGGGCGGAAGGAGGAGGTGGATAGAGAGACGAGATAGGACTAAATGGACAAGAGAGATGAGGGAGAGGGGATGAACTGACAAAAAACTGGGATGAATAAATATCCGGGCAACGCCGGGTTTACAGTTAGTAATTAGAAAAAGATTTACGCGACAATGGGCGTGTTCATCTGAAAGAAATTACAGAATATTTCCCTAGATGAGGTGCGTAAAGTCTCGATAACTAGAGTGTTGTTCTTGATGAATACAGATTATAAAATTCGTTCCAACCAAAGTTCATCTAGTTGGAATTTCATCTTTATAAAATGAACTTCATAATAATCAGCTGGAAAATGCTCCTTTTGGAGCACAATAACGGCAAATATGATCGTGTTTAAAAGTCTCTGATAAAAAAGTGGGCAACCAGATGTCTGAGTCCTCATTCCGCCTTCCTCACCAAAAATTCTGGAAGCTTCACAGGACGAGTGACCATGTTATGTAAGAAATTTACCAAGTAAAATTTCAGTTTTGTTGATATAAAAATTCAATAAATAGTAGATTGTGTATTAGAACTTTAGAAATCCCGTTAAAAGCGTACTTTTGTGAATGCGATCCGCCAAATACAAATAATTCGTTTAGTATGACATATATGACGAAACTCCAGAATCGGCAAGTTAACTTTGCGAAATTATTGATGCTAATCGACGACGACACTGTCTGAGAAACGGTGACAACACCTGCACTGAGGGCGAGCGACTGGGGTAGAGAAGCAGTGGGGGAGGCTCAGTTCGCAAACACCTCGTTAGGGAATTGGTTGCTCTGGACAGCTTCGCAGCCGGCCGCGGTGGTCTCGCGGTTCTAGGCGCGCAGTCCGGAACCGCGTGACTGCTACGGTCGCAGGTTCGAATCCTGCCTCGGGCGTGGATGCGTGTGATGTCCTTAGGTTAGGTAGGTTTAAGTAGTTCTAAGTTCTAGGGGACTGATGAGCACAGCTGTTAAGTCCCATAGTGCTCAGAGCCAGCCGACAGCTTCGCTACCTGCTGCACACTTGTAGTAAACCCCACGATAGGAAACCCCACGTAGCCATTGCGGCGCGATATCGACGTTGACCGTGAATCCGCGGATCGACACGGTTCAAATGCTAATCATTTCTTGATGGTGTTAGGACAGCAACCAGCCACAAATTTACTTCCAGTTCCTTTATTCAAAGGAAACCGTTACCGGTTTCGAATCGTTGTGATTCATCCTCAGACGGTTTACACGCTTTCTTTATGACATTTGGTGTGTTTTTATAGATTAATTGTCCTAAAATACAAATAAAACATAATTATAAACACGCGACGCACAGATGGTTGCGTTACAGATTTTCGTTGCATGTGACTTACGTGAAACGTCGGTTTCGAGTGTCTGTTTTGATAACGTTCGTCCAACCGATGTAAATGCATTCCCACTGCATCCTCGTTGTTGCACACGTAAATAGTTCTCACTGTACGCTTTAGATTTGTCACTGAGATCATTTCAACCACGCACCACATGATCTCAGCGACAAATCTAAAGCGTACAGTGAGAACTATTTACGTGTGCAACAACGAGGATGCAGTGGGAGTGTGTGGTGTCACCGCCAGACACGACACTTGCTAGGTGGTAGCCTTTAAATGGGCCGCGGTCCGTTAGTATACGTCGGACCCGCGTGTCGCCACTATCAGTGATTGCAGACCGAGCGCCGCCACACGGCAGGTCTAGAGAGACTTCCTAGCACTCGCCCCAGTTGTACAACCGACTTTGCTAGCGATGATTCACTGACAAAATACGCTCTCATTTGCCGAGACGATAGTTAGCATAGCCTTCAGCTACGTCATTTGCTACGACCTAGCAAGGCGCCATAGCCAGTTACTATTGATACTGTAAAACATGTACCGTCAAGAGCGACGCTCATCATTAATGGATTAAAGCTAAGTATTCCACCAGCTACGTCCGTTTTTTGCTAAAGTCTAATTTCCTTGACCGACCTCACGCCAGCCTGTGTAAGCCAAAACGCGTGCCTTTCGGCTTCCTCTAATATCACGGTGTTGGCTCTCCTGCCAACCTACGTTGTTGTTGTCTTCAGTCCTGAGACTGGTTTGATGCAGCTCTCCATGCTACTCTATCCTGTGCAAGCTTCTTCATCCCCCAGTACCTACTGCAACCTACATCCTTCTGAATCTGCTTAGTGTATTCATCTCTTGGTCTCCCCCTACGATTTTTACCCTCCACGCTGCCCTCCAATACTAAATTGGTGATCCCTTGATGCCTCAGAACATGTCCTACCAACCGATCCCTTCTTCTGGTCAAGTTGTGCCACAAACTTCTCTTCTCCCCAATCCTATTCAATACTTCCTCATTAGTTATGTGATCTACCCATCTAATCTTCAGCATTCTTCTGTAGCACCACATTTCAAAAGCTTCTATTCTCTTCTTGTCCAAACTATTTACCGTCCATGTTTCACTTCCATATATGGCTACACTCCATACAAATACTTTCAGAAATGACTTCCTGACACATAAATCTATACTCGATGTTAACAAGTTTCTCTTCTTGAGAAACGCTTTCCTTGCCATTGCCAGTCTACATTTTATATCCTCTCTACTTCGACAGTTATTTTGCTCCCCAAATAGCAAAACTCCTTTACTACTTTAAGTGTCTCATTTCCTAATCTAATACCTTCAGCATCACCCGACTTAATTCGACTACATTCCATTATCCTCGTTTTGCTTTTGTTGATGTTCATCTTATATCCTCCCTTCAAGACACCATCCATTCCGTTCAACTGCTCTTCCAAGTCCTTTGCTGTCTCTGACAGAATTACAATGTCATCGGCGAACCTCAAAGTTTTTATTTCTTCTCCATGGATTTTAATACCTACTCCAAATTTTTCTTTTGTTTCCTTTACCCACAACAGAATGCATTTACATCGGTTGGACGAACGTTATGAAAACAAACACTCGAAACCGACGTTTCACGTAAGTCACATGCAACGAAAATCTGTAACTCAACCATCTGTGCGTGGCGTGTTTATAATTATGTTTTATTTTTATTTTAGGACAATTAATATATAAAAACACCCCAAATGTCATAAAGAAAGCGAATAAGCCGTCTGAGAATGAATCACAACGATTCGAAACCGGTAACGGTTTCCTTTGAATAAAGTGTCGTCAAACAACAGCCACGGTCTCCATCATGTCATCATACGACAAAATTGCACTAATCATTTCTGCAGCACATACTACTGTACGTGTCCTGTGAAAATGAACCTCCTATCTCTAATCGTTCAAGGCGTTCTGTTTCTTTCTGAACGCGAGTGCAGCTGGAACGGCAGTAAGCGGCTTTGATACGTGTGCCACCACCTGCCCCGTCCTTGCAGTATTTCGCAGAGTGGAGACGCAAGGTGACAAACATCACGGACCCGTCGGTAAGCAGTAGCGGTGTTGCCTGGTGAACGGGGGGCTGCGGGCGTGTTTACGCTGACAGCCGAGTGAGGATCGGCCGCTGCTCGGACGGCTGCTGCGTTACTGTGTGTGTGTGTGTGTGTGTGTGTGTGTGTGTGTGCGTGTGTGTGTCAGTGAGGACCCCTCCCGCCCCCGCATCCATCACCTTGTGAGGCCCGGCGCCGATGCTTGCGGTACAGGGAGGCGCGTGCGGGCGTGCACGCTGGGGCACAGGGGCGCACAGGGGCAGGTGGGCGCCTTCCTTCGTGCCTCCCACACTCACCTCGGCTGCCGAATGTCAACAGTCTTTTGTTCTGGTAACAACACATTTTACTCAGTGGGCGACCACAGCTGTAAGAATGCGTTCTTGTTAAAGAAAATCACAGCAGACATTGAAAGGTGGCTACACTGAGTCACAGCGCCAGAGATTGCGCCAAAGATTATTATTCCGCCGCCTCCACTGGTGCAGTAGTAGTTCAGAGGTTGCCGTGGGCAGTACTTGTTGAGAGGATGTCGAAAGCAGTACTAGTTCAGAGGATGTCGAGTGCAGTTGTTGTTCTGTGGGGCGAGAGAGTAGATGCTGTTCGGTTGGTGTAAGGCAGGGCTTCCCAACCTTTTCAGCTGGCGGACCCCTTCTTCAGTCGACAATCCGGGCCCCTAGTCAGTCAAGAGCACAGTAACTTTAAATTTCAGAGTGAAATCCATGCAAACTGAAGGCTTCTTAATGCAAGTGCTATGTTCCCAATGACCCTCCTCCCCCCCCCCCCCCCCACCCACCCGAAGTATCAATAGTCTTTGGTTTAGAGATGAATGAAAACAACTTGAAATTAACGATCCAATTTGAATTCCCACTGTGTCCAGACACTTACTAGTGGATTTACTCCCTTTGTAGAATGAAGGCTTTCACGACCGGGTGACATGGCTGTTGATATACTTTCCGGGATGTGAGGTCGTGGTCCAAGAACTTTTCTGCTCCTTACGTTTCGTCCAGAACTGCGCTGGACTTCCTTTACATTGGTACTACCAAAAGAAGCGTAAACACGCGACTGAAAGAGCATAAAAGTCTTTGTCGACTTGGAAAAATAGAAAAGTCAGCTGTAGCGGAACATGCTCTTCAACCAGGCAACCACCAAGTGAAGTTTTCGGATACCGAAATTTTATCTACAACGTTAAATTACTATCCACGGCTATATAGAGAAACTATCGAAATTTATAAACATCACGATAATTTTAATAGGAGGCTATGAAACTTAGCGATATATGGACAGTGGCTCTACAAAATTGCTAACAATTTTTATCTTTGACAAGGTGGTAATCGATAGTCAACCTTATCTTTGCTATGGATTATCACTGCTCATCACGTGTCACCTGAACCACGCCCCCTCTCTCACAATATATAAGTCGCTCTCAGACACCCGACCAGTCAGTCGGCAAGACTCAGCGGAGCAGCGCCTCTGAGGAAGTCCAGCGCAGTTCTGGACGAAACGTAAGGAGCAGAAAAGTTCTTGGACCACGACCTCACATCCCGGAAAGTATATCAACAGCCTTTACTCCCTTTGTTCAACACACTACAGCCTGATTAAAATTACTTGATAACTGACATTTCACACGTTGGAGCTGCCTTCTTCCAAGAGCAATCAACGTCACGTCGAAACTGTTCGCTTTTGACATGCTGACGCTTGTGGTCTGTTCACTTCCACTGTTTGGCTACTGTTGCGTGCATGCATATTTTGTAACAGTCGTGTGTGTGGTTTTTCGTGAAATCCGAAGAAAAATGTCCAAATGTATGTAAAGTCTATGGGAGTCAAAAATCGACTTATTAGGTAGTGCACTGACAAAGCAAGTTTAACATCTGATGATGCCTGGGGCCGCATACGTGCGAGCGAGCGCTGTGATTGGTCGACAAAACTCCCTCCGCGCATGCGTAAAAGGCTTCAGCGCATCTAGCGTCGTGAGCTGGCGCACAAACGACCCCCGTATTGTTGCGAAACACTCGATCAGAGAAGCCGCATTCTCCGGCACTAAACTGTTTTTGCGTTCTCACTTAGGAACCGCAAAGGCTGCTTGGGAATACGACCTGAAGTAAAAGTACACATGTTTTTCAGGAGAAAAAAAAAATTATTCTAAATTTGATTTTCACATTTTTATTCAATAATTTTACTCATTATTTTAGACGATTTGGTGAAAGGTGTTAGCAGACCCCCTAGAAAGAGCCGGCGGACCCCTAAGGGGTCCGCGGACCACACGTTGGGAAGCCCTCGTGTAATGTATTGATGGAAGATGTTTGCAATGATCACAGTGTATTTTTCGTCAGTATATACTGAGGTTAAAAAAAAAAGTATTTCACATTTCTTTAATGACAATGCCTCTTGGTCACAGGTTCAGTCAACAAAGCATCTGGCTCGTGTTCATGTATTAGACTTGTAATTCTGGCTTCTATGTGCAATTATAGTATTTCTGGTTTTTCAATTAGTTCATTGTAAATGGTGTTTAAAATATCTTGTCGTATTGAGGAAGAACCGTGCCAGATACATGTACGTTGAGTCACACTACCACACACAGAACAGTTACACTTGTGCTTTGTTGTTTCGTAGGTTTTATAGTTGCAGGTGACTTAATTAATCAATTGTGTTAACGGAAATTTCTGATCATTCTTTATTGTTATTTTATGCAGTCAGATTGCGTCCTAATATTACTCAGAGCCAACCGGTTACGAGATTTCGTAACCGGACACACAGCTACTAAAGTTATTGCATTATTGCATTTATTTCCTATTAATTAAGCCCCCATGCAACACCACTCTGTTTTGGCCTGATGCGGCAACAGTGGTTCAATGGTCGAAAAATAGCAAACAGTCCCTTTTTCACGTGTCTTATTAATAATAACGCGTTTCGCGCTGTCGGCCCATCTTCGGATTACCTGTAATCAGAAATTGCAATCGCGTTACCCGCGAACCTGTCTAACAGAGATTAAAGGCCGGCCTCGGTGGCCGAGCGGTTCTAGGCGCTTCAGACCGGAACCGCGCGACTGCTACGGTCGCAGGTTCGAATCCTGCCTCGGGCACGGATGTGTAATGTCCTTAGGTTAGTTAGGTTTAAGTAGTTCTAAGTTCTAGGGGACTCATGACCTCAGATGTTAAGTCCCATAGTGCTCAGAACCATTTGATCCAAGCAATTAACGGCATGGCTAAGCTAAGGAAGAGACGTGAAGTAATTTACTTGGCTTGAAAAGCATTGAAGAGCAGAGACCAGATCAGTCGTACACTGACGGAGAAAAAAGAAATTCCAGAGGCTTATCTCACTAGGGGTAAGATAGATACTGCCTACAGGAAAATTAAAGAGACCTTTGGAGATAAGAGAACCACTTGCATGAATATCAAGAGCTCAGATGGAAACCCAGTTCTAAGCAAAGAAGGGAAAGCAGAAAGGTGGAAGGAGTATATAGAGGGTCTATACAAGGGTGATGTACTTAAGGACAATATTATGGAAATGGAAGATGATGTAGATGAAGATGAAATGGGAGATATAATACTGCCTGAAGAGTTTGACAGAGCACTGAAAGACCTGAGTCGAAACAAGGCCCCCGGAGTAGACAACATTCCATTAGAACTACTAACAGCCTTGGGAGAGCCAATCCTGACAAAACTCTACCATCTGGTGAGCAAGATGTATGAGACAGGCGAAATACCCTCAGACTTCAAGAAGAATATAATAATTCAAATCCCAAAGAAAGCAGGTGTTGACAGATGTGAAAATTACCGAACTAACAGTTTAATAAGTCACAGCTGCAAAGTACTAACGCGAATTCTTTACAGACGAATGGAAAAACTGATAGTAGCCGACCTCGGGGGAGATCAGTTTGGATTCCGTAGGAATGTTGGAACACGTGAGGCAATACTGACCCTACGACTTATCTTAGAAGAAAGATTAAGGGAAGGCAAACCTACATTCGTAGCATTTGTAGGCTTAGAGAAAGCTTTTGACAATGTTGATTGGAATACTCTCTTTCAAATTCTGAAGGTGGCAGGGGAACAATACAGGGAGCGAAAGGCTATTTACAATTTGTACAGAAAGCAGATGGCAGTTATAAGAGTACAGGGGCATGAAAGGGAAGCGGAAGGGAGTGAGACAGGGTTGTAGCCTATCCTCGATGTTATTCAATCTGTATATTGAGCAAGCAGTAAAGATAAGAAAAGAAAAGTTCGGAGTAGGTATTAAAATCCATGGAGAAGAAATAAAAACTTTGAGGTTCGCCGATGACATTGTAATTCTGTCAGAGAGAGGAAAGGACTTGGAAGAGCAGTTGAACGGAATGGACAGTGTCTTGAAAGGAGGATATAAAATGAACATCAACAAAAGCAAAACGAGGATAATGGAATGTAGTCGTATCAAGTCGGGTGATGCTAAGGGCATTAGATTAGGAAATGAGACACTTAAAGTAGTAAAGGAGTTTTGCTATTTGGGGAGCAAAATAACTGATGATGGTCGAAGTAGAGAGAATATAAAATGTAGACTGGCAATGATAAGGAGAGCGTTTCTGAAGAAGAAAAATTTGTTAACATCGAGTATAGATTTAAATGACAGGAAGTCGTTTCTGAAAGTATTTGTATGGAGTGTAGCCATGTATGGAAGTGAAACGTGGGCGATAAATAGTTTGGACAACAAGTGAATAGAAGCTTTCGAAATGTGGTGCTACAGAAGAATGCTGAAGATTAGAGGGGTAGATCACATAACTAATGAGGAGGTATTGAATAGAATTGGGGAGAAGAGGAGCTTGTGGCACAACGTGACTATAAAAAGGGATCAGTTGGTAGGACATGTTCTGAGACATCGAGGGATCACCAATTTAGTATTGAAGGGCAGCGTGGAGGGTAAAAATTGTAGAGTGAGACCAAGAGATGAATACACTAAGCAGATTCAGAAAGATGTAGGTTGCAGTAGGTACTGGGAGATGAAGAAGCTTGCACAGGATAGAGTAGCATGGGGAGCTGCATCAAACCAGTCTCAGGACTGAAGACCACAACAACACAACACAAAAAAGCAGTTCTGCGACGAAAGGAAAACGTGACGGTCGTGAGCGTTAGTTACCTTTGCGACTGTCCGCCCCCGGTAGCTGAATGGTCAGCCGGCACGGTAGCTCAGAGAGTACGTTCACACGGTTTAGCTACCTTCTGTAATTAAAAAAAAAAAAACTGAGTGAACGGATCAACGAACAACCTGGACGAGTGTCATCGGACATCCTCGACGAACGAAGTCAACGAACAATATCAAAATGAGATTTTTTTAAGAAAAAGGTCAGCTTGACAGATTGACAATGCTCTGGGCCCGGGTTCGATTCCCGGCATGGTAGGGGATTTTTATCCGCCCAGGGACTGGGTGTTGTGCTGTCCTCATCATCATCCTATCATCGTCATCGACTGCAGGTCGCCGAAGTGGCGTCAAATTGAAAACCCGGCAACCGGCGAACGGTCTGCCCGATGGGGGACCCCAACCATACTATTAAATAAATAAACCTTTGTTAGTGGATGTGGTGAGTCGATCTTAGCCAAGAGTGCCTTTAAGGCGACAAAGACGCCATTATCGACACTCCACTGACCTTGAACAGGGCTGCGATAGTGCAGAAAGACTTGCCAGGAAAGTAGCAAATGGTTGAAATGGCTCTGAGCACTATGCGACTTAACTTCTGAGGTCATCAGTCGCCTAGAACTTAGAACTACTTAAACCTAACTAACCTAAGGACATCACACACACCCATGCCCGAGGCAGGATTCGAACCTGCGACCGGAGCGGTTGCTCGGCTCCGGACTGTAGCGCCTAGAACCGCACGGCCACTCCGGCCGGCAGGAATGTAGCCACTGGACATTAACGCTCGCAGCGGTGCTCACGAGAATGTACGGTCGCAAGAAGACCGGGCTCCCGACGGCCAAGTGTCACTACCGAGAGAAGACCATCGTATTCAGTGTATAGCCCTGGTGCGTCGTACTGCAATCTGTAGCAGCAATTTGGGCAGCAGTTGGCACCACAGAGACACAACTGTTACAAATCGGTAACTCCAAGAACAGCTCTGAGCCAGGCGCCCTGTAGCGTGTATTCCACTGACCTAAAAAAAAAAAAATGATTCAAATGGCACACAACACCCAGTCATCACGAGGCAGAGAAACTGACCTCAAATGATCGCCATTTGCGACTTCATTGGTTTCAAGCGAGAGCTCATTGGAGGGCAGAGTGAAGATCTGTTATGTTTTCTGATTGTAAGCTGGTTCTGCCTCGGTGCCACTGATGGCCTAGATTACACGAGGGCACTAGGTTGTAGGCAACTGCGCTACCGGCCACTACGCATGCGCGCCGTGCGTTGCGCAACTCGTTGGTGAAACTAAACACTTTCGGCGTGTTCCAACTTTGGCGACACTAGTTGCATGAGTTTTGAGGTTATGTGTGTTCGTAGAGTGTAGAAAAACTGGAATATGAAGTGGGGAAAGGAGAATAATGTCCGCTTTTTGGATATCTATGCTTTGCATAGGTGCTTGTGGAATGTCAGTGACGCTGATTACAAAAATAAGCAACGTATTGCTGCCACGGAGACCGTCATGTGCGATCATGACGTAGATGGTTTGTCAATATCTGAGCTGCAGGGCAAAATTTATTGAGTTAGGATGGCATATACAACTGAATTAAGAAAAGTACAAGCAAGTGTAATTCCAACTGTGGCAATGCTCTCGTCTACAAGACTAAAATCCCATCGTTCGAGTTGGCCCACTCTTTGGTAAGGAATATTGACAGGACAGAAGGCTATACAAATTCAAGAAGCTGCATTCTTTATTCAATATTCATCTATTTAAAACATCGCTGCAGTGCTCCCCATTCACACATGTTAGAATTTTGAAATATTGCCACTGTAAAGATCTCCTTTTAAGAGAGTAGTTTGCAAACCATTCTCTTTTTAGTGCGGCCTGCTTCGAGTAATTATTGTTGCTAATGTTAATAATTATTACTGTAAATGTTAATAATTATTGATGTCAATGAAATAGCGTCATCACCAACTGTGGTGTGCGTACTGTAAGAGCTTCGGTACACACACCATCAGATTATTTGACTTGTCGCTCTAACGAAGTAGGCGAGTGTCAGACACATGTCTCGTGGTCTTATTGTGGCGTGTTTATCTTCTGCTGTTAGGTCAGACGATAGAAATGCCACTTGCACGCTTAGAGTAGCAGATTGACGGTGACCAACTTTAAACAGAACTTGACTAATTTTCACACACATTTATTAAAATAATAAATATCATAAACCCTACTTAACTTGATTCTGGATGCTATTTACAACTGACAATCTGAAGTTCCTTTGGTCTTGGTACATTAATCATATTATCACATATCTCTGATACTTGACAAAGTGTCTATACATTTCTCTTCGTGGCTATGTACAGGAATATGATAGTCTTATTATGCACAGACTGAAACTTGACTACAGACTAATGCAGACTGACTAATCGAAGGTCTGTACACTCGTTTTATTACCTCGAGCGTTCAGGTATCACTGCGTGAATGTGATCCGTGAGGAGAAAAGGTTCTACTTTAGCAGCAATCTCATTGGCTGCGTTACATGTTAATACGCGGATCAGTGGAAACAGAATTTGGTCCGTCTCTTAGGCAGCGCCATCTCGTAGTGCGGAGACGGACGAGTGCTGCGCCTGCGCTGCTGTGCTTAGCGGGGCGCGCTCTAGTGGGAAAGTTCTGTATGCGCTGACTACGCGGAACTATGTACACAACACCAACTGAAACCGTATCTTATAGCATGCCAAGTGTTCTCGATTGATTGCACACAATACGATATGTAATTTCAGTTCTGGCGACAGTGCTTAATGCATTACAGTACATTAATCCCTATCTATTCAGAAGAAACGTGAACAGTTCTGGTGACATTCTAAGATAATTAAAAGAACTTCTTGGATCTTCCGTTATAAATTATTTCAGCAAGGCTGCTGAGCAATCCTCGAACATATCCGCATCCTCTACACCTCCCGCCCTCTTGAACCCCCTCACCCCCTGGTTGCTCCTCTCTTCTCCCATCCCCGCCCCCTGCCACGTCTTCACCGTTGTGTCCCCCCTACCCTCCATCTCTACACCCTACATCTCCTTTCCCAAGGTGGCTTCCATCAACTCCCCCTCCCGGATGATGCCCTCTCTCCCTCCATTTATCCCTCCTATCAACTCTGACCCTCACTCCCCCTCCTTTCCTCTGTCCTTTTCCCGGGCTCCCTCTCCCCCTCTTCCATCCTCTTTCTTCCCCACCTCCCCTCTCTTTGCCCCCTTCTCTCCCCCGCGTCCTTTTACATTTCCCTCCTCTGCCTCCTCTCATTCCCTCTCGCGTCTGCCCTTCTCCCCCTTTATTAGTCGTCTCCCTCCTTGGTTTCCCCCCCTTTTCGTTTTTTCCTCTCCTCCCTCCTTGTTTTTCCCCCTACTCCAGGTGCCCCCCCTCCATCTGCCTTCGGTCGGAAGTGCCATCTTTGTGCCGCCTTTTTCGTGCAGTGTTTTACAGTGTGTTTTTCCAGTGCGTGCTCCGTGTTGTGTCTTTTGGGAAGTGTAGCGAACAGCCATCATACTGTCGCTGGGTGTGCTTTTTATTACTTGCGAACAGAAACCAGACTGTCGCCATGTTTTTTAATTGTGTGTCTACCGTGTTACTTGTCTGATTCCTGTGTCTTTTATCTACATTGCCAACCCCCTTTGCTTTCTGTTTTAACTTTCCGCAATTTTACGCCATTTTTCACTTTAATTCGCCATTTTATCGCCTGTTTTCCTTGTTTCTTTCTTCTTCCTTTATTTACATAAAGTCTGTAGGCTGTAGAGCAGCGTAGTAAGCTGCTGCCTTAGTAGTAAGCTCTTTATTGAAAATCAATAAAGAAAAAAAAAACTGCTGAGCAACCGAGCTGATGTCTTTTCTTCATCCCGTCACGAATCAAAACACGTTTCTTTTTTTTTTTATGCAGTGATTCCACGCAAAATGCTTCAACTCCATCACAACTCGTGCGACGTGCAGCTGCCAAAACTTCCATTTCAGACACGACTGAGCGACCCACAAAAGGACGAAACTGAAGTGTATACTGGTGTCGCCATGTCTACTGTCATATATGAGTGATTGTGTGCAACTCATTCCACGCAACGAGTGGCGCAACCCAAAATCGTTGTGTAATCTAGGCTTCAGAAGGAAGCCAGTTGAGGGCGTGCAGCCAACCTTTATGCATTCTAGACCAGGGGTCTCCAAACTACGGCCCGCGAGGGCCGGTAAACCGGCCCGCGTTAGCTGCCCGGACATCCCCGGTTTCCGGCCCGCCAAATATTCGTGGTGGTACCTATACTGGCAACAATTGAGTTTCGAGGCCTATCGCGGCCAATACACGCGTTTTAGCTCACGCAGGCTGGCGTGAGGAGGGAAGAACTATACTGACGTGAGCTCTGGAACATGACAAGGAATTAGAATTCAGAAAGCGGACGTAATTAGTTTGATACTTAACTTTAATCCATTAATGATGAACGTCGCTCTTGACGGTACATGATTCACAATATTATATGTTCAGGATACTTAGTAACTGAATATGGCACCTTGCTAGGTCGTAGCAAATGACGTAGCTGAAGGCTATACTAAACTGTCGTCTCTGCAAATGAGAGCGTATGTAGTCAGTGAACCATCGCTAGCAAAGTCGGCTGTACAACTGGGCGAGTGCTAGCGAGTCTCTCTAGAATAGACCTGCCGTGTGGCGGCGCTCGGTCTGCAATCACTGATAGTGGCGACACGCGGGTCCGACGTATACGAACGGACCGCGGCCGATTTAAAGGCTATCACCTAGCAAGTGTGGTGTCTGGCGGTGACACCACAGTCTATGTTAATTATCTTTTGGTGTTGCGATTTTTTTCCGTCAGTCTATTTAAAAGTCATTGATATGAAGGCGTTAAAGTGAAGGCCACAATTTTCAGATACAAACACAAGACAACCTGAAATGGCGTGTGAAAACCTATAAGTTGCAAGCGTAAAATTACAACATGAAAGGGAGCTGTCCTATTTGCCTTGTGGATTTTCAGGAAGTGTAGGCCATAACTGTGAATGAGGTTGCAAATTTGACAAAAGTACTTAACCTCTGTGAAATCGATATAGTCATATACTTCGTATGACTGTGTTTGGTCACAGTGAGTCAGAGAGGACAGGTCATTGTGTGTTGAACAGTCTGGCAAATGCACTTGGTCTGAGAAGCATGGAAGCTGACCTGAAGTTTTGGTAGAGGCAACACTATTTAATAACGATTTTCTAATAATATGTTTTGTTGAAACATGGTGATCAAATGGCATTATATTAACGGAAGAATGATAAATGCCAACTTTTAAGTTTCAAATGGTTCAAATGGCCCTGAGCACTATGGGACTTAACATCTGAGGTCATCAGTCCCCTAGACTTAGAACTACTTAAACCTAACTAAGGACATCACATCACCGTAGCAGCCGCGTGGTTCCGGACTGAGGCGCCTAGAACCGATCGGTCATAAAGGCCGCCTAACTTTTAATGTAATCCATTTTTTTATACTTGTAACTCTGTAGTTACTTATTGTTACAACATTGCGTATAGTGAAGTTTGATGTAGAAGTTTTGTCATGTAGTACATAGAGTTGTCTTATAGTTGAAATAAGTGTCAAGGAAAGCAGAGTTATTAAGAAATATTTTGCTAACTTGTCTAGGTGTGAGAACTTTATGGAAAGGTGTGTTGTTGTCATGAATTAATAAAGCATAGTTAAACATAAAGTCTTTGTTTTCACTTATTAATTGTTGAGATTAGTTCTACTTCATTTTTAGCTACATGACTTTGTTTATACACACGCATTGCACACCGTGAGTTGTGTACTGAGAAGCATTTTATGAAGGTTCTTAAGATAACGTCTTGCACTGCACACCGCAAGTACGGCAAATTAAATTTGGTTTTGGACAGTAACATCATTATTCCTAATAGCGACAAGCTGCACAGCAGGCGAGCGTTCGGTGGGGACAGGTAGGCCAATGAATATAATTACCGTCAGAGTTAATGTCCACTGTGAGGCAGGGTGATTGTCAAAGTGTATTTGTGAAGATAGTATCACACCAGTTCAGAGGCTTCTTAGCAGTAGAAGATTTCAGTGAAGTGATAAGTTGTAAATTTTCAAGCTGTTTTATCAGAAAGCCAGATGCGTTAATTTTCGTGTTCATTTGCTGCGTACTTACAATAACGGTTTTGGAATAGTGATTGTTTCCAAGACTAAAGATAAAGATTACCAATATTAAGTGCCAACATTTTAAGCTGAGTCATTTGAAATTCACTGAAGACGGATTGCTCTATCGCAGACGAATTGTTTGAGTTATCGGTTAGTCTGGATGTATCATCGTGTAGCATGCGTCCCACGTCTTTCAAAATTGAATTCACTGATGACATTGCTATCATCAGAGAAAGTGAAGAAGGATTGCAGGGGGGTGTTGAATGGAATCAACAGTCCATTGAGTACAGAATATGAACTGAGAGTAAATCGAAGAAAGACGGAAGTAGTGCGAAGCAGCAAGAATGAGAACAGGTTAAAGTCAGGATTGGTAATCACGGAATAGATGACGTCAAGGAATTCTGTTACTACGCCCTAAAATAACGCATGGCGGACGGAGGAAGGAGGACATAAAAAGCAGACTAACACAGGCATGCCTGCTGCTACGACGTAGATCTTAATTTGAGGAATAAATTTCTGAGAATGTACGTCTTGTGCACAGCATTGTATGGTAGTGAAACATAGACTTCCTGGCAGATTAAAACTGTGTGCCGGACCGAGACTCGAACTCAGGACCTTTGCCTTTCGCGGGCAAATGCTCTACCATCTGAGCTACCCAAGCACCACTCACATCCCTCCTCACAGCTTCACTTCTACCAGTATCTCGTCTGCCACCTTCCAAACTTTACAGAAGCTCACATACGAACCTTGCAGAACTAGCACTCCTGAAAGAAAGGATATAGCGGAGACAAGGCTTAGCCACAACCAGGGGGATGTTTCCAGAATGAGATTTTCACTCTGCAGCGGAGTGTGCGCTGATATGAAACTTCCTGGCAGATTTGTGTGCCGGACCGAGACTCGAACTCGGGACCTTTGCTTTTGGCGGGCAAGTGCTTTACCATCTGAGCTACCCAAGCACACTCACGCCCCGTCCTCAGAGCTTCAGTTCTGCCAGTAGCTCGTCTCCTACCTTCCAAATTTTATAGACTATCATGTCCTATGGGCAAAGAAGAAGAAAATCAAAGCGTTTGATATGTATTGCTACAGAAGAATGCTGAAAACTGGATGGACTAATAAGGCAAGGAATGAGAAGGTTCTGTGCAGAATCGGAGAGGAAAGGAATATGTAGAAAAAAAACTGACAAGAAGAAGGGACAGCATGATACGACATCTGTTAAGACATGAGGGAATAACTTCCATGGCACTAGGGGGAGTTATAGAGGGTGTCAACTGTATATATATATATATATATATATATATATATATACAGGGTGAGTCACCTAACATTACCGCTGGATATATTTAGTAAACCATATCAAATACTGACGAATCGATTCCATAGACCGAACGTGAGGAGAGGGGCTAGTGTAATTGGTTAATACAAACCATTAAAAAATGCACGGAAGTATGTTTTTTAACACAACCCTACGTGTTTTTAAATGGAACCACGTTAGTTTTGTTAGCACATCTGAACATATAAACAAATACGTAATCAGTGCCGTTTGTTGCATTGTAAAATGTTAATTACACCCGGAGATATTGTAACCTAAAGTTGACGCTTGAGTACCACTCCACCGCTGTTCGATCGTGTGTATCGGAGAGCACCGAATTACGTAGGGATCCAAAGGGAACGGTGATGGACCTTAGGTACAGAAGAGACTGGAACAGCACATTACGTCCACATGCTAACACCTTTTTATTGGTCTTTTTCACTGACGCACATGTACATTACCATGAGGGGTGAGGTACACGTACACACGTGGTTTCCGTTTTCAATTACGGAGTGGAATAGAGTGTGTCCCGACATGTCAGGCCAATAGATGTTCAGTGTGGTGGCCATCATTTGCTGCACACAATTGCAATCTCTGGCGTAATGAATGTCGTACACGCCGCAGTACATCTGGTGTAATGTCGCCGCAGGCTGCCACAATACATTGTTTCATATCCTCTGGGGTTGTAGGCACATCACGGTACACGTTCTCCTTTAACGTACCCTACAGAAAGAAGTCCAGAGGTGTAAGATCAGGAGAACGGGCTGACCAATTTATGCGTCCTCCACGTCCTATGAAACGCACGTCGAAAATCCTGTCAGGGGTCAGCCTGGTGTTAATTGCGGAATGTGCAGGTGCACCATCATACTGATACCACATACGTCGGCGCGTTTCCAGTGGGACATTTTCGAGCAACGTTGGCAGATCATTCTGTAGAAACGCGATGTATGTTCCAGCTGTTTGGGCCCCTGCAATTAAGTGAGGACCAATGAGGTGGTCGCCAATGATTCCGCACCATACATTTACAGTCCACGGTCGCTGTCGCTCTATCAGTCTGAGCCAGCGAGGATTGTCCACGGACCAGTAATGCATGTTCCGTAGAGTCATTGCCCCGTGGTTTGTGAAACCCGCTTCATCGGTAAACAGGTAGAACTGCAACGCATTCTCTGTTAATGCTCATTGACAGAATTGCACTCGATGATTAAAGTCATCACCATGTAATTGCTGATGTAGCGACACATGAAACGGGTGAAAGCGGTGACGATGCAGTATGCGCATGGCACTACTTTGACTCAGTCCACCGGCTCTCGCAATGTCCCGTGTACTCATGTGTGGGTTCATGGCAACAGCAGCTAACACATCAACTGCACCCGCTTCTCCTGTGACGGGCCTGTTACGGACCCGTTTGCGTGCTACGACCATACCTGTTGCATACAGTTGGCGGTAGATGTTTTGCAATGTGCGGCACGTTGGATGCTCTCTGTCCGGGTACCGTTCTGCATACACCCTGCAGGCTTCAGCTGCATTTCGTCGACACTCGCCATAGATGAGTATCATCTCCGCCTTTTCAGAGTTCGAATACACCATGGTCACAGTTCCTACAACACTACACTATCACAGACGTCTGGTAACACGGTGTACTACAGTTGGTCTGCGTGCGGAGACGAATGCAGAATAACAATAGCAGCAACCGCTACATGCGGACACTACGACAGCTAGACCAAACCACAACAGTGCACTACAGCCACACTCGTAAACACGGTCGTCATCGTAAACATGTCCCTGCAGATGCTGCTCGCCGACCGTGGCCATGGCGACGGCATCTTTCAGCAGGATAACTGTTCGTGTAACAAGACCACAACAGTGCTACATATATTTCAGGAGAATAATAATGATCTCATGTTGACTCCTTGCACGCCTAATTTGCATGGTCTCAACCCGACGGAACTTATCTGGGGCGCCTTCAAAGAGCGGCTCCGTGTCTACAAAGCGTTGAGCCGCAATTTACCGAAATTGCGTGACCTGAACGTACACAACTGGTGCCACATACCTCCGGAAATCTAAAAGGACTTGCCGAAATCACGACACCCACAATCGGAGCCGGTCAGGGTGGCCGAGCAGTTCTAGGCGCTACAGTTCGGAACCGCGTGACCACTACGGTAGCAGGTTCGAATCCTGCCTCGGGCATGGATGTGTGTGGCGTCCTTAGGTTAGTTGGGTTTAAGTAGTTCTAAGTTCTAGGGGACTTAACTTCTTAGGGGACTGATGACCTCAGAAGTTGTCCCATAGTGTTCAGAGCCATATGAACCATTTTGAACCCAGAATTGGAGATGGACTGCGTTTGGAAGATGGACCAGCCCGTTACTAAGCAGGTGGTGCTAAGGCTGTAGTTGATTGTAAACATTAAATGTGGAGTAATCATCTAGATGTAGATGTAAGGGGAGTTGGAATGCCCTATTCCCACAATGTTAATTTTACGCTACTGGCCATTAAAATTGCTACACCACGAAGATGACGTGCTACAGACGCGAAATTTAACCGACAGGAAGAAGATGCTGTGGTATGCTAATGATTAGCTTTTCAGGGCATTCACACGAGGTTGGCACCGGTGGCGATACCTAAAACGTGCTGACATGAGGAAAGTTTCCAACCGATTTCTCATACACAAACAGCATTAAACCGTTGTTGCCTGGTGAAACGTTGTTGTGGTGCCTTGTGTAAGGAGGAGAAAGGCGTACCATCACGTTTCCGACTACGATAAAGGTCGGATTGTAGCTTATCGTGACTGCGGTTTATCGCATCGCGACATTGCTGCTCGCGTTGGTCGAGATCCAATGACTGTTAGCAGAATATGGAATCGGTGGGTTCAGGAGGGTAATACGGAACCCCGTGCTGGATCGTATCACTAGCAGTCGAGATGAGAGGCATCTTATCCGCATGGCTGTAACGGATCGTGCAGCCACGTCTCGATCCCTGAGTCAACAAATGGGGACGTTTGCAAGACAACAACCATCTGCACGAACAGTTCGAAGACGTTTGCAGCAGCATGGACTATCAGCTCGGAGACCATAGCTGCGGTCACCCTTTAAACTGCATCACAGACAGGAGCGCCTGCGATGGTGTACTCCACGACGAACCTGGGTGCACGAATGGCAAACCGTCATTTTTTCGGACGAATCCAGGTTCTGTTTACAGCATCATGATGGTCGCATCCGTATTTGGCGACATCGCGGTGAACGCACATTGGAAGCGTGTATTCGTCATCGCCATACTGGCGTATCATCCGGCGTGATGGTATGGGGTGCCATTGGTTACACGTCTCGGTCACCTTTTGTGCGCATTGACGGCACTTTGAACAGTGGACGTTACATTTCAGATGTGTTACGACCCGTGTCTCTACCCTTCATTCGATCCCTGCGAAGCCCTACGTTCCAGCAGGATAATGCACAACCGTATGTTGCAGGTCCTGTACCGGCCTTTCTGGATATAGAAAATGTTCGACAACTGTAGAGGAAGACAGATATACTTCAATATCTAATAAAATCGGTAATTCTTTGTGTAGAAGGCTGTGGATTGCTGTATTATAAAGGTTAAATTAGGTGTTTGTATTGGTCATGTCCAGAAGAGGATGGGCACCAGGTTGAGGAAGTTGAAACAAAGTGTGAGAGACAAGAAACTTTCTGATGGTAAAACCATAACAGGCAGGCTGATAGACAAAATGATGGTGAACTACAGCAGTATTGAGAGATGGCCATTACAAATAATACTGAGGATTTGTTGAAAATGAAGCAGGCAGTATGGGCTACCTTTTTCCACAGACTGTCCACTGATGAAAAACCAGTATACCACCTTTGCCCTCCTGGACCTAATACATGGTGCAATTACTTCAATGCCCAGTTCTCAAACGGTTGATACAGCCATAAACAGCCATAAACATACAGTAGTAGTCATGGATATCATAAAACCTATTTACAGAGACCTGGCAAATCCTGAATTGCTGAAGAAGTGTCCACATGGTCAGACTCAAAATCCCAATGAGTCGTTCAATAATCTTATCTGCACTCGCTTACCAAAAAATGTTTTTGTTGGAATGAAGGCAGTAAAGTGGGAGATCAGTGATGCTGTCATTGCTTTTAATGATGGCAACATTGGTAGGGTTGAAGTGCCACAGCATATGGGAATTAATCCTGGAGCAAACTGCACCAGAGAACTTCAGCGGATGGACAAGGTTCGCATTGATAAAGCAGAGTATGCAGTACAGTTGGCCACTAAGGAGTCCAGAAAGAAGAAAAGAAGAAAAAAATTTCGAAAAAGATCAAGAGAATGATACACAGTATAATGCAGGGTGCTTCTGAGCGACTAAAAAAAAAATAAGCATACAATGAGTTACAGTCTTTGAAACTTTAAAAGCCGTTCCTGAAAATTTACATTATCTGTTGCTTTTTTCCCTACATCTCAGAAACTACTTGGAGTACAGTATTCAAATTTTCAGGGAGTAGTAACATACATATCCGGAGTGTACTGAAATAAAGAAGAACTTAATGGTATGTATAAATAGAATTCTTTAGGATAACGTGCAAAAAAAGTACACAAAATTTTAACCGTCTAATTAAAAAATTGTACTTCGGAAAGCAGTGGCTGAAATGTAATTACTGTAGTTCAGTGGAGTCAGAACATACAGTTTAATTTCCTTTAAACGTTTCAAGTCAATGGCTATAGTGGTTCCGGAAATACAGGGAAGCCAGATGATAAACGGGTATTCATTGGACAAATATATTATACTAGAACTGACATGTGATTAAATTTTCACGCAATTTGACTGCATAGATCCTGAGAAATCAGTACCCAAAACAACCACCTCTTGCCGTAATAACGGCCTTGATACGCCGGGGCATTGAGTCAAACAGAGCTTGGATGGCGTGTACAGGTACGGCTGCCCGTGCAGCTTCAACATGGTACCACATTTCATCAAGAATAGTGACTGGCGTATTGTGACAAGCCAGTTGCTCGGCCACCATTGACCAGACGTTTTCAATTGGTGAGAGATCTGGAGAATGTGCTGGCCAGGGCAGCAGTCGAACATTTTCTATATCCAGAAAGGCCGGTACAGGACCTGCAACATGCGGTTGTGCATTATCCTGCTGGAACGTAGGGCTTCGCAGGGATCGAATGAAGGGTAGAGACACGGGTCGTAACACATCTGAAACGTAACGTCCACTGTTCAAAGTGCCGTTAATGCGCACAAAAGGTGACCGAGACGTGTAACCAATGGCACCCCATACCATCACGCTGGATGATACGCCAGTATGGCGATGATGAATACATGCTTCCAATGTGCGTTCACCGCGATGTCGCCAAATACGGATGCGACCATCATGATGCTGTAAACAGAACCTGGATTCGTCCGGAAAAATGACGGTTTGCCATTCGTGCACCCAGGTTCGTCGTGGAGTACATCATCGCAGGCGCTCCTGTCTGTGATGCAGTTTAAAGGGTGACCGCAGCTATGGTCTCCGAGCTGATAGTCCATGCTGCTGCAAACGTCTTCGAACTGTTCGTGCAGATGGTTGTTGTCTTGCAAACGTCCCCATCTGTTGACTCAGGGATCGAGACGTGGCTGCACGATCCGTTACAGCCATGCGGATAAGATGCCTCTCATCTCGACTGCTAGTGATACGAGGTCGTTGGGATCGAGTACGGCGTTCCGTATTACCCTCCTGAACCCACCGATTCCATATTCTGTTAACAGTCATTGGATCTCGACCAACTCGAGCAGCAATGTCGCGATGCGATAAACCGCAGTCACGATAAGCTACAATCCGACCTTTATCGTAGTCGGAAACGTGATGGTACGCCTTTCTCCTCCTTACACAAGGCACCACAACAACGTTTCACCAGGCAACAACGGTTTAATGCTGTTTGTGTATGAGAAATCGGTTGGAAACTTTCCTCATGTCAGCACGTTTTAGGTATCGCCACCGGTACCAACCTCGTGTGAATGCCCTGAAAAGCTAATCATTAGCATACCACAGCATCTTCTTCCTGTCGGTTAAATTTCGCGTCTGTAGCACGTCATCTTCGTGGTGTAGCAATTTTAATGGCCAGTAGCGTAAAATTAACATTGTGGGAATAGGGCATTCCAACTCCCCTTACATCTACATCTAGATGATTACTCCACATTTAATGTTTACAATCAACTACAGCCTTAGCGCCACCTGCTTAGTAACGGGCTGGTCCATCTTCCAAACGCAGTCCATCTCCAATTCTGGGTTCAAAATGGTTCAAATGGCTCTGAACACTATGGGACAACTTCTGAGGTCATCAGTCCCCTAAGAAGTTAAGTCCCCTAGAACTTAGAACTACTTAAACCCAACTAACCTAAGGACGCCACACACATCCATGCCCGAGGCAGGATTCGAACCTGCTACCGTAGTGGTCACGCGGTTCCGAACTGTAGCGCCTAGAACTGCTCGGCCACCCTGGCCGGCTCCGATTGTGGGTGTCGTGATTTCGGCAAGTCCTTTTAGATTTCCGGAGGTATGTGGCACCAGTTGTGTACGTTCAGGTCACGCAATTTCGGTAAATTGCGGCTCAACGCTTTGTAGACACGGAGCCGCTCTTTGAAGGCGCCCCAGATAAGTTCCGTCGGGTTGAGACCATGCAAATTAGGCGTGCAAGGAGTCAACATGAGATCATTATTATTCTCCTGAAATCTATGTAGCACTGTTGTGGTCTTGTTACACGAACAGTTATCCTGCTGAAAGATGCCGTCGCCATGGCGGAAAACTTCGAGCACGAAGGGACACAGGCGGTTGGTGGTAACGTCCACAGCTGTTGTGGTGGCTTTTATTTCTACCACAAGTCCCATAGAACCCCAGGTGATTACCTCCAATACAGTAAGAACACAATGTAACATGCAGGGTGGCGCACGAAATGTGTTACCAATTGTTTCTTTCACAATTTACGACGCACATTAGATATCCCGCTACGATCTGTACAGCAGTACCAGCAGAGCTTAAAAAAACAAATGAGTTACGAAATGACGTGTAATTCACGATACTGCCGCTAGGAGACTAGTAAGCAGCAATGGCTGACAATGGAAGACTGACGATACAGCAACGATCGGCAATTTTGTTACTTTTTCATGAAACGAAAAGCCTTGTTGTGACTCAGAGGCGTTTTCGACAACAGTTTAACACACGATGGGTCCCTTGCAAGAAGACCATCCACAGGTTGCACGAGAAATTTGTACAGGAAGGAACAGTATTGGAAGCGAAGCGACCTTGGGCTAAGCCAGTTTGTTCGCCGGAGAATATTGAAGCGGTACGAGTTGCTGTACAGAGAAGTCCCGGGAAATCGTGTAGAAAGGCTGCAGTGCAACTGGGAATATCCAGACGCTCCGTTCAACGCATTCTTAAAAGTAACCTCCATATGTGCCCATACAAGATGACCTGTGCAAAGAAGCTCACTGAAGAACACAAGAAGCAGAGACTACTGTTTGCTCAGTGGGCGGAGGATAGGGAAGAAACTCTCAACAACGTTTGGTTTTCAGACGGTGTGGTTAACAAACAAAATGTAAGCTTCTGGACCACTGAATACCCACTAGTGCTTCATGAACGAAAACATTATGCTCCGAGGATTACAGCGTGGGCAGCAATTTCCAGTCACGGACTTATTGGACCCTTTTTCTTTGAAGAAACTGTGAACAGCGAGCGTTATTTGAGCATGCTTCGCAATAGCTTCATTCCACAGCTTCTTGCTACTGCCTTGCACTTCAACACGCAGTGGTTCATGCAAGATGGAGCAAGGCCACGAGCATTCCGACATGCGGATCATTTCACTCAGGTTTCCAGGTTGCTTCAATGACGGACAAAATTGGCCCCCCAATAGTCGAGACCTCAATCCATGTGTGGGGGTACCTAAAGGAAAAAATTTTCCCGAAGCGTCCACTTGATTTAATGCTCAGAAGACTTATTACTTGCAGTGAAATTACGGAAGACGTGTGCCGTACGGTAATCACTAACTTCAGTAATCTTTTGAAGGAAGTTAGGAAACGAAATGGTGTACATATTGAGCATGTGCTGAATTAGAACAAATCTCCATGGACGACACTTCATTGTAATATATGCTCGTTTCAGATTGTAATGACAGTTAAGTTTATATTCAAAAACAAAAAGATAACACATTTCGTGCGCCACCCTGTATACAGTCGCTTCAGTAATTACTATGGATGTTGATACCGTCTGATAAGTGGAAATTTGTGGTAATTTACTGTGGGACTATACTGCTGAGGTCATCGGTTGCCAGGCTTCCACACTATTTAAACTAACTTACGCTGAGGACAACACACACTCCCATGCTCGAGGGAGGGCTCGAACACGCGACGCGAGAGAGCCACGCGAACTGTGGGAAGGCGGACGAGAGCACGCGCGTTCCCCGCGTGGCCTCTGACACTTGGAACGACAGTAGCACCCCTAGCGGCAAGAGAGCAAGCCGGAAGATCAATGTTTGTTTTTAACTACACTACTGGCCATTAAAATTGCTGTACCACGAAGATGACGTGCTACAGACGCGAAATTCAACCAACAGGAAGAAGATGCTGTGATATGCAAATGATTAGCTTTTCAGAGCATTCACACAAGGCTGGCGCCGGTGGCGACATAAACGTCCTGACATGAGAAAGGTTTCCAACCGATTTCTCATACACATACAGCAGTTGACCGGCGTTGCCTGGTGAAACGTTGTTGTGATACCTTGTGTAAGGAGGAGAAATGCGTACCATCACGTTTCCGACTTTGGTAAAGGTCAGAATGTCGCCTATGGCGGTTTATCGTATCGCGACATTGCTGCTCGCGTTGGTCGAGATCCAATGACTGTTAGCAGAATATGGAATCGGTGGGTTCAGGAGGGTAATACGGAACCCCGTGCTGGATCCCAACGGCCTCGTATCACTAGCTGTCGAGATGACAGGCATCTTATCCGCATGGCTGTAACGGATCGTGCAGCCACGTCTCGAACCCTGAGTCAACAGATGGGGACGTTTGCAAGACAACAACCATCTGCACGAACAGTTCGACGACGTTTGGAGCAGCACTGACTATTAGCTCGGAGACCATGGCTGCGGACGCTGCATCACAGAGCGCCTGCGATGGTGTACTCAACGACAAACCTGGATACACGAATGGCAAAACGTCATTTTTTCGGATGAATCCAGGTTCTGTTTACAGCATCATGATGGTCGTATCCGTGTTTGGCGACTTCGCGGTGAACGCTCATTGGAAGGGTGTATTCGTCATCGCCATACTGGCTTATCACCCGGCATGATGGTATGGGGTGCCATTGGTTACACGTCTCGATCACCTCTTGTTCTCATTGACGGCACTTTGAACAGTGGACGTTGCATTTCAGATGTGCTACGGCCCGTGGCTCTACCCTTCTTTCGATCCCTGCGAAACCCTAGATTTCAGAAGGATAATGCCTTCATTCGATCCCCGCGAAACCCTAGATTTCAGAAGGATAATGCACGACCGCATGTTGCAGGTCCTTTACGGGCCTTTCTGGATACAAAAAATGTTCGACTGCTGCTCTGGCCAGCACATTCTCCAGATCTCTCACCAATTGAAAACGTCTGGTCAATGGTGGCCGAGCAACTGGCTCGTCACAATACGCCAGCCACTACTCTTGATGAACTGTGGTATCGTGTTGAAGCTGCACGGGCAGCTGTATCTGTACACGCCATCGAAGCTCTGTTTGACTCAATGCCCAGGCGTATCAAGGCCGTTATTACGGCCAGAGGTGGTTGTTCTGGGTACTGATATCTCAGGATTTATGCACCCATATTGAGTGAAAATGTAATCACATGTCAGTTCTAGTATAATATATTTGTCCAATGAATACCCGTTTATCATCTGCATTTCTTCTTGGTGTAGCAATTTTAATGGTCATTAGAGTATTACAAAACATTTGTGTACTTTTCAACCTGATTATATACTGCTCGACAGTTGCCATCGAACAATTGCCAGTTGCTTCGTAACAACCGCCGAGCAACGATACTAAAAGGAAATACAGATGGGATGATCGTGTCAACTACTGCGAAACCTGTGCATGTAATCGACAGTTCGGGCAGTACGGTGTTTGACGAAGGTTGTTGAGGAAGCGGTAAGTGCGACATTCCGTGTGGTACGGCAACATGCCTGCAAGACATCTCTCGAGTATTGGGTGTGTCCAAAAGTGTCACCCCGTGATTAAGAAGGAAAGGCTATGCGAAAGCATGGCGGTGGCCGCGGACGGGTCACCACACCGCAAGAGGATCCATACGTGGACCTATTAGCGACGAGAAACGGCTAACTCACTCCTAGGCAGATCGCTGCAGACCTTCCAGCTGCTACCGCTACACGTGTCACCGACAGAATAGTTTCGTAGCGATTAAATCAGGCTGTCTTGTTTACTCGGAAACCTGTAAAATGCACTCCACTTCAGTCACGCCGTCATTGAGAAAGAGCATGATGGTTGGATGCTGTACGACGAATCCCGGTTCACTGTGGTAAATGATTCTGTCCATCAGTTAGTGTAGGGAAAGAGAGACAGGGGGGGACCACATTACACACGGAACACGTTACACACTGCAGAATGTTCACGAACGTCATCGGTATGACTTACATTATGTGATCAATAGTATCCGGAAGACCCGAAAAACATACGTTTTTCATATTAGGTGCATCATGCTGCCACCTACTACCAGCCGGCCTAAGTGGCCGAGCGGTTCTAGGCGCTGCAGTCTGGAACCGCGAGACCGCTACGGTCGCATGTTCGAATCCTGCCTCGGGCATGGATGTTTGTGATGTCCTTAGGTTAGTTAGGTTTAACTAGTTCTAAGTTCTAGGGGAGTAATGACCTCCGAAGTTGAGTCCCATAGTGCTCGGAGCCATTTGAACCATTTTTGAACCTACTACCAGGTGCCCTGTATCAGCGACCTCAGTAGTCATTAGACATTAGGCAGAATGGGGCGCTCCGCTGGACTCACGGACTCGGAACGCGGTCAGGTGATAGCGTGTCATTTGTGTCTTACGTCTGAACGCGAGATTTCCACACTCTTATCTTCCCTTTGTCCATTGTTTCCGGCGTGATAGTGAAGTGGAAACGTAAAGGGACACGTACAGCACAAAAGCGTCCAGGCCGACCTCGTCTGTTGACTGACACCGCCGACAGCTGAAAAGGGTCGTATAGGCAGTCATCTACCCAGACCATCATACAGTAATTCCAAACTGCATCAGGATCCACTGCAAGTACTATGACAGTTAGGCGGGAGGTGAGAAAACTTGGATTTCACGGTCGAACGGCTGCTCATAAGCCACATGTCACGCTGGTAAATGTCAAACGACGCCTCGCTTGGTGTAAGGAGCGTAGACATTGGACGACTGAACAGTGGAAAAACGTTGTGTGCAGTGTCGAACCACGGTGCACAATGTGGCGATCCGATGGCAGGGTGTGGGCATGGCGAATGCCCGGTGAACGTCATCTGCCAGCGTGTGTAGTGCCAACAGTAAATTTCGGAGGAGCTGGTGTTATAGTGTGGTCGTCTTTTTCATGGAGGGGGCTCGCACCCCTTGTTGTTTTGCGTGGCACTATCACAACACATCCGTACATTGATGTTTTAAGCACCTTCTTGCTTCCCACTGTTGAAGAGCAATTCAACACGTTATCGAGCACCTGTTTATAACGCAAGGCCTGTGGCGGAGTGGTTACACCACAATAACAAATTGTTCAAATGGCTCTGAGCTCTGTGGGACTTAACTTCTGAGGTCATCAGTCCCGTATAACTTAGAACTACTTAAATCTAACTAACCTAAGGACATCACACACATCCATGCCCGAGGCAGGATTCGTACCTGCCACCGTAGCGCTCGCGCGGTGCCAGACTGTAGCGCCTAGAACCGCTCGGACACTCCGACCGGCCGACAATAACATCCCTGCAATAGACTGGCCTGCACAGATTCCTGACCTGAATCCTATAGAACACCTTTGGGAAGTTTTGGAACGCCGACTTCGTGCCAGGCCTCACCGACCGACATCCTCTGTGCAGCACTCCATGAAGAATGGGCTGTTATTACCCAAAAAACCTTCCAGCACGTGACTGAACGTATGCCTACGAGAGTGGAAGCTGTCGTCAAGGCTAAGGGTTGATACTGTTACATTGCAGGGACATTATTCTGGATTATGTCCGTCTTTTAAGGGGTACAGCACGACACGACTTTCCGTTTATGGACGACGGCGCCGACTCACGTAGAACCACTGAAGTGTTGGACAGAGTGGAAAAATGAGGATATTGAACTTACGGAACGGTATGCGTACTCCTTTTCCCTATACGCTATGCTCTTGTCAGACCAGTTTCTCAAAGTTCAAATGTGTGGGAATTCCTAAGGGGCGAAACTGCTGAGGTCATCGGTCCCTAGGCTTACACACAAACTAACTTATGCTAAGAACAACACAAACACCCACGCCCGAGGCATGACTCGAACCTCCGGCGGGAAGGGTCACGCAATTCGTGACACGTCGCCTCAAACCGCACGGTCACACCGCGCGACGTTCCTGAATGAACGCTCTGCCCCCGCATCGCGCAAGAACTGAAAATCGCCTTAGATGAGGAGTCGGAGAACATCACCCCCAGCAGTTATGGAAGCCGGCACAAATAACAGGTGCAAAATGTGCATTATTGCCCGGTGAGGGCATATTCCATACTGACGGTCTGATGTCGACCTTTATGGTCGGAATCTGTCTTGTGTCAAATATGAACGTTATTTATGGCCGTCATGCTGCTTTCCGATATGGTGAAGTCTGTACCACTTGTCGTTATAGACATACCACTCCACTTGCGTTACGTATGTACTGTGTTCTATGTCGACCATCATTGACTGTATGAAACTTACGTTCTGCAGCCTTTCGCTGGCAAGTGCTCGCAAAGGTCCCGAGTTCGAGTCTCGGTCCCGCACGCAGTTTTAATCTGCCACGAAGTTTCATAATTGACTGTGATTATTCGTGTCCAACAATGTTTCTGTTCCTTAGTGTTGTGACTTGGCAAGACAGCCAAGCCACTATGATAGGTAGCCGAAAGGCACGCGTTAAGCTCACGCAGGCTGGCGTGAGGTCCGGAACATTTAAGGGAATTTATAGTATCAAGAAAAGTACGTAGCTGTTGGAATACTTAACTTTAATTCATAATTGGTGAACATCGGTCTGACGGTACATGCATCACAAGATAAATAGCAAATGATAATGGTGCCTTGCTAGGTCGTAGCAAATGACGTAGCTGAAGGCTATGCTAACTATCGTCTCGGCAAATGAGAGCGTAATTTGTCAGTGAATCATCTCTAGCAAAGTCGGCTGTACAACTGGGGCGAGTGCTAGGACGTCTCTCTAGACCTGCCGTGTGGCGGCGCTCGGTCTGCAATCACTGATAGTGGCGACACGCGGGTCCGTCGTATACTAGCGGACCGCGGCCGATTTAAAGGCTACCACCTAGCAAGTGTGGTGTCTGGCGGTGACACCACACTTAGCAATTGTCAAGCAGTGTATATGTGTTAGATATGACAAGAATGCAACAACATAATAAAAGTATTATTCGAAGTCAGGTCAGCCACTTCAGTAGCTTACTACTTTAATGGATACTAATTGTAATTTGTCTTAGAATTTTGTCCTAAAGCTATTTTTGTACAGCTCGTGAATAGTTCTGTACAGAAAATGAATCCCGAAGGTGAGGCCTATAAGCACTTGAGGAGAAAATTCCCACGATTGAGCGAATCAAAACTCAAGTAGGGTATCTTCGTTGGCCCACAAACTGGACAGCTTTTCACAGACAAGAAGTTTGATGAAATGCACATGGCGATCAGAAAGCCACCGGGTAAAGTTTTAAAAACGTTTCTTTCAATTTCTTTGAAAATAAGAGAGCGCAGCATCACAAGGAGCCTATGGTTGCACTGTTATCAGCCCCCATAGCTGGGTGCTCAGCACGGCTCGCTGCCACAAGGGGGACTCGGGGTCGATTCCCTGTACTAGCCCGGAGTTTTCTTTGGTGGGAGGGTTGGAACACGGTACTCTGGGCCTCGTACTGCAGACTGAGAAACAATTCGGCCGAGCTGTAGCTTCTTCAGGTCACGAAAACTAACAATTGCTTGAGGATCGGCGTGCTGACCCCACGCCTCTCCGCTGATGAGAACTAAGGCCAAGACCGCAAAATACTTCTTTATTTACAAACAACAGTTTTCACCAGACTTTGCTGTCATCTTCAGCTCATCAGAAATTTATGCTACAAAATGTATCCATTTTGAGTTGGACCGGATGCCAAGTTGTCATGTAGATAAGATGTAGCACATAATACAGAGGTTTGCCATAAATAAAACATTTGAAATCGAGAAGCACCTTCTGCACATTGGCATGTCCATATAGGTAGCGCTTTGGTAGAGGAAGACACGGTGGTCGGTCGGTACCGTCGGACCCTCCAGTGCCTGTGGACAGTCTACACGTGGGTACACCGCTATCGCGTCCTCGAAAGCTTGATTATTACGTGTCTCTGAAATACTCTTCCTTCATGCCCACTTCAACTGATTTCATGAAAACTGCGAAACAGTTTCCGACGGTCGTAGTGAGTGATTGCATCGTTGTATTCCAGTCTAGGGCGCCTTGCAACGGTTCGCCCCCCCCCCCCCCCCCCCCGCCCCCGTCCGTCGGAGTTTCGAGTCCTCCCTCAGGCATGAATGTGTGTGTTGTCCTTAGCGTAAGTTAGTTTACGTTAGATTAAGTAATCTGTAAACCTAGGACCGATGGCCTCAGCAGTTTGGTCCCGAAGGAACGTACAAACTTCCGAACATTATTTCGTCAGACCAGGTGTAAGCGACGTGACAAATAGAAACGCCAGGCGATTTATAGCTTCATCAGAAATTGTCCAAAATGTTCGGTCAGAACACTGATGATAGTAAAGCTGTAAATATCACATATTCTTCAGTTCCTTTTGCTTTAATTTAGTAATTTTGTGAGCTGATGTTTCCTGAATTTTATCTTTGTTTCAAGTTTTTGGAAAGATTCTTTACCTCACGAATTCACAAATATTAACATATTTTCGACACTTGATACTTCTGTGGTATGCTGCTGCCAAAACAAATACACTGCTGTGCAAAACTTGCGGACGGAAGTTACTTTCGCATGATGTGTCGCTGACGAGGAACATAGGCAGATGAAACTTTGACCACACGTAACAAAAACTACTACAGGAGGTAAGTACGCGATGAGACGACCAGAAACTATATTTTTACAAAAGACAATAATCACACTGAAGTAAACACGATTTGTAGTGGTCCCCTGGACGACGGACGACAGTTCATGCTCCGTAACTTGCTCCCAAGCTCTATTTAACCCTCCACGGAAGTGCTTATAGACCGTGCACCTTTGTTTAACAGCTTTCCACTGCCAGCAACTGAAGACAGGCCGCTCACGTGGCACTCGCTCATTTTGCGACAGAGCGACAAGAACGGCTGAGAAACTTTGCTTTACGATATTAAAGACGCTCGGAAAATTTCACTGCCGATTTTCTCTAGAATTTTATTGACAGCTGCACCAAAATGCTTCGGGAGAGCGATATTTGAGTTCTGAACTACACGTACTATAAATAAGACTATATTCCACAGGCTCGTCATTTAATTACGAGGGTTGCCCAGTAAATAGTACCCCATATTTTTTTTCTCCAGAAGTATTTATTCCACAACAATCAAATTTACATATGTGAAAGACTGATGTTTTGTCTACTTGCTTTATTTTTCCACATAATCTCCTTCAAGTTCGACGGCCTTTTTCCAGCGAGACACAAGAGCGTGTATTCCCTGCCGGTAAAAATCTGTACTCTGCCTACGGAGCCAGGTTGTCACTTCGTGAATCACTTCTTCGTCATCGGCAAAACGTCTTCCACGAATGAAATTCTTCATTGGCCCAAACAAGTGAAAGTCTGAAGGAGCCAAATCGGGCTGTAGGGTGGATGGGGTAACACTATCCAACCCAGTTTCGCGATGTGTTCACAAGTCCTCAAACTTGTGTGAGGACGAGCGTTATCATGCTGAATCAAAACATCCTGTGGGTTAACATGACGCCCAAGGCGCCGGAAGCGCTGCTTAAGTTTGTCTAATGTTTTGACATAAGCCTCTGAATTAATGGTACTGCCTTTTGGCATCACATCAATGAGAATTACGCCCTCGCAATCCCAAAACACAGTCATCATGACTTTTCCGGCTGAAGGAACTGTTTTGAATTTTTTCTTCTGTGGAGAATAAGCATGACGCCATTCCATCGATTGTCTTTTTGTTTCGGGCTCAAAATGATGCACCCAAGTTTCATCACCTGTCACAATCCGTGACAAAAAGGCCTCCCCGTCAACGTGAAAGCGTCGCAACAAATCGAAAGAAATGTCTTTTCTTTGGGATTTGTGATCGACAGTAAGACACCGAGGAACCCATCTTGCACACACTTTTGAGTATCCAAGCTGATTGATAATCACATCCACACTTCCTTTGCTTACTAACAACTCCAGTGCCAATTGTCGAGTCGTAATGCGTCGATCCCGTCGAATGAGAACATCAGCCCGCTGCAACATGTCAGGCGTGACAGCCGTGGGAGGCCTTCCCGACCGCGGCAATTCTCGGAGCTCCGCAGCACCGCCCTCTGATGCTTTCACCCTCTGTGCCCAGCGACCAACAGTACTCCTATCGACTGCAGATGTTCCGTAGACTTTGCACAAGCGTTTATGAATATTGCCCACGGTTTCTTCCTCTGCTACGAGAAATTCAATCACTGCACGTTGTTTATGACGGATGTCACCTGCAGACGCCATTTTAGAACATTCCTACACCACCGCTCTCTGTCGGAGGAAATTGAAACTTTGCGTACACACGCGGGAAACTTCAAATAACTCGCACCTAAAGTGTCACATTTCTAATATTTTTTATTTCGGAGAAAAAAAAATGGGGCATTATTTACTGGGCAACCCTCGTACATCCCGCTTGCGAGGAATGGTGTGAAAAGCCTTCTGCACATCTAGAAATATCGAATCATTTTGATGTCCCCTGTCGATTGCACTCATCAATTCGTGTTAATAAAGAGCCAGTTGTGGTTTACAAGAACGATAGACCGCATTTTCCGAATCCGTGCTGAATTTTCTAATGGCTCTGAGCATTATGTGACGTAACTACTTAGGTCATCAGTCCCCTAGAACTTAGAACTACTTAAACCTAACTAACCTAAGGACATCACACACACTCATGCCCGAGGCAGGATTCGAACCTGCGACCGTAGCGGTCGCGCGGTTCCAGACTGTAGCGCCTAGAACCGCTCGGCCACTCCGGCCGGCGTGCTGACTGTGATTACACGGTTTTATTGGAGGTGTTTCGTAATCTTCTAACACATTACACAGAGTGTTTTAACTTGAGACAATTAAACGTTTTTAAAACGACACATTATACGAAAAAAATGTTCTAGATGGGAAATTAATATCAATAAAGGCGACTTCCATCTGCGCCACAACTGCCCACCTCCTAACCACCTCCCTCTGTGTTGGTAGTGTCATCTTCGTTTTTCTAATGGGAACCCCCCCTTTTTTTTGTTGTATATTCGGGTTCTACGACAAAAAATACGTACTACTCAAACCATTGTATCCCATTAGTGGTAGATGGCGCTGTAGTCGACAAATATCAGATGTGGCTGTTTTTGCAATTAAGAACCGACGCATCCGATTCCTCGTTTTATTTACTTTGTAAATGTGACCATAAGTGGAATGACCACATAAAACAGGTAGTGGGAACAGCAGACACCAGACTCACATTCATCGGAATCATCTTAAGTAAATGTAACTCATCGACGAAAGAAGAGCCTTATAAGGAGCTTGTTCGCCCGATTCTTGAGTATTGTTCATCTATCTGGGATCCCTATCACGTAGGGCTGATAGAGGAGATAGAGAAGATCCAACGAAGAGCGGCGCGTTTCGTTACGGGATCGTTTAGCTGGCGAGAGAGCGTTACGGAGATGCTAAACAAACCACAATGGCAGACGTTACAAGAGCAGCGTTGTGCATCTCGGAGAAATTTACTATTTAAATTTCGGGACAGCGCTTTTCAGGAGGAGTTGGACAACATATTACAGGTTTTGCAGAAAGTCTTGCCCTTATTATAAAAATATATTACAGAATAACCCTTTGACATAATAACTTACATTTGATGCCGATATATAGATGTTTTTTTAAGACCGCTTACGTTAGTAACCTCCCTTGGTAGCTTGGAGAATGTCGAGGCGGTATTCTAGTTCACGCCAAGTGTTTCGTAACATGTGTTCTGTCACAATACCCACAGGAGCTTGTATCCTAGTCTTCAGTTCGTCGACGTCAGCAACTGGTGTGTCGAAGACTCTGTCCTCGATATAGCCACAGAAAAAAAGTCAAGGGGCGTAATGTCTGGAGAGGGGAATAATGTCCGGATTGGTAGATTGGGAGGAAGGGTCCAATACCCTGGCCACCACGCTCTCCAGACACGACGGCCCTTGACCTTTTTTTTCTGGAGCTATATCGAGGACAGGGTCTTCGACACACCAGCTGCTGACGTCGACGAACTGAAGGTTAAGATACAAGCTGCTGTGGGTACTGGACAGAACACATGTTACGAAACATGTGGCGGGAACAGGAATACCGCCTGCACATTCTCCGAGCTGCCAAGTGAGCACACGTTGAGGTTTACTAACGTAAGTGGTCTTTAAAAAAAATTGTTATAATTAGGGCAAGACTTTGTGCTCACCCTGTACTTCCCCCCCCCCTCCCCCCACATATAACTCGCGTATTGACGACGAAGAGAAAATTCGAGAAATTAGAGCAAATACAGAGGCTTACCGACAATCATTCTTCCCACGCACTATTCGCGAGTGGAATAGGGTTGGAGGGATCAGATACCGGTACCGAAAGTACCCTCCGCTGCACACCATTAGGTGGCTCGCGGAGTTTGATGTAGATGTAGATGTAAGTGTAAATATTCCTTTTCTGATGGTTGAAATGTTTCTTGAGTGTTGCAAATGTGGTGGTACAGTACAAATAATATAGCTATCCATTAACATTTCTGGCAGAAAGCTACTTGTGTGATAGTTTTCTGTACCTTACGTTGCTGACTGCTGTGAGTCCCGAAATGGTCGAAATGCTGGGTTTCGGTGGCCGTCCTCAAACTCTCCTACGAGGGTGACTGATTTCGGTGTGTGTTTCCTTCCAACCGCCGTAACCCTCGCACCGGTCGCTACACGGCTACCGGCGGAATACAAACCACAACCACTGTAATAAAACCACGTAGTAAAATATCCATGAAGTGATAGCGAGAGGTGCGCGAGCCATGGATACTGGAAATTCAAGCACTGCAGTGGTGAGAGACGAGGGGGCTCACCTATATCAAGCATCCCGATGGGAACAGGAAAGTATTACATCCACGTCGTTGTTCTTGATTTACGCGAAATGTAGTTTCCAACCAGACAATGAAACGGCTAACTGTATAGTAATGTATGCAACACTAAAGTAAACGTCGAAAGCGAATATCAACCGTCAGAATGCGGGGCCTTACATTTACATATTAAATGAAATCTAGAATCAAATGCGTCGGTTCTTAATTGCAACAACAGCTATTACAGCGCCATTTACCACGAATGGGAAACAATGGTTTGCGTAACCCATACGTATTTTTTGATGTAGAATCCGAATGTGCAATAAAAATGGTGGGTATTTGAAAATACCGGGTGATCAAAACGTATAAATTTGAAAACTGAATAAATCACGGAATAATGAAGATAGAGAGGTACAAATTGACAGACATGCTTGGAATGACATGGGGTTTTATTAGAACCAAAAAATACAAAAGTTCAAAAAATGTCCGACAGATGGCGCTTCATCTGATCAGAATAGCAGTAATTAGCATAACAAAGTAAGACAAAACAAAGATGATGTTCTTCACAGGAAATGCTCAATATGTCCACCACCATTCCGCAACAATAGCTGTAGTCGAGGAATAATGTTGTGAACAGCACTGTAAAGCAAGTCCGGAGTTATGGTGAGGCATTGGCGTCGGATGTTGTCTTTCAGCATCCCTAGAGACTGCGGTCGATCACGATACACTTCCGACCTCAGGTAACCCCAAAGCCAATAATCGCACGGACTGAGGTCTGGGGACCTGGGAGGCCAAGCATGACGAAATTGGCGGCTGAGCACACGATCATCACCAAACGACGCGCAAGAGATTTAACACGCGCCCTCTGTCGGACATTTTGTGAACTTTTTTTTTTGTTCTAATAAAACCCCATGTCGTTCCAAGCATGTGTGTCAATTTTTACCTCTCTATCTACATTATTCCGTGGATTATTAAGTTTTTAAATTTATACTGGCAACAGCAAGGAAAGCTTTTCTGAAGAAATTTGTTAACATCGAGTATAGATTTAAGTGTCAGGAAGTCGTTTCTGAAAGTATTTGTATGGAGTGTAGCCATGTATGGAAGTGAAACATGGACTGTAAATAGTCTGGACAAGAAGAGAATAGAAGCTTTCGAAATGTGGTGCTACAGAAGAATGCTGAAGATTAGGTGGGTAGATCACATAACTAATGAGGAGGTACTGAATAGGATTGGAGAGGAGTTTGTGGCACAACTTGACTAGAAGAAGGGATCGGTTGGTAGGACATGTTCTGAGGCACCAAGAGATCACCAATTTAGTATTGGAGAGCAGCGTGGAGGGTAAAAATCGTAGAGGGAGACCAAGAGATGAATACACTAAGCAGATTCAGAAGGATGTAGGCTGCAGTAGGTACTGGGAGATGAAGAAGCTTGCACAGGATAGAGTAGCATGGAGAGCTGCATCAAACCGGTCTCAGGACTGAAGACCACAACAACAAACTGACTTTTTGTTCACCCGGTACATAGGAGACCCCGCATCTGGAGGTGCAGCTCGAAGGTGTTTTAGTACAGGCAGATGTTCCTTTTACTAATATTAACTTTTAATCTAGAATATTTTTTCCGTACCATCCATTATTTTCGATATCCACTTATAGAAAAAACGGGGCACCAAGAAAGAGTTGTGAGACATAAAACGAAAGTTGGTAGGCGCGATTTGCGACTGAAATATGACGTGTTTCAGATTTCGCACCAGTCGGTTAAGAGTGGCGGTAGCAGATGCAAATCAGGTTTGGTTTACATACACCCTGTAACGGTCGAGAACGTTAGTTACCTTTGAGACTGGACGTGGTCAGTCAGTGTTAGTCAAGACCTCACACAGAATGAAATTTTCTCTCTACAGCGGAGTGTACGTTGGTATGAAACACCCTGGCAGATTAAAAATGTGTGCCGGACCGAGACTCGAACTCGGGACCTTTGCCTTTCGCGGGCAAGTGCTCTACCGACTGAGCTACCCAAGCACGACTAACGCCCCGTCCTCACAGCTTTACTTATGCCAGTACCTCGTCTCCTACCTTCCAACCTTTACATAAGCTCTCCTGCGAACCTTGCAGAACTGTCACTCCGCTGTAGAGTGAAAATTTCATTCCAGAAACATCCCCCAGGCTGTGGCTAAGCCATGTCTCCGCAATATCCTTTCTTTCAGGAGTGCTAGTTCTGCAAGGTTCGCAGGAGAGCTTGTGTAAAGTTTGAAAGGTAGGAGACGAGGTGCTGGCAGAAGAAAAGCTGTGAGTACGGGGCGTGAGTCGTGCTTGGGTAGCTCAGTTGGTAGATCATTTGCCCGCGAAAGGCAAAGGTCCCGAGTTAGAGTCTCGGTCCGGCACACAGTTTTAATCTACCAGAAGTTTCACCTCACACAGAGTTTGAACGAGATCATGTAATAGGGCTACTAGAAGCTGGATGTCCCTTCTGCAATAACAAAGACTTGTCAGGAATGTAGCCGCTGTACAGGGTTATTACAAATGATTGAAGCGATTTCACAGCTCTACAATAACTTTATTATTTGAGATATTTTCACAATGCTTTGCACACACATACAAAAACTCAAAAAGTTTTTTTAGACATTCACATATGTTCGATATGTGCCCCTTTAGTGATTCGGCAGACATCAAGCCGATACTCAAGTTCCTCCCACACTCGGCGCAGCATGTCCCCATCAATGAGTTCGAAAGCATCGTTGATGCGAGCTCGCAGTTCTGGCACGTTTCTTGGTAGAGGAGGTTTAAACACTGAATCTTTCACATAACCCCACAGAAAGAAATCGCACGGGGTTAAGTCGGGAGAGCGTGGAGGCCATGGCATGAATTGCTGATCATGATCTCCACCACGACCGATCCACCGGTTTTTCAATCTCCTGTTTAAGAAATGCCGAACATCATGATGGAAGTGCGGTGGAGCACCATCCTGTTGAAAGATGAAGTCGGCGCTGTCGGTCTCCAGTTGTGGCATGAGCCAATTTTCCGCGGGCTACGCGTGTAAGTTGCCCGCACGCGTTCAACCGTTTCTTCGCTCACTGCAGGCCGACCCGTTGATTTCCCCTTACAGAGGCACCCAGAAGCTTTAAACTGCGCGTACCATCGCCGAATGGAGTTAGCAGTTGGTGGATCTTTGTTGACCTTCGTCCTGAAGTGTCGTTGCACTGTTATGACTGACTGATGTGAGTGAATTTCAAGCACGACATACGCTTTCTCGGCTCCTGTCGCCATTTCGTCTCACTGCGCTCTCGAGCGCTCTGGCGGCAGAAACCTGAAGTGCGGCTTCAGCCGAACAAAACTTTATGAGTTTTTCTACGTATCTGTAGTGTGTCGTGACCATATGTCAATGAATGGAGCTACAGTGAATTTATGAAATCGCTTCAATCATTTGTAATAGCCGCTGTACATGTTTGGTGGCAGCAGAGGTCACGAGAGTGATGATGATGTTTGGTTTGTGGGGCGCTCAACTGCGTGGTTATCAGCGCCCGTACAATTATCCAATCTTTGCTCAGTCCAATTTCGCCACTTTCCTGGATGATGATGAAATGATGAGGACAACACAAACACCCAGTCATCTCGAGGCAGGTGAAAATCCCTGACCCCGCCGGGAATCGAACCCGGGACCCCGTGCTCGGGAAGCGAGAACGCTACCGCGAGACCACGAGCGGCGGACAGGTCACGAGAGTGTACAGGAGCAAGAAGGCTTTGCTCCGGACGGCCACGTGGCACTACCGATAGGGAAAGAGCGTAGTGTTCGGTGTATGGCTCTGACGCGTTGTACAATACCTGCAGTAGCAGTTGGCACCACAGTGACACAACGAACTGTTACAAACCTATTACTCCAAGGAGTGCTCCGAGCCAGACGCCCTGTAGCGTGGCTTCAGTTGACCACAAAACGCCGCCATCTGCGACTCCATTGACGTCAAGCGAGAGCTCATTGGAGAGCAGGGCGGAGGTCCGTCGTGGTTTTCTGTGTGCTGGTTCTGCCTCGGTGCCAGTGGTGGCTGTGTGTCAGTAGGAGGTCAGCTGAAGGCCTGCAGCCAACGTGTCTGCGTGCTAGACACACTGGGCCTACACCTGGACTTACGGTCTGCAGTGCGACTTAGTATGACAGCAGCAGCTCTGTCGTGGTCATCGCACGCCGCGACATTGCTGCTCGCTGCTCGCGTTTGTCGAGATCCAATGACTGTTAGCAGAATATGGAATCGGTGGGTTCAGGAGGGTAATACGGAACGCCGTGCTGGATCCCAACGGCCTCGTATCACTATCAGTCGAGATAACAGGCATCTTATCCGCATGGCTGTAACGGATCGTGCAGCCGCCTCTCGAAGCCTGAGTCAACAGGTGGGGACGTTTGTAAAGCAACAACCATCTGCACGAACAGTTCGGCGACGTTTGCAGCAGCACGGACTGTCAGCTAGGGGACCGTGGCTGTGGTTACCCTTGACGCTGCATCACAGACGGGAGCGCCTGCGATGGTGTACTCCACGACGAACCTGGGTGCACGAATGGCAAAACGCCATTTTTTCGGATGAATCCAGGTTCTGTTTACAGCATCATGATGATCGCATCCGTATTTGGCGACGTCGCGGTGAACGCACATTGGAAGCGTGTATTCGTCATCGCCATACTGGCGTATCATCCGGCGTGATGGTATGGGGTGCCATTGGTTACACGTCTGGGCCACCTCTTGTTCGCATTGACGGCACTGTGAACAGTGGACGTTACATTTCAGATGTGTTACGACCCGTGTCTCTACCCTTCATTCGATCCCTGCGAAGCCCTACATTTCAGCAGGATGCAGGATAATGCACGACCGCATGTTGCAGGTCCTGTACGGGCCTTTCTGGATACAGAAAATGTTCGACCGCTGCCCTGGCCAGCACATTCTCCAGATCGCTCACCAATTGAAAACGTCAGGTCAATGGTGGCCGAGCAACTGGCTCGTCACAATACGCCAGTCACCACTCTTGATGAACTGTGGTATCGTGTTGAAGCTGCATGGGCAGCTGTACCTGTACAAGCCATCCAAGCCCTGTTTGACTCAATGTCCAGGCGTATTAAGGCCGTTATTACGGCCAGAGGTGTTCTGGGTACTGATTTCTCAGGACCTATGCACCCAAACTGCGTGAAAATGTAGTCAAATCAAGTGGCTCTCAGCACTATGGGACTTAACATCAGTCCCCTAGAACTTAGAACTACTTAGACCTAAATAACCTAAGGACATCACACACATCCATGCCCGAGGCAGGATTCGAACCTGCAACCGTAGCGGTCGCGCGACTCAAGACTGTAGCGCCTAGAACCGCTCGGCCACTCCGGCCGGCAAATGTAATTACATGTCAGTTCTAGTATAATACATTTGTCCATTGAATACCCGTTTATCATCTGCATTTCTTCTTGGTGTAGCAATTTCAATGGCCAGAAGTGTATGTTAGCTAGACAAGCGTATTCCGAAAATTTCATTACTCGAGATTAGTTTTTGTGCCGCGATGTTTTTCCCGTCAGTGTATTTACTGCTTACAAGTTAAGGAAAACACCCTTTCTTTCCAAAGTGCTCCTGTGGATTGATGGCAGTGTTGTGGGCCCGTAGTTCAGCCACAAAAAATGAGTGGGCGTGTCCGCTGTGGGGGACCCGTTAAGGAGCGGCGCTGGGCCGGCGGGGGCCCCTTTTGTCAGCGGAGGCCGGATTAGCTGGCGGGCCTCGCTGCTGGGCAGCCTCCGGTAAACAGCAGGACGGTGCCGCTGTCACTGACGCGTCTCTTCACGGCTGTCTTCACCCTTCCGGCTCGGCGGGGAGGCCGCGCTTCCAGGAATCGCCAGACTCCGCGCCACAATCGCATCTTGGGTGGCGAGACAGTCAGTTGTTATTGCAGAAGCGCGCCCTAAGCCGGCAACCGCATGCAACGGGACGCAGCAGTGGCCACCTCCCTCTCGTCTTTCCGCTGTAGGGTTTCGTGGTCAGTCCGACTCCAAGCTGTACGGCTACACTATCGATGACAAACAGCGGGAGGCAGCGTGTGCAGTAAAATATCTAGGCGTAACTATCCCAAAGAAAGCAGGTGTTGACAAATCTGAAAATAACCCAACTATCAGTTTAATAAGTCACGGCTGCAGAATACTAACGCGGATTCGTTACAGACGAATGGAAAAACTAGAAGAGGCTGACCTCGGGAAAGATCAGTTTGGATTCCGTAGAAATGTTGGAACACGCGAGGCAATACTGATCCTACGACTTATCTTAAAAGCTAGGTTAAGGAAAGGCAAACCTACGTTTCTAGCATTTGTAGACTTAGAGAAAGCTTTTGATAATGTTGACTGGAATACGCTCTTTCAAATTCTGAAGGAGGCAGGGGTAAAATACAGGGAGCGAAAGGCTATTTACAATTTGTACAAAAACCAGATGGCAGTTATAAGAGTCGAGGGACATGAAAGAGAAGCAGTGGTTGAGATAGGAGTGAGACAGGGTTGTAGTCTCTCACCGATGTTATTCAATCTGTATATTGAGCAAGCAGTAATGGAAACAAAAGAAAAATTCGGAGTAGTTATTAAAATCCATGGAGAAGAAATAAAAACTTTGAGGTTCGCCGATGACATTGTAATTCTGTCAGTGACAGCAAATGACTTGGAAGAGCAGCTGAACGGAATGGATAGTGTCTTGAAATGAGGATATAAGATGAACATCAACAAAAGCAAAACGAGGATAATGGAATGTCGGGTGATGCTTAGGGAATTAGATTAGGAAATGAGACACTTAAAGTAGTAAAGGAGTTTTGCTATTTGGGGAGCAAAATAACTGATGATGGTCGAAGTAGAGAGGATATAAAATGTAGACTGGCAATGGCTAGGAAAGCGTTTCTGAAGAAGAGAAATTTGTTAACATCGAGTATAGATTTAAGTGTCAGGAAGTCATTTCTGAAAGTATTTGTATGGAGTGTAGCCATGTATGGAAGTGAAACATGGACGATAAATAGTTTGGACAAGAAGAGAATAGAAGCTTTTTAAATGTGGTGGTACAGAAGAATGCTGAAGATTAGATGGGTAGATCACATAACTAATGAGGAGGTATTGAACAGGATTGGGGAGAAGAGAAATTTGTGGCACAACTTGACTAGAAGAAGGCATTGGTTGGTAGAACATGTGTTGAGGCATCAAGGGATTACCAATTTAGTATTGAAGGGCAGCGTGGAGGGTAAAAATCGTAGAGGGAGGCCAAGAGATGAATACGCTAGGCAGATTCAGAAGGATGTAGGTTGCAGTATGTACTGGGAGATGAAGAAGCTTGCACAGGATAGGGTAGCATGGAGAGCTGCATCAAACCAGTCTCAGGACTGATGACCACAACAACAACAACAACAACAACTATCTAGAGCGACTTTAAGGGGAGTGACCACATAAAACAGATACTGGGAAAAGCAGATACCAGACGCAATTCGTCGGAAGTATCTTAAGGGGGGTAGGACGTCAAACGGGCCGACTCGGAGCACTAGAGGCACCACAGGACATTTTAATTTCCACTGTTTATACTTTTACAAATAAATTCTTAAGTCGTCAGCATGACCAGGACGGATTCAGAATTCACTCTCATAGCAGTGGAAGTTCGAAAACATAACGAAATGTGAAATTTTATCATTTTTTTCACTTACTAATGGCAGCATTTGTTGCTATAGGTACACTTTTCTTCATAACTAAGAGAGATTCTTCGATGAATTTTGCACAGCATAGAAACCATACTTAAAGGTGTATTAAACTCTAGAATTTTCCAAATCTGTCCAAAACTGTGGTAAAAATTAAGATAATGAACTATAACATTTGTGTTTTTTCTAAACATGAAGTTTAAAATATAACAGCTCATTAGTTTTTTCATAATTTAAATAAATTCTAGAGTTTCATACACCTGTAAGTATGGTATGAATGCTGGGCAAAATTCAAGGAAGAATCTCTCTTAACTTATGACTAAAAGTGTACCTATAGCAACAAATGCAGCCATTAGTATGTGAAAAAATGATGAAATTTCACACGTAAAAAAATTATTTTGTTACGTTTTCGAACTTCCACTGCAATGAGTGTGAATCCTGAATCCTTCCTGGTGATGCTGCCAAAGTTTTATGAATTTATTTGTAAAAGTATAGACACCGGAAACAAAAATGTCCTGCTCCACGTCGGCCCGTTTGACGTCCTACCCCCCCTTAAGGAAATGTAACTCCACCACGAAAGAAGTGGCTTATAAGGCGCATGTTCGCGCGATTCTTAATTATTGTTCATCTATCTGGGATCCCTATCAGGTGGGTATGATAGAACAGATAGAGAAGATCCAACGAAGAGCGGCGCGTTTCGTCACGGGATGGTTTAGCTGGAGAGAGAGCGTTACTGATATGCTATACAAACTCCATTGGCGGACGTTATAAGAGGGGCGTTGCGCATCACGGAGAAATTCACTTCTGAAATTTCAGGAGGAGTCGGACAACATATTACTTCCCCCTACATACAGCTCACGTATTGACCACGAGGGGAAAATTCGAGAAATTAGAGCCAATACAGAGGCTTACCGACAGTTATTCTTCCCATGCACTATTCGCAAGTGGAACAGGGTTGGAGGGGTCAGATAGTGGAACCGAAAGTACCCTCCGCCACATACCAATAGGTGGCATGCGGAGTAAGATGTAGATGTAGATGAACTGTGTGCTGCACTTTTCGCTCGATGCTAGTCGGTTCTCTTTGATAATTATAGTGACGGAAATTTTCACGCAGAAAAACTGTCGAATTTTAACGGTGCCTCATACACTCTAAGACACACACACACACACACACACACACACACAAAGGCAGAGAGAGTGACACAAAGAGAGAGAGAGAGAGAGAAAGTGAGAGAGAAAATCGCGCACCACGATGGAATTGTTCAGATAGGACGGCATTCGGTGGATGTAATGTACACGTCAAGCCGAACAAACGATTACAACTTCAGAAAAAAAGTTTCACAAACTGACCAAGTCATTAACGTGATGGTCCACCTCTATCTCTTATGCAAGCAATTATTCGGATTGACAGTGATTGCTAGAGTTCTTGAGTGTCCCACTGAGTGATATCATGCCACATTCTGCCCAACTGGCGCGCTATATTGTCAAAAAAATCACTAGCTGGTTGCACGGCCCTGTCCACATTGTTCCAAATATTCTCAATCGGGGAGAGATCCGGCGTCCTTGTGTAATGGTACTTGAATTACGTAACCATTACGGCAGCTCACCTCAACCTCTCGATACCAGCAATATCCTACTGTGTTTCTGTAAAATAGTTAACATATTTCTGTAACAACATTCATGAAACACATCTATAAAACTTTTGAATGTCGCAAAATAACATCTAGGCGTCTTTGCATCCGAGCTTGGAATCATCACTAACTAGATTTTCGACGATTGAGCCATGAGTTCACAACGAACCAGCGTGGGTAACACGAAAACATGAGTGCCTAGTTTATCCATTATTTCATGAAATGACTTTATTAACTGTGCTCTAATGACACCTGCCACATAATATAACTTTGTTGTTGCCCGAAAATGCAATATTTAGCAGCGTGAGTAACTCTACAATCATAATTAATTTTTGGCCTTTGTTGTGGTAGGGTTGTTAGACTTGCTAGCGACGGTAAGATTTAGCAAGCATTAAGACAGGGAGTAGGGATTCCTGTCATATCCTGGCGGGCATTATCTTGCTGAAATGTAAGCCCAGCCTCATTTAGCATGAAGGGGAACAAAACGGGGCATAGAATATCGTCGATGTACCGCTGTGCTGTAAGGCTTTTCCTAGGTGGAGCCCTCCGATTGTCATCCGCGGAGACAGTATGGCACAGAGAGAGATACGTAGGCGATATTCTACTCTCCGTTTTGTTGCCCTTCACGGCAAGCCATCCTGAGCTTACATTTCAGAACGATAATGCCCTCCCGCACGGCGAGTGTTTATACCGCTTGTCCTCGTGCTTGACAAACCCTGTCTTGAAACTTCCTGGCAGATTAAAACTGTGTGCCGGACCGAGACTCGAACTCGGGACCTTTGACTTTCCCGAGTTCGAGTCTCGGTCCGGCGCACAGTTTCAATCTGCCAGGAAGTTTCATATCAGCGCACACTCCGCTGCAGAATGAAAATCTCATTCTGGAAACTGTGGTGTCACCGCCAGACACCACACTTGCTAGGTGGTAGCCTTTAAATCGTCCGCGGTCCGTTAGTATACGTCGGACCAGCGTGTCGCCACTATCAGTGATTGCAGACCGAGCGCCGCCACACGGCAGGTCTAGTCTAGAGACTCTCCCTAGCACTCGCCCCGGTTGTACAGCCAACTTTGCTAGCAATGGTTCACTGACTACATACGCTCTCATTTGCAGAGACGAGGACAGTTTAGCATAGCCTTCAGCTACGTCATTTGGTACGACCTAGCAAGGCGTCATATTAAGTTACTATTGTGGTGTCACCGCCAGACACCACACTTGCTAGGTGGTAGCCTTTAAATCGGCCGCGGTCCGCTAGTATACGACGGACCCGCATGTCGCCACTGTCAGTGATTGCAGACCGAGCGCCGCCACACGGCAGGTCTAGAGCGTCTTCCTAGCACTCGCCCAGTTGTACAGCCGACTTTGCTAGCGAAGCTACACTGACAAATACGCTCTCATTTGCCGAGACGATAGTTAGCATAGCCTTCAGCTACGTCATTTTCTACGACCTAGCAAGGCGCCATTACCAGTTTATATTGAGATATTAAAACATGTACCGTCAAGAGCGATGTACACCAATTATGGATTAAAGTTAAGTATTCCAGCAACTAAGTTCTTTTCTTACTAGACTCAACTACTTTACTGTTCCAGACCTCACGCTAGTCTGCGTGAGCTTAACGCGTGCTATTCGGCTACAAGTCATAGTGGATTGGCTGTCGGGTCAGTCCACTACAACTATAATTCAGGGCCGGCCAGAAGTCCTGCACGCGTGCGGTGCTCCTGCACATGTGCAACTTCCGGGTCACAGCGTGCACGCCGCAGCCGTCAGCGTTCATGTAGTGCATGTTTCTACGCATAGATGTCGCTTTATCCACTTGCTGGGATACTCTGTACGGCGAATTCTAGTGCTCTTTCCACAGCTTGCAAGCCAACCATGGGAAGGTATTTGGCGTATTAAACAGTACTGTCACAGTCTGCTCATTGAGACGTCTACTTATATGTTAATCCAGTAAGACAAGCAATACAGTTAACAACCGTGGGTTTTTATTAAGGCAGCTTGACTGAAGGCACGTAAATACGCATAATGTTTTTGATCTAGTATTTAAGAAAGAGAGCACATAGTGACTTCCAACGAACCTTATTCATGATTTCAAATAACATTAAACTAATGCAAGGTTTCCTATAACTAATTCCCGGTGCCCTGAGTTACACCCACATAATTTATGTCTCAATGATCTCTGAACAGAATGATAACCGCAGACCTCTCGATGATCACCTGTTATTTCAATACCATTATTGCTATATCTGTCATCAGTTCCGTCTGAAATCTGCATAATAACCGACAATTAGATGAATGTTATATCGACTTCAGCTGAGCGTAGCCCTTCACACTTTAATAAAACCCCTAAATGTAAGTATACATTGGAACAATCGGTTTAATGACCAATTTTCCTGATAATAATATAACATGGAGCAGAATGAGGCAATAATGCACAATTAGTAAACAATAATTTTTAATTATGAAAGAATAAATCCGAACACGTTTATCACTGGTCATGAGAAATGATATAGTTAAAATCGTGTGCAAAAGCACGGCTCATTGACAAACGCAAGCAGTTGCGAAGATTATCATCACTTATGCTTGATCGAAACTTTGACTTATTCATTTTCATCACAAAAAAAAAAAATCTTTCACAAAAAAGCTCTTGCTTGTACCACAGGGAAGTGGAGACGCCGTCGTTCATTTAGGACACATGTCTCATAACAGATGTCGCTGTCGCACACGAGCGCACATGTGCAGCACTTCCGCACGTCTGCACACTGTGCAGCGTTTGGCCGGCCCTGCTATAATCACTTCAAGAATTTATTCTGAACAGATAATATGTGAATCATGCACCGTCAAGAACGACGTTCATCATTAATGGATTAAAGTTAAGTATCAAACTAATTACGTCCGCTTTCTGAATTCCAGACGTCACGTCAGTATACACTCCTGGAAATTGAAATAAGAACACCGTGGATTCATTGTCCCAGGAAGGGGAAACTTTATTGACACATTCCTGGGGTCAGATACATCACATGATCACACTGACAGAAACACAGGCACATAGACACAGGCAACAGAGCATGCACAATGTCGGCACTAGTACAGTGTATATCCACCTTTCGCAGCAATGCAGGCTGCTATTCTCCCATGGAGACGATCGTAGAGATGCTGGATGTAGTCCTGTGGAACGGCTTGCCATGCCATTTCCACCTGGCGCCTCAGTTGGACCAGCGTTCGTGCTGGACGTGCAGACCGCGTGAGACGACGCTTCATCCAGTCCCAAACATGCTCAATGGGGGACAGATCCGGAGATCTTGCTGGCCAGGGTAGTTGACTTACACCTTCTAGAGCACGTTGGGTGGCACGGGATACATGCGGACGTGCATTGTCCTGTTGGAACAGCAAGTTCCCTTGCCGGTCTAGGAATGGTAGAACGATGGGTTCGATGACGGTTTGGATGTACCGTGCACTATTCAGTGTCCCCTCGACGATCACCAGTGGTGTACGGCCAGTGTAGGAGATCGCTCCCCACACCATGATGCCGGGTGTTGGCCCTGTGTGCCTCGGTCGTATGCAGTCCTGATTGTGGCGCTCACCTGCACGGCGCCAAACACGCATACGACCATCATTGGCACCAAGGCAGAAGCGACTCTCATCGCTGAAGACGACACGTCTCCATTCGTCCCTCCATTCACGCCTGTCGCGACACTACTGGAGGCGGGCTGCACGATGTTGGGGCGTGAGCGGAAGACGGCCTAACGGTGTGCGGGACCGTAGCCCAGCTTCATGGAGACGGTTGCGAATGGTCCTCGCCGATACCCCAGGAGCAACAGTGTCCCTAATTTGCTGGGAAGTGGCGGTGCGGTCCCCTACGGCACTGCGTAGGATCCTACGGTCTTGTCGTGCATCCGTGCGTCGCTGCGGTCCGGTCCCAGGTCGACGGGCACGTGCACCTTCCGCCGACCACTGGCGACAACATCGATGTACTGTGGAGACCTCACGCCCCACGTGTTGAGCAATTCGGCGGTACGTCCACCCGGCCTCCCGCATGCCCACTATACGCCCTCGCTCAAAGTCCGTCAACTGCACATACGGTTCACGTCCACGCTGTCGCGGCATGCTACCAGTGTTAAAGACTGCGATGGAGCTCCGTATGCCACGGCAAACTGGCTGACACTGACGGCGGCGGTGCACAAATGCTGCGCAGCTAGCGCCATTCGACGGCCAACATCGCGGTTCCTGGTGTGTCCGCTGTGCCGTGCGTGTGATCATTGCTTGTACAGCCCTCTCGCAGTGTCCGGAGCAAGTATGGTGGGTCTGACACACCGGTGTCAATGTGTTCTTTTTTCCATTTCCAGGAGTGTAGTTCTTCCCTCCTCACGCCAGCCTGCGTGAGCTAAAACGCGTGCATTTCGGCCTCCACTCGTAACACGTTGGTGGCTCTTCTGCTAACACAAAAGAAACCCTGCCTTGGCCAGCAAGGTCTCCGGAACTCTTTCCAGTTGAGAACGTATGGGGCATTATTGGCACGACCCTCAACCCGTTCGGGAATTTAGCTACCTAACGCGCCATTTGCGCGGAATTTGGCACTGTATCCCTCAGGGGGACACCCAACAACTCTGGCAATCAGTGCCAATCGAACAACTACTTGCATGAGTGCCAGAGGTGGACCAACTGACTTGCCCAATTTGTGAAGCTCTTTCTCTTGAATACACCCACCCATTTGTCTGAAATTCTAATCATTTCTTTGTCTGCTGAACGGAATGAACAGTCTAATGAGTACACAGTATGGTTTAAGAGTAAATCGCAGAAAGACGAAGGTAATGAGAAGTAGTAGAAATGAGAACAGCGAGAAACTTAACATCAGGATTGATGGTCACGAAGTCAATGAAGTTAAGGAATTCTGCTACCTAGGCAGTAAAATAACCAATGACGGACGGAGCAAGGAGGACATCAAAAGCAGACTCGCTATGGCAAAAAAGGCATTTCTGGCCAAGAGAAGTCTACTAATATCAAATACCGGCCTTAATTTGAGGAAGAAATTTCTGAGGATGTACGTCTGGAGTACAGCATTGTATGGTAGTGAAACATGGACTGTGGGAAAACCGGAACAGAAGAGAATCGAAGCATTTGAGATGTGGTGCTATAGACGAATGTTGAAAATTAGGTGGACTGATAAGGTCAGGAATGAGGAGGTTCTGGCAGAATCGGAGAGGAAAGGAATATGTGGAAAACACTGATAAGGAGAAGGGACAGGATGATAGGACATCTGCTAAGACATGAGGGAATGACTTCCATGGTACTAGAGGGAGCTGTAGAGGGCAAAAACTGTAGAGGAAGACAGAGATTGGAATACGTCAAGCAAATAATTGAGGACGTAGGTTGCGAGTGCTACTCTGAGATGAAGAGGTTAGCACAGGAAAGGAATTCGTGGCGGGCCGCATCAAATCAGTCAGTAGACTGATGACAAAATGGTCAGAAAATCTGTCGATTTCCGTCCTATCCGAATAATTCCTCCATGTGCGTCTTTTTTTTGTTTCATTTTTTTTCTGACGATGTATTTAAGTCGGAAGCGCAGTGAAACAACATTGAATCAGTTGAGAGCTGAATATGAATTACCGAAGTCCCAAATTAATTATAATATTCCCCACCTAAAATCACAAAGGTAAACAGAATTCCCAAACGTAAATACAGGGTGAGTCACCTAACGTTACCGCTGGATATATTTCGTAAACCACATCAAATACTGACGAATCCATTCCACAGACCGAACGTGAGGAGAGGGGCTAGTGTAACTGGTTAATACAAACCATAAAAAATGCTCGGAAGTATGTTTTTATCACAAACCTACGTTTTTTTTAAATGGAACCCCGTTAGCTTTGTTAGCACATCTGAACATATAAACAAATACGTAATCAGTGCCGTTTGTTGCATTGTAAAATGTTAATTACATCCGGAGATATTGTAACCTAAAGTTGACGCTTGAGTACCACTCCTCCGCTGTTCGATCGTGTGTATCGGAGAGCACCGAATTACGTAGGGATCCAAAGGGAACGGTGATGGACCTTAGGTACAGAAGAGACTGGAACAGCACATTACGTCCACATGCTAACACCTTTTTATTGGTCTTTTTCACTGACGCACATGTACAGGGTGTTTAAAAAATGACCGGTATATTTGAAACGGCAATACAAACTAAACGAGCAGCGATAGAAATACACCGTTTGTTGCAATACGCTTGGGACAACAGTACATTTTCAGGCAGACAAACTTTCGAAATTACAGTAGTTACAATTGTCAACAACGGATGGCGCTGCGGTCTGGGAAACTCTATAGTACGATATTTTCCACATATCCACCATGCGTAGCAATAATATGGCGTAGTCTCTGAATGAAATTACCCGAAACCTTTGACAACGTGCCTGGCGGAATGGCTTTACATGCAGATGAGATGTACTGCTTCAGCTGTTCAATTGTTTCTGGATTCTGGCGGTACACCTGGTCTTTCAAGTGTCCACACAGAAAGAAGTCACAGGGGTTCATGTCTGGCGAATAGGAGGCCAATCCACGCCGCCTCCTGTATGTTTCGGATAGCCCAAAGCAATCACACGATCATCGAAATATTCATTCAGGAAATTAAAGTCGTCGGCCGTGCGATGTGGCCGGGCACCATCTTGCATAAACCACGAGGTGTTTGCAGTGTCGTCTAAGGCAGTTTGTACCGCCACAAATTCACGAAGAATTTCCAGATAGCGTGATGCAGTAATCGTTTCGGATCTGAAAAAATGGGCCAATGATTCCTTTGGAAGAAATGGCGGCCCAGACCAGCTCTTTTTGAGGATGCAGGGACGATGGGACTGCAACATGGGGCTTTTCGGTTCCCCATATGCGCCAGTTCTGTTTATTGACGAAGCCGTCCAGGTAAAAATAAGCTTCGTCAGTAAACCAAATGCTGCCCACATGCATATCGCCGTCATCAATCCTGTGCACTATATCGTTAGCGAATGTTTCTCGTGCAGCAATGGTAGCGGCGCTGAGGGGTTGCCGCGTTTGAATTTTGTATGGATAGAGGTGTAAACTCTGGCGCATGAGACGATACGTGGACGTTGGCGTCATTTGGACCGCAGCTGCAACACGGCGAATGGAAACCCGAGGCCGCTGTTGGATCACCTGCTGCACTAGCTGCGCGTTGCCCTCTGTGGTTGCCGTACGCGGTCGCTCTACCTTTCCAGCACGTTCATCCGTCACGTTCCCAGTCCGTTGAAATTTTTCAAACAGATCTTTTATTGTATCGCTTTTCGGTCCTTTGGTTACATTAAACCTCCGTTGAAAACTTCGTCTTGTTGCAACAACACTGTGTTCTAGGCGGTGGAATTCCAACACCAGAAAAATCCTCTGTTCTAAGGAATAAACCATGTTGTCCACAGCACACTTGCACGTTGTGAACAGCAACCGCTTACAGCAGAAAGACGACGTACAGAATGGCGCACCCACAGACTGCGTTGTCTTCTATATCTTTCACATCACTTGCAGCGCCATCTGTTGTTGAAAATTGTAACTACTGTAATTTCGAAAGTTTGTCTGCCTGAAAATGTACTGTTGTCCCAAGCATATTGCAACAAACGGTGTATTTCTATCGCTGCTCGTTTAGTTTTTATTGCCGTTTCAAATATACCGGTCATTTTTGAAACACCCTGTACATTACCATGAGGGGTGAGGTACACGTACACACGTGGTTTCCGTTTTCAATTACGGAGTGGAATAGAGTGTGTCCCGACATGTGAGGCCAATAGATGTCCAATGTGGTGGCCATCATTTGCTGCACGCAATTGCAATCTCTGGCGTAATGAATGTACACGCCGCAGTACATCTGGTGTAATGTCGCCGCAGGCTGCCACAATACGTTGTTTCATATCCTCTGGGGCACATCACGGTACACATTCTCTTTTAACGTACCCCACAGAAAGAAGTCCAGAGGTGTAAGATCAGGAGAACGGGCTGGCCAATTTATGCGTCCTCCACGTCCTATGAAACGCGCGTCGAACGTGTACCTCACCACTCATGGTAATGTACATGTGCGTCAGTGAAAAAGACCAATAAAAAGGTGTTAGCATGTGGACGTAATGTGCTGTTCCAGTCTCTTCTGTACCTAAGGTCCATCACCGTTCCCTTTGGATCCCTACGTAATTCGGTGCTCTCCGATACACACGATCGAACAGCGGAGGAGTGGTACTCAAGCGTCAACTTTAGGTTACAATATCTCCGGATGTAATTAACATTTTACAATGCAACAAACAGCACTGGTTACGTATTTGTTTATATGTTCAGATATGCTAACCAAACTAACGGGGTTCCATTTAAAAAAACGTAGGTTTGTGTTAAAAAACATACTTCCGAGCCTTTTTTTATGGTTTGTATTAACCAATTCCACTAGCCCCTCTCCTCACGTTCGGTCTGTGGAATGGATTCGTCAGTATTTGATGTGGTTTACGAAATATATCCAGCGGTAATGTTAGGTGACTCACCCTGTATAACTTCATACAACTCACAGTTTTGAAAGTCCGCACTTGATTTAGACCTTTCATCCAAATTTACATGAGCATCTCCATGACTGCTCTGCAGTTCATAATTTAATGCTTGGCAGAGGGTGCACAGAACCACCCTGAAGCTGTTTTCATACCTTTCCACACTCTAACATTGCGCGGGAAAAAAATTGGATACTTAAATCTTTACGCGTGACCTCTGATTCCTCTTATTTTCTTATGATGATCATTTCTACCTATGTAGATAGGTGCCAAAAAATATTTTCTCACTCTGAGGAGAAAGGTGGTGATTGAAATTTCATGAGAAGATCCTGCAACAGCAAAGAACGCCTTTGTGAGACCTTAACTTTTCCCGGCGAATTGAATGTTCAAATAACTTACGGGTTTGCTGCCAGGTGACGTCGTTGAACACCGCCGATATTTCGACAGGAGCACACCCTGCCATTCTCGATGCACAAATGCAAGGAAGAAGAAAGTGCAAGGCAATTTAATACCTCGGTTCACAGAGGAGAAACAAGGAAGATACCACACACAGAACAAGTGTCAACACAAACAAAGATAACCAACATCAGAAATATCGATAGTTACTATTAATCAAGAGGTGAGGTAGCACTAATTCTGTCCCTCTGTTTTTTGGTGAGAGACAGAGCCAGATTCCAAGCAGCATTTAAACAAAATCCACCATCCCTGTTAATAAAGTTGCTTGATAGTTTGTTTCAACAGCTTCCATAATAACACTATCCCAATAGCTGGAGGTGCAAGCCAGAATCTCCGTGTTGTTGTATTCCACAGGAAGACCGGTGTCAAGGCAACGTTCTGCAATAGCGGATTTGCTCGGCTGTTGTAAGCGTGTATGTTCAGTACACCGGTCTTCCACAGTCCTGATCGTCTGACCAATATATGACATGCCACAACTGTAAGGAGTACGATAGATGATCTTGGTTTGCGTAAGGCTGGGGTCTATCGTATTCCTTGCAGTTGTGGCATGTTATATATTGGTCAGTGCTTCTCGACTCTTATAACCGCCTTTTGGTTTCTGTACAAACGGTAAATAGCCTTTCGCTCCCTGTATTTTACCCCTGCCGCAGTCAAAATTTGAAAGAGAGTATTCCAGTCAACATTGTCAAAAACTGTCTCTACAAATGCTATAAACGTAGGTTTGTCTTTCCTTAACCTAGCTGCTAAGGTAAGTCGTAGGGTGAGTATCGCCTCCGATGTTCATACATTTCTCCGGAATCCAAACTGATCTTTCCCGTGGTCGGCTTCTACCGTTTTTTTCCATTCGTCTGTAAAAAATTCGTGTTAGTAATTTGCAACCGTGACTTATTAAACTGGTAGTTCGGTAATTTTCACATCTGTCAACACTTGCTTTCTTTGGGATTGGAATTATTATATTCTTATTGAAGTCTGACGGTATTTCACCTTTCTCAAGCATCTTGGTCACCAGATGGTAGACCTTCGTCATGGCTGGCTCTCCCGGGGCTATCAATATTTCTAATGGAATATGTCCTCTCCCGAGGCCTTGTTTCTACTTATGTCTTTCAGTGTTCCGTCAAATCTTTCACGCAGTATCATAACTCCCGTCTTCATCCACGTCCTCTTCCACTTCCATAATATTGCCCTCGAGTACATCGCTCTTGTATGTATCCCCTATATACTCCTTCCACTTTTCGGCTTCCCTTTCTTTGCTTAGGACTGGTTTACCAACTGAGCTCTTGATATTCATACACGTGGTTCTCTTTTCTCCAAGGGTCTCTTTAATTTTCCTGTAGGCAGTATCTATCTTACCCCTAGTGATATACGCCTCTACATCCTTACATTTGTCCCCTGCTTAGCCATTTTGCACTTCCTGGCGATCTCATTTTTGAGACGTTTGTATTCCTTTTTGCCTGCTTCATTTACTGAATTTTTATATTTTCTCCTTTCATTAGTTAAATTCAATATCCGCAGTGTCACTCATGGATTTCCATCAGCCCTCTTCTTTTTACCTACTTGATCCTCTGCTGCTATTTCGTCTCTCAAAGCTACCCATTTTTCTTGTAATGCGTTCCTTTCCCCTGTTCTTGTCAGTCGTTCCCTAATGCTCCCTCTGAAACTCTCTACAACCTCTAGTTCTTTCAGTTTATCTAGGTCGCATCTCCTTAAATTCCTCCCTTTCTGCAGTTACTTCAGTTTTAATCTGCAGTTCATAACCAAGAGGCCGGCGGTGTGGCTGTTCGGTTCTAGGCGCTTCAATCTGGAACCGCGTGACCGCTACTGTCGCAGGTTCGAATCCTGCCTCAGACATGGATGTGTGTGATGTCCTTAGGTTAGTTAGGTTTAAGTAGTTCTAAGTTCTAGGGGACTGATGACCACAGATGTTAAGTGCCATAGTGCTTAAAAAAAAAATGGTTCAAATGGCTCCGAGCACTATGGGACTCAACTGCTGAGGTCATAAGTCCCCTAGAACTTAGAACTACTTAAATCTAACCAACCTAAGGACATCAAACACAGCCTTGCCCGAGGCAGGATTCGAAGCTGCGACCGTAGCGGTCACGCGGTTCCAGACTGAAGCATCTAGAACCGATCCATCGCTTGAAGCGCCTAGAACCGCTTGGCCACTCCGGCCGGCCATAGTGCTCAGAGCCATTTGAACCATAACCAAGAAATTGTGGCCAGAGTCCACATCTGCCACTGAAAATGTCTTGCAATTTAAACCCGCTTTGTGAATCTCTGTCTCACCATTATAAAGGGTGATTCAAAAAGAATACCACAACTTTAGGAATTTAAAACTCTGCAACGACAAAAGGCAGAGCTAAGCACTCTCTGTCGGCGAATTAAGGGAGCTATAAAGTTTCATTTAGTTGTACATTTGTTTGCTTGAGGCGCTGTTGACTAGGCGTCAGCGTCAGTTGATGCTAAGATGGCGACAGCTCAACAGAAAGCTTTTTGTGTTATTGAGTACGGCAGAAGTGAATCGACGACAGTTGTTCAGCGTGCATTTCGAACGAAGTATGGTGTTAAACCTCCTGATAGGTGGTGTATTAAACGTTGGTATAAACAGTTTACAGAGAATGGGTGTTTGTGTAAAGGGAAAAGTTCTGGACGGCCGAGAACGAGTGATGAAAATGTAGCACGCATCCAGCAAGCATTTGTTCGCAGCCCAGGAAAATCGACTCGCAGAGCTAGCAGAGAGCTGCAAATTCCACAATCAACTGTATGGAGAGTCCTACGAAAAAGGTTAGTTATGAAACCTTATCGTCTGAAATTGGTTCAAGCACTGTCTGCAACTGATAAAATTAAAAGAATCGATTTCTGTGATTTTATCCTTGCTCAAATGGAAACAGATGAATCTTTCGTTTCAAAGATTGTGTTTAGTGATGAAGCAACTTTCCACACTAACGGGAAAGTCAACCGTCACAATGTCTGTATATGGGGCACTGAGAATCCGCGGGAAACAACTCAGTATGAACGTGCCTCGCCTAAGGTGAACGTTTTCTGTGCCATTTCAGCCAATAAAGTTTTTGGTCCCTTTTTCTTCGAAGGTGCTACTGTAACTGGACTACAGTATCTGGAGATGTTAGAGAATTGGCTGTTCCCTCAGCTCGAACAAGAAGCACAACAATTCATATTTCAGCAGGATGGAGCGCCACCACATTGGCACTTATCTGTCCGTAACTACCTGAACGTCAACTACCCGAGGCGATGGATCGGCCTCCAGGCAGCCCGTGACAGAGCACTTCATCACTGGCCTCCAAGAAGCCCTGATCTTACCCCCTGCGATGTTTTCTTATGGGGGTATGTTAAGGATATGGTGTTTCGGCCACCTCTCCCAGCCACCATTGATGATTTGAAACGAGAAATAACAGCAGCTATCCAAACTGTTACGCCTGATATGCTACAGAGAGTGTGGAACGAGTTGGAGTATCGGGTTGATATTGCTCGAGTGTCTGGAGGGGGCCATATTGAACATCTCTGAACTTGTTTTTGAGTGAAAAAAAACCTTTTTAAATACTCTTTGTAATGATGTATAACAGAAGGTTATGTTATGTTTCTTTCATTAAATACACATTTTTAAAGTTGTGGTATTCTTTTTGAATCACCCTGTATAATCAATCTGAAACGTTCCGGTGTCTCCAGGCCTCTTCCATGTATACAATCTTCTTTCATGATTCTTAAACCAAGTGACAGCCATGATTAAATTATGCTCTGAAGAAAATTCTACCAGGCGACTTCCTCTTTCATCCGTTATCCCCAGTTCATATTCACCTACTTCTTTTCCTTCTCTTCCTTTTTCTGTTATCGAGTTCCAGTCCCCCAGAAGTATTAAATTTTCATAGTAGTAATCTAAAGTCGAACTACAAATCGACTACGTGTTAGGGGTTCGTAATTCAGCGGATTACTCCTATTTCCTTTGTTGAGTATTTGTTTGACCTGTGCAGCTTTCCAGACTTTGGATACGGATCTTTCGATGAGCGAGCGATTGTATATAATTACTATTTGTGAAATTATAGTATCAGTACACTCTGAAAGAAGGGACCGGAGACCTTGCGTTCATTAAGGGATTTAAGTTACTCCACTACGCTGAGGATATCTACGTCTAAATTACTCACATTGGCAGTTGGTACAGATTTCGGTGATAGATAATCTACTTCTTTCCGTTTCGTGGGTACCAGGAACATAATGGCAGACGCCACAGCTTTCTCAAATTTTACAACTGCAACAGATAAATACATAAATTCACCTAACAGCATCACTGAAGAAACATACGCCGCAGAGCATACCCCAAATGATACGCAAAGACACGAACACCACCTGACAGAGAAAGAGGATCATCCAGAACACAAGGTCAGCTGTCACTTAGCTTCATACACCATCGGCGGGCTTATAAATCACTTGAACTGCAGTTCTCTGTGAAGCGCAGAAAGGCCCCAGAGCGCTTCACGGTTGTAGGTGTTTAATATTGTTACCAGACACGTTGACAGGATTTGTCGACCTGGCAAAAGGGTTCTACAATCTAAAATGGCGCAAGATGTTCGAAATTCTGAGAAAAAGAAGGGTAAGCTATAGAGAGAGACGGGTAATATACAATAAGCACAGGAGCCATGAGGGAATAATGAGAGTGGACGACCAAGAAAGAAGTTCTCAGATTAAAAAGGATGTACGACAGGGATGTAGTCTTTCGCCTCTACTGTTCAATTTGTACATCGAAGAAGCAATGATGGAAATAAAAGAAAGGTTCAGGAGCGGAATTAAAATTCAAGGTGAAAGAATATTAATGATACGATTCGCTGATGACATTGCTATCCTGAGTGAAAGTCAAGAAGGATTACATGATCTGCTGAATGGAATGAACAGTCTAATGAGTGCACAGTATGGTTTGAGAGTAAATCCGAGAAAGACGAAGGTAATGAGGAGAACAGCGAGAAACTTAACATCAGGAGTGATGGTCACGAAGTCAAAGAAGTTAAGGAATTCTGCTACCTAGGCAGTAAAATAACCAATGACGGACGGAGCAAGGAGGGCATCAAAAGCAGACTCGCTATGGCAAAAAAGGCATTTCTGGCCAAGAGAAGTCTACTAATATGAAATACCGGCCTTAATTTGAGGAAGAAATTTCTGAGCATGTACGTTTGGAGGACAGCATTGTATGGTAGTGAAACATGGACTGTGGGAAAATTATAACAGAAGAGGATCGAAGTATATGAAATGTGGTGCTACTGACGAATGTTAAAAATTAGGTAGACTGATTAGGTAAGGATTGAGGAGGTTCTGCGCAGAATCGGAGAGGAAACGAATATGTGGAAAACATTGATAAGAAGATGGGACAGGATGATAGGACATCAGTTAAGACATGAGAGGACAACTTCCATGGTACCTGAGGGAGCTGCAGATGACAAAAACTGTAGAGGAAGACAGAGATTGGAATACATCCAGTAGATAGTTGAGGATATAGGTTGCAAGTGTTAGAGATGAAGAGGTTGGCATAGGAGAGAAATCTGTGACGGGCCGCATCAAACCAGTCACAAGACTGACGACTCAAAAAAACAAAAGAGAAGAAAAAGTCCTGGTAGTGCTGGTAAGGCGTACGAACAGCATGAACTGGAGGACACGGAGATGCCGCGTACAACGTGAGACAACTCTGTCAGCATCGGATGGAATCTGAAAAGGGCTTCACTGCGGGACTTCATATGGCTGGCTGGAACAATCGTGCAATAACCACATTCGTGAGGTATGCGGGTGTGACAGAATTCCTCTCCTGCGCCAACATTTCGATCTGAGATTAACACATACAACCTACGTACTGATTTATTTGCTGAATACATTTCAATGCTTGTCTTTCCTCTACAGATTTTGCCTTCCCAGCTCCTTCTAGTACCACAGAAGTTACTCCCCGATATCTTAACAGATGTCATGTCATCCTGTCCCTTCTTACGGTCAGTGTTTTCTATATATTTTCTTTATCGTCGATTCTACGGAGAACCACGTCATTCCTTACCTTACCAGTCCATCTAATTTTTCAATTTTCTTCTGTAGCACCTAATCTCAAATACTTAGATTCTCTTGTGTTACGGTTTTCCCACAGTCCATGTTTCTCTACCATACGATCCTGTGCTCCAAACGTACATTCTCAAATTTCTTCTTCAAGTTAAGATCTATGTTTGATACTAGAATAGCTTTTTGACCAAGGGTGCCCTTTTAGTCGGTGCTAGTCTGCTTTTCATGTCTTCCTTGCTCTGTTCGTCATGGGTTGTCTAGGTAGTAGAATTTCTTAGCTTCATCTTCTTCGTGATCCCTAATTTTGATGTTACGTTTCTCGTTTTTCTCATTTCTGCTACTTCTCGTTACTTTTGTATTTTTCCAGCGTACTCTCAATCCATATTCTGTGCACATTAGACTATTCACTCCATTCAACACATCCTGTAATTCTTCTCCATTTTCAGTGTCATCAGCGAATGTTATCATTGATGTCCTCTGACCCTGAATTTCATGCCCACTCTTGAATCTTTCTTCTACTTTCGTCACTGCTTCTTCGACGTATAGATTGAACAGTAGGGGCGAAACACGACATCTCAGCTTCATACACTTTTTAATCCGAGCACTTGGTTCTTGGTATTCCTGTCTCATTGTTCCTTCTTGGTTTTTATACATCTTGTATATTGACCGGCTTTCACAATAACTTATCCATATTTTTCTAAGAATTTCGAACATCTTGCACCATTAGATATTGTTGAGCGCTTTTTATAGGTCGACAAATGCTATAAATATTTCTTGATTTTCATTTAGTTTCGCTTCCTTCATCATCCGCACAGAATTGCTTCTGTGATGCCTTTGCCTTTCCCAAAGCCAAACTGATCGTCATTTAAAACATCCACAATTTTCTTTTCTATTCTTCTGTATATCATTCTTGTCAGCAACTTGGATGCGTAAGCTGCTGAGCTGATTGTGCGACAATTTTTGCTCTTGCCGGCTATTGCGGTTTCTGTATTGTGTGGGTGATGTTTTTCCGTAACTGTGGTGGTATATCGCCGTCTCATACATTCAGATCACCGTCTTGAATAATCATTTTGTCACTATTTACCACAATGATATTAGAAACTCCAGTGGAATGTTCCTTATCCCTTGTACTAATTTGATCTTATTCTGTCGTGTCATCATACAAGTCTTCTCATAGAGGCATTCAATGTACTCTGTCCAGCCATCCGCTCTCTCCACTGCATTTAACAGTGGAAATGCCATTCATTTAACAGTGAAATTCCCATTGAACTCTTGATGTTACCATCCTTTCTTTTAATTTCACCGAATGTTGTTCTGACCGTCTTAGACGCTGAATCCGTCCTTTTGACAATCATTTGTTTTTCGATTTTTTCACTATTTTCATGCACCCGTTTCGCCATTGCTTCCCTGTACTTCCTACTAATCTCATTCCTAAGTTACTCGTATTTCTGTGTTCCCGCCTTTCCCTGAACGTTTTTGTACTTCCTTATTTCGTCGATCAACTGAAGTATTTCATCTTTTACCCATGGTTTCTTCGCAATTACCTTCCTCGTACCAACGTTTTTGTTTTCAAATTTTGTGATTGTTCTTTTTAGATACGTCCATTCTTCTTTAACTGAACTGCCTGTTCCCTATCGAAGAATCAATATATTCAGAGAACATAGAGCGTATTTCATTCCTTAGTGTTTCCGTATCCCACTTCTTTTTCGCGTTGATTCTTCCTGACTTGTCTCTCAAACTTCAGTGTACTCTTCATCACCCTAACTTGTGATCTGAGCCTATATCTGCTCAGGGGCACGCCTTAAAATCTAATGTCTGATCCCGAAATCTCGGTGCAAAGTTGATCTAATCTAACTCAAATCTTCCTGTACCTCCCGGCTTTTTCCGCGTGCACCATCACTTCTTGTGTTTCTCGAGCAGAGTATTCGCCATTACTGTCCGAAATGTAATGCAGAACTCAGTTGATCTTTCTCCTCTCTGATTCCTACTACCAAGTCCATATTCTCACGTAAACCTTTCTTTTACACCTTTCCCTGCAACCGGATTCCAGTCCTCTATGAGTAACATATTTTCATCTTGATTTACGTACTGAGTTACCTGTTCAGTATCCTCGTATACGTTCTCTGTCTTCTCATCTTCTGCTTGCGGCGTCGGCATGTACACCTGAAGTATTGTTGTTAGTGGTAGTTTGTTGTTGATCGTGATGAGAACAATTCTATCTTTGAATTGTTCACAGCAAGTCACTCTTTGCCGTACCTTTCTATTCATAAATAATCCTACTCACGTTATACCATTTTCTGCTGCTGCTGATATTTCGCTATACTTATCTGACCACAAATCCTTGTCTTCTTTTCATTTGTCGTCACTAATCTTCACTACATCTAGGCTGAATCTTAGCATGTCCCTTCTGAAATTTTCTAACTTCACTACCAAGGTCAATCTTCTTTCATTTCACGCCCCGACTCGTAGAACGTTATCCTTTCGTTTGTTATTCAATATTTTTTCCATAGTCACCTCCTCCATGGTTGTTCCCAAGATTCGAATGAGGGACTAGGCCAGAATCTTTTGCCAATGAAGCTATCACCAAGACAATCAATTACAGGCCACATGTTCTACGGATACACATTACGTGTCGTTAATGCAGTGGTTTCCATTGCCTTTTGCATCCTCATGCTGTTGCTGATTCTTCCGCCTTTAGGGGCAGTTTCCCACCCCTAGGACAAGAGAGTGCCCTGAACCTCTATCCGCTCCTCCGCCCTCTTTGACAAGGCCGCTGGGGGGGAGGGGGAAGGTAGGTCTCGGGGGCAAAGTAGGCAGATCATTTTACGAGCCCTAGCCACAATGTCTTCGTCGCCAAGCAGTAAGAAATGGAAGGGTTCAATGGCTCAGGAGGAATATATATTTATTAAAAAAAAAAGAAAATAGATCTTTTCCATAACGTTTTTCTGTCACCAACGTTTTAAAAGGAGAACCGTCACGTACTATTTGCTTAAAAAGAAAAGGGAGAAATCAAACACGAGATAACAATTCTGGAACATGAACATGTGGAGTCGATATTCCACGAGAGCCACCGCCCCATCTTCGTGGCATGTCTTCTCGTAAGGTCGTGTAAGTACCGTTACCTGTGCAGTCTTGTACGTATGGATGTATCCATAGACCAATAATGAACAATTAAATTTACTGTTGCGTCAAGATCTGCGACATAGCCGCAGCAAACTTCACAGTGATGTAGCGAAACCATTTACGTCTGTACGCCAGTCACAGATGACAGTCTTCTACTGTTGCTTCTTTGTGCACTGGCTAGTGCGTTTTCGTTCCTGTTGGAACATGTGGTGTCCGCTAACGATGTGGGCCCTACCTGGTCTACCGTCACCTCGCCTGTGTGGTCCACACAGCATCTGGGGAAAGCCCAGACCACACAATAACGGGCTGGCAAGGGGTGTGTGGGGGTGGGGAGAGAGGGGGAGCGAAGGGACAGCCGTCCCTTTAGCCCTTGTGCCCGCATCTCCTGCATGAATTGACGGCGCAAGCCCGGCCTTCACGCAAGCCCTGTTGAGAGGACAGAATAGCCTTCAGTCAGGCTGCCGCGAGAGCTCGCACTCCATGCACGCAAACACGGAGGAGAAAACAAATCAAGTGGCCAGCTGAAGCTCCAAATTTGCTGTTACCACTGACGGAAAAAAATTCCGACATCCAAAAATAACTTATTATAAAACTAGAAAACCGCCTCGATTGCGAAAAAAAGCACCTAGTGTTAACCTAGGTTTCGGCGTAGATAACTACACCTTCTTCAGAACATTAAAACCCACAAGTGCCTAAGAAGACCTTTGTCAATGATTAAAAGAACACCATAGCTATACATTTATAAACGAAAAAAAAGGGGAAACACAAACAGTACATGTGTACAAAGTCTAAACCGTTACTTAACTTAATGGTGTAACCTCCACCTCACACCGGCCTATGTTCGATGGGCCATGACCCGCCATAAACTGCAGCTACAAATGGTCGCTCACTTACACGCCCGACCCGCTACCTATGCACATGCACAAGACAAGGGAAGTTACTTGAATGCGCATACGCATACGAATACGTGGAAGTTTATTCATGGGTCGTGGCTAAATATCCCAAATATTCCCAACCGTGGATCAACGTATATCAAAAAATAGAATTGACAGAATAAGTGACGAGCTAAATAGGACATGAAGCTTAAAAATAACCGCACACGGTTGCTTATGCTAAGAAAGAAACATATATGACAACAGGAGGAACTCTTAAAAACTATTCCTAAAGCCAATAGTTAGCCTGGGGGGGGGGGGGGGGGGGAAGGGGCTGAGGGGACGTAATCTGAAGACGTCTTGGTAATAAAGATATAGGGATAAATCGTGAGGTGTTCAACGGGCTAAAATCACATTCATCGCAAAGGAAATCAGGAAAAAAGAAAAAAAGATAAACAGTTTGACCAACCGCGCTCGCCAGTCAGCGCACGCATGTGAAAATCCCGAGATCATCAGATTTACAAGTATGAAGAACAAATTAAAGGTGCGAAACCTTCAAAAAATTTTCTGTTTCTTAGTAGGAGTTGGTCGTTAAGCGTATTGTCTTTATCATGTTGCAGATGCTTAAAGATCTGCATTTCTTCCAAAATATCCAGTTTTAAGCCTTTAACCTCGGCATGAAGTAACTCGATATTAACTGGAGGGCTCGGCGCATGAGCCGTTTGCACAAGGTGTTCCGCATAACTATAGCCATTAATACCGTCACCGCTTCTAGTAGGAATATGTTCTTTATACCTGAGACCCAGAGCTCGTCCCGTTTGCCCGATGTAAAATTTTGGTCGAACCCCGCATGTAATTTTATATACTCCTGATTGGGAAAGTTTATCGCTCTTATTGTGCAAGGAGTGGATTAAATTCCTATGTAAACTATTATTAGTAGAACAGGCGACTCTGAAATTATGGGCTCTGAGTAGGTAGCGGGTCGGGCGTGTAAGTGAGCGACCATTTGTAGCTGCAGTTTATGGCGGGTCATGGCCCATCGAACATAGGCCGGTGTGAGGTGGAGTTTACACCATTAAGTTAAGTAACGGTTTAGACTTTGTACACATGTACTGTTTATGGTTCCCCTTTTTTTCGTTTATAAATGTATAGCTATGGTGTTCTTTTAATCATTGACAAAGGTCTTCTTAGGCACTTGTGGGTTTTATTGTTCTGAAGAAGGTGTAGTTATCTACGCCGAAACCTAGGTTAACACTAGATGCTTTTTCGCAATCGAGGCGGGTTTCTAGTTTTTTAATATATTAACCAACGATTGCTGACGCTCTGCGATGTTGAAGGTTCCCAAAAATAACTAATAAAGAGTAATGAAATTTCGGGAATACATTTGTCTAGGTAACATATTTAAATGAGTAACATTGCAAGATCACAGGTTAATCTAAGTGCGAGATACGCCAATGCAGATATGAAATGCTAGTACGTTACTAACTCGTATAACCGACAGAATATTGATTGCAAGCATGCAAACGTACTTGTGTTGTGTTGTACAGGTGCCGGAAGTCAGTTTGTGGGATGGAATTCCATGCCTGTTGCACTTGGTCGCTCAGTACAGGGTCGGTTAATGCCTCTGTGCATGATGCTGGAGAGATCACGTTCAACATGTTCTCGACTGGAGCCGGCCGGTGTGGCTGAGCGGTTCTAGGCACTTCAGTACGGAACCGCGTTGCTGCTACGGTCGCAGGTTCGAATTCTGCCTCGGCATGGATTGTGTGTGACTAGTCAGATTTAAGTAGTTCTAAGTCTAGGGGACTAATGACCTCAGTTGTTAAGTCCCATACATCTACATCTACATCCATACTCCGCAAGCCACCTGACGGTGTGTGGCGGAGGGTACCTGGAGTACCTCTATCGGTTCTCCCTTCTATTCCAGTCTCGTATTGTTCGTGGAAAGAAAGATTGTCGGTATGCCTCTGTTTGGGCTCTAATCTCTCTGATTTTATCATCATGGTCTCTTCGCTAGATATACGTAGGAGGGACCGATGTACTGCTTGACTCCTCGGTGAAGTTACGTTCTCGAAACTTCAACAAAAGCCCGTACCGAGCTACTGAGCGTCTCTCCTGCAGAGTCTTCCACTGGAGTTTATCTATCATCTCCGTAACGCTTTCGCGATTACTAAATGATCCTGTAACGAAGCGCGCTGCTCTCCGTTGGATCTTCTCTATCTCTTCTATCAACCCTACCTGGTACGGATCCCACACTGCTGAGCAGTATTCAAGCAGTGGGCGAACAAGCGTACTGTAATCTACTTCCTTTGTTTTAGGATTGCATTTCCTTAGGATTCTTGCAATGAATCTCAGTCTGGCATCTGCATTACCGACGATCAACTTTATATGAACATTCCATTTTAAATCACTCCTAATGCGTACTCCCAGATAATTTGTGGAATTAACTGCTTCCAGTTGCTGACCTGCTATATTGTAGCTAAATGATAAGGGATCTTTCTTTCTATGTATTCGCAGCACATTACACTTGTCTACATTGAGATTCAATTGCCGTTCCCTGCACCATGCGTCAATTCGCTGCAGATCCTCCTGCATTTCAGTACAATTCTCCATTGTTACAACCTCTCGATATACCACAGCATCATCCGCAAAAAGCCTCAGTGAACTTCCGATGTCATCCACAAGGTCATTTATGTATATTGTGAATAGCAATGGTCCTCCGACACTCCCCTGCGGCACACCTGAAGCCACTCTTACTTCGGAAGACTTCTCTCCATTGAGAATGACATGCTGCGTTCTGTTATCTAGGAACTCTTCAATCCAATCATACAATTGGTCTGATAGTCCATATGCTCTTAATTTGTTCATTAAACGACTGTGGGGAACTGTATCGAACGCCTTTCGGAAACACGGCGTCTACCTGGGAACCCCTTGTCTATGGCTCTCTGAGTCTCGTGGACGAATAGCGCGTGCTGGGTTTCACACGATCGTCTTTTTCGAAACCCATGCTGCTACAGAGTATATTTCTAGTGCTCAGAGCCATTTGAACCATTTTTTTCTCGACTTGAGACAGATCTGGTGATCGAGCGGGTGAAGGCAACATGTTGGGCTGCAACAGAGGTATGTGGGCGATCGTTATGCTGTTGGAAAACACTCCCTGGAATGTTGTTCATGAATGGCAGCACAAAAGGTCGAATCACTAGAGTGACGTACAGATTTGCAGTCTGGGTGAGTGGGATAGTCACGAGAATGCTTCTGGTCTCATATGAAATCGCACTCCAGACAATAGCTTCAGGTGTAGACCCAATGTCTCTAGCTATGACAGCCTATGACATGCAATTCTTCTTGCAGTTGACGATAACCCTAATGTCAGCGTCAGAGAAGTTGCTGCAGTACAAGGTAACGTTGACCACGTCACTATATGGAGAGTGCTACGGGAGAACCAGTTGTTTCCGCACCATGTACAGCGTGTGCAGGCACTATCAGCAGCTGATTGAGCTCCAAGGGTACACTTCTGCGAATGGTTCATCCAACAAAGTGTCAATCCTCATTTCAGTGCAAATGTTCTCTTTACGGATGAGGCTTCATTCCAGGGTGATCAAATTGTAAATTTTTACAATCAACATGTGTCGGCTGACGAGAATCCGCACGCAATTGTGCAATCACGTCATCAACACAGATTTTCTGTGAACGTTTGGGGAGGCATTGTTGGTGATGTCTTGATTGGGTCCCATGTTCTTCCACCTACGCTCAATGGAGCACGTTATCATGATTTCATACGGGATACTCTACCTGTGCTGCTAGAACGTGTGCCTTTACAAGTACGACACGCAAGTGAGGTTCATGCACGATGGAGCTCCTGCACATTTCAGTCGAAGTGTTCGTCCGCTTCTCAACAACAGATTCGGTGACCGATGGATTGGTAGAGGCGGACCAATTCCATGGCCTCCACGCTCTCCTGACCTCAACCCTCTTGACTTTCATTTATGGGGGCATTTGAAAGCTCTTGTCTACGCAACCCCGGTACCAAATGTAGAGACTCTTCGTTCTCGTATTGTGGACGGCTGTGATACAATACGCCATTGTCCAGGGCTGTATCAGCGCATCAGGGATTCCATGCGACGGAGGGTGGATGCCATGTATCCTCGCTAACGGAGGACATTTTGAACATTTTCTGTAACAAAGTGTTTGAAGTCACGCTGGTACGTTCTGTTGCTGTGTGTTTCCATTCCATGATTAATGTGATTTGAAGAGAAGTAAGAAAATGAGCTCTAACATGGAAAGTAATCGTTTCTGGACACATGTCCACATAACATACACTCCTGGAAATGGAAAAAAGAACACATTGACACCGGTGTGTCAGACCCACCATACTTGCTCCGGACACTGCGAGAGGGCTGTACAAGCAATGATCACACGCACGGCACAGCGGACACTCCAGGAACCGCGGTGTTGCCCGTCGAATGGCGCTAGCTGCGCAGCATTTGTGCACCACCGCCGTCAGTGTCAGCCAGTTTGCCGTGGCATACGGAGCTCCATCGCAGTCTTTAACACTGGTAGCATCCCGCGACAGCATGGACGTGAACCGTATGTGCAGTTGACGGACTTTGAGCGAGGGCGTATAGTGGGCATGCGGGAGGCCGGGTGGACGTACCGCCGAATTGCTCAACACGTGGGGCGTGAGGTCTCCACAGTACATCGATGTTGTCGCCAGTGGTCGGCGGAAGGTGCACGTGCCCGTCGACCTGGGACCGGACCGCAGCGACGCACGGATGCACGCCAAGACCGTAGGATCCTACGCAGTGCCGTAGGGGACCGCACCGCCACTTCCCAGCAAATTAGGGACACTGTTGCTCCTGGGGTATCGGCGAGGACCATTCGCAACCGTCTCCACGAAGCTGGGCTACGGTCCCGCACACCGTTAGGCCGTCTTCCGCTCACGCCCCAACATCGTGCAGCCCGCCTCCAGTGGTGTCGCGACAGGCGTGAATGGAGGGACGAATGGAGACGTGTCGTCTTCAGCGATGAGAGTCGCTTCTGCCTTGGTGCCAATGATGGTCGTATGCGTGTTTGGCGCCGTGCAGGTGAAGGCCACATTCAGGACTGCATACGACCGAGGCACACAGGGCCAACACCCGGCATCATGGTGTGGGGAGCGATCTCCTACACTGGCCGTACACCACTGGTGATCGTCGAGGGGACACTGAATAGTGCACGGTACATCCAAACCGTCATCGAACCCATCGTTCTACCATTCCTAGACCGGCAAGGGAACTTGCTGTTCCAACAGGACAATGCACGTCCGCATGTATCCCGTGCCACCCAACGTGCTCTAGAAGGTGTAAGTCAACTACCCTGGCCAGCAAGATCTCCGGATCTGTCCCCCATTGAGCATTTTTGGGACTGGATGAAGCGTCGTCTCACGCGGTCTGCACGTCCAGCACGAACGCTGGTCCAACTGAGGCGCCAGGTGGAAATGGCATGGCAAGCCGTTCCACAGGACTACATCCAGCATCTCTACGATCGTCTCCATGGGAGAATAGCAGCCTGCATTGCTGCGAAAGGTGGATATACACTGTACTAGTGCCGACATTGTGCATGCTCTGTTGCCTGTGTCTATGTGCCTGTGGTTCTGTCAGTGTGATCATGTGATGTATCTGACCCCAGGAATGTGTCAATAAAGTTTCCCCTTCCTGGGACAATGAATTCACGGTGTTCTTATTTCAATTTCCAGGAGTGTATTTTCTTTCCTTGCGTGTGAGGAATGTTTCCTGAAAGTTTGGCCGTACCTTTCTGTAACACCGTGTATATATTATGACTTTTGATTTATTCTTTACCAAAATCTTTCATTTGCTAACAATGCCTATCAGTAGTTAGTCCCTTCAGTAGTTAGAATCTTTTATTTAGCTGGCAGTAGTGGCGCTCGCTGGTTTGCAGTAGTTCAAGTAACGAAGATTTTTGTGAGGTAAGTGATTCGTGAAATGTATAGGTTATTGTTAGTCAGGGCCATTCTTTTGTAGGGATTATTGAAAGTCAGATTGCGTTGCGCCAAAAATATTGTGTGTCAGTTTAAGCAAAGTCATTTATAATTTTTCTAAGGGGACGTTTCAGTTGGTGCTATTTGCTAGTGTCACTTAAATGTTTAAACGCAGAAATCGCCTTTACATGACGTACAGTTTGCTTACTTCAGCGTATAGAAAGGTATCGTCAAGAGTTCCCCGGCAAGTGCGTTGGGGCCGCTGTTGTCGTCTTTATACGTAAGCTGTCTGACGGGTAGGGTGAACAGCAGCCTGCAACTGTTTTCTGGTGACGCTGTGGTGTGCGTCAAAGTATCGTCCTGGGGAAAGTGCATGAGGATGCACGATGACTTGGATGTGATGTCTGGTGTGATGAAAGCCAGGTTGCCCTAAATATGCAAAAATGTAAGTTAAGGCGGACGAGTAGGAAAAAAGAATCCTGTAGTAGGATACAATGTTAGTGATGTGCTGCTTCAGACAGTCTTCTTCTTCTTCGTTATCGTCGACTTGTCCCACATCACGTAGGTGGGCGTTGCTCTTCTGGATCCTTCTCCTCCATAGTACTCTATCCATTGCCTCTTCCTTCTTCCATGCGTTCTCCCTTAGGTCCCCAGATATTTTATCCTTCCACCTCATCTTCGGTCTTCCTCTCCTTCTCGCTCCTTCAATCTTTATATCTTCAACTCTGTTTCCGATATACTCTTCCCCTTTTCTCTGTAAGTGTCTGTACCACCTTAGTCTGCCCTCTTGTATCTTTTTCCCCATGCGTCCCACTTTCACAGCTCCTCTAACAAATTCATTTCTAATCCTGTCCTTCCTTGTTACCCCACACATCCACCTCAGCATCCTCATTTCCGCCACTTCCATCTTCCTTTCCTGGGCTACTGTGATTGGCCATGTCTCTGCCCCGTATACCATAGCAGGCCTTACCACCGACTGGTACACTTTCCCTTTCAACCCAATGCTCACCCTCTTGTCACACTACACTCCACTTATTTTCCTCCATTTGTTCCAACTGCAATTTATTCGGTGTTGTATCTCGCTTTCCAGTCCTCCGTCCCTCTGTATGTATGACCCCAGGTATTTAAAGTTGTAGACCGATTTCAGCTCATCATCCTGGATCTTGCAAGACCTCGTCTGCACATCCTTCAGTGCTGCTTCAGACAGTAACATCGGTTAAATGTCTACTGCAAAGTGACATGCAATGGAACGAGCACATACGGGCTGTAGTAGGTAAGGCGAATACTCGACTACGTTATGCTGGGAGAGTTTTGGGAAACTGTTGTTCACTTATAAAAGGAGGCGGTGTATAGAACCCTGGCGCGACCGATTCTTGAGTATTATTCAAGTATTTAGGAGTCCCACCAAGTCGGATTACAGGAAGACATCGAAGCAGTTTAGAGGCGCGCTGCTAGATTTGTTACTGACAGGTCCGATCAAAACGTGAGTCCTACGGAAATGCTCTGCGAAATCAAATGGGAATACCTGGAGAGCAGGCGACATGCTTTCCACGTAACGCTCTTGACAAATTTTAGAGAGCCAGCATTTGCGATGAACTCTTCAGCGATCTTTTTGGCCGGTCGCGGTGGTCTAGCGGTTCTGGCGCTGCAGTCCGGAACCGTGGGACTGCTACGGTCGCAGGTTCGACTCCTGCCTCGGGCATGGGTGTGTGTGATGTCCTTAGGTTAGTTAGGTTTAAGTAGTTCTAAGTTCTAGGGGACTTATGACCTAAGATGTTGAGTCCCATAGTGCTCAGAGTCATTTTTTTGATCTTACTGCCACTAACATACGTCTCGCTTTTGGATCGTGAGTGCAATATACAGGGTGTCCAGAAAAGGACTCCCTGATTTCAAAATTAAATATCTCGAAAACGAAGATCGATAGAGGAATGCAGTAAACGGTATGTTTATTGTGAAAGCTGTAAGAAGTTTATACAGCAGTTTGAAATAATAGTTACAAAAGCTGCTAACAGATGGCGCTGTACGCTGTACAGCTCATATTAGCATACATAAGTGAAATAATCGTATGAAAACAATCTTTGCAAACAATCACATCACAATGTTTTCAAAATGTTCACCATTGGCACTACAGAGGTGGCGCAAACGAAGAATGAAATTCGCCATCACATTTCGTAGTGTCTCAACCGAAATGGATTCACATGCCACAGAGATCACCGATTCAAGCTCGTCCAGCGTGGCGGGATGCTTCGGGTAGACCATGTCTTTCACTGTGCCCCACAAAAAAAAGTCACAGGGAGTCAAATCCGGCGAATATGGAGGCCAAACCATGCCTGCACCAGTAAATTTGGGATATTCCAAAGCAATGACTCGATTCCCGAAGTATTCCTCAAGAAAGCGAAACACTTGTTCGGTCCGATGTGGTCGGGCTCCATCTTGCGTAAACCATTCAGTACCTGGTCGATCCTCTAACGCTTGCTGTGTGGCGACAAATAGTTCCAAAATTGCAACGTAACGTGCACCAGTGACCGTTTCGCGAATGAAAAAAGGGCCAATAATGCCTCTGCTGCATACTGCAGCCCACACAGTAACTTTAGGAGAATACAGGGGTTTCGCTTCACACCAATATGGCTTTTCGGAACCCCAAAATCGCCAGTTCTGCTTATTCACGTATCCATTCAGGTGGAAGTGTGCTTCATCTGTAAACCAGATACAGCCAACATCAAATCCTTCACTATCAATCATTGTGAGCATCTGATTAGCAAAGGCAACCCTTTGTTGCACAGCTCGTACGGGTGTGTTTGAATTTTGAATGGAAACATGTGTAGGCCCTTTCTCAGTATTCTCTGCGTGCTGGAACGCTTCAAACCAGTCTCAGATGAAATTCTACGGACGGATGACATTGGATTTCGCTGAATAATTCCAGAAACTGTGGCGATATTTTTAGGCGTAACTGCGGTTTGCTTGCGGCCAACATGCCCCACTAGATCATCAGTTACGCTGCCTGTTCGTTGAAATTTTGCGAAGAGCGTACGAATGGTTTTCGCATCGGGTCCTTTTGGAACATTAAATCGTGCTTGAAAACTTCGCCTTGTTGCCGTAGGACTCTCTTCTAACCTGTGGCACTCTAGCACCAGAAAAACGCGTTGTTCAATGGAGTACATGGTTTTAATCTCTTCCTTCGGTACGCTAACCTCCTTTCACGTTTCAATAGTGGAACTGATCGCTCTGGGCTTCGGATCACTATTTATACTAGGCATTACGTATGGCGATTACAGCGCCATCTGTTAGCAGCTTTTGTAACTATTATTTCAAACTGCTGTATAAAATTCTTACAGCTTTCACAATAAACATACCGTTTATTGCATTCCTCTATCGATCTTTGTTTTCGAGATATTTAATTTTGAAATCAGGGAGTCCTTTTCTGGACACCCTGTAAGAGAAACAGGGTCTCGTACGGTAGCGTATAGACAGACGTCTTTCCTATGCTCTATTTGTCAGTGGAACAGGAAAGCAAGTTCTAGCGGTAGTGGAAGGTACCCTCCGCCATGCCCTGCGGAGTATGAATGTAACTGCAGATATATGATGCTGTATGTGATGTAAACACGACCGGACAAGTAGCTCGTAACCAGTGGAAAGAATGCCGCAGGTGTCTTACTGACTGACATAAATCCAGCTGATGAGGGAGTTTATACATCAGAAACCACAGAAGTAAATAAAACAGAACGAAGGAGTCAACAAAATTGTAAGTGACGCCACAGATCGACGTATAACTAGCAGTATGAGCTTCCTGTATGTTGCGACATTAACAAGAAACAGATAAAGCACAACTCCCTGATCACTAAAGCAGATAAGGCAAACACTGCAGTTATTAAGTGCGCAAACAATTATACCGCGATAGCAGAAAAATTCTTCTCTGAAAATAGTGCTACAGAAATAAGCATCAACCCACAACACAAACTTCAAACAGAAATCAAGACAGTTACAGAATGTAACTGGATTCTATTCAGTGATAAAAAAAGAGGAAAGACAGCTTCGAAACAATGAGTGTGAGAACATCTCTACGTCTACGGTTTAAAGAGCATAAGAACAATGCTCCCAAACCAGTTGTCAACGTTACAGATAAACCCAAGGTTACTAAATAATAAGGTTGGGCAGTAAGCGCTCTGCTCTGCCATTGGCTGGCCTAGTGACGTCAGCGTGGAAGCAAGCGCTCACAAGCAGACGACACGGCATGCGCGTTTACGTCAAGTTTTTGGCGGAAGATTTTGTTTATACCAGAAATGAGATGTCTAAACTGCTTTTCTGCTGCTAAAATATTACAGTTAAAACTGATGAGTTAAATTCTTTCGCAGCTTATGCCTCACACATCGGTAAAATGTCAGATCACAACCACACTGACACACACTTGAAATTCGAAACCTCGGCTCAAATAAATCAGAAACTATTCATTTAATCGCATTGAAATGAATTTACTTAAGAGCTCGAAGTTGCACACACTTGTTTGTAAGAACAGCATTCCTTCTTTCTGAAGCCGCTATAGTATTCATCAAAGTAACTTTATCTGTGTCTGAAAAAAAAAACTGTCATCTGTACATGTGCTCTTATTATGATGTTTCTTATTTGGTGACAGCTTTTCCAGAGATTTCTTATATAGTTCTCGTTTCTTATACCGTTTGGTTCTGTCTTCTGTTGCGGCTGACACATTGACAGTCGCACTACTGCACGACAAATTGCGCGAAGGAACTGCATCTGGCTTGAGCATCCTTTTTCGGGACAAATTAAGCAATTCAGACTGTAAATCACTTAAGTAATCTGTTTCTGCGAAATGGCGAGAACATATTCTTGCATGCGCAACATTTACACTGTCTTTCCTACAACATTTCGACAACCATAGTTTTTGTAATGTTTCATTACGCGGGAAACTGTGATACATTACGTCAGATCCCTTTGTGCTCCAGTTGTAGGAAAAACAGCAAGTTACAGCACAGCCTGGCATTGTAAAAATTAATTTTCTCACTCACTTGTAGATTCGCCAATAAGAATTTCATAGGACGAACCATAAATTATAGAGCTGGCGAACACAATGTTGATTCCGCTGTCCACTATCGCTAACTATTTCAGCTCCGAATCAAATATCAATTACAGCAAAAACCGTTAACACTCCCGAATTCCGAATGTTTCTGCTGTTGACTGAGTACCTCAGAGGAAAGAACTCAATCAAAATACTCCTTCAAACACAAAACAACACAAGAAAAACACTCACACACAATTCGAACTGTGTACTGTTTGGCACAGCTGCTTCCACCGTGACGTCATGCGCACAACTGAGAAAACACGTTGCTTTCTGCGCCCCCCTGAGATAAACCTAGCCGTCTACTGGAGAAAAAAACTCAATAACCTGACAGTTATCCCAATAAATAAAAATACAAGCAACGGTATACTGTTTAGTACATCAAATGTCGTAAAGTGAGAGCAAAGCTACACTGTAATAGCAAGTAATTGTTGATCTGAAACGGAAAGTCTTTCATATTGTAGCAGCAAGCAATCTGACTGCAAGAATTCTGAACAGTATAAACTACCTGCATAATTAACGTGGAAGTTAAACCTAGAGTAATTGGCTTTGCAAAATTTGTCACAAAAGCTGTCAATGAATAACGTAAGTTGGCCCCCATTGAGTAAATAAAACAATCAAAATATTTTCTCCTTACCTCTAATCTGCGCAATGCTGGATACCGCGTTGCAGCATGCTCTGTCTTGCGCGCCGATATGCTAAAGCTGCAAATTACTGTACCTGCAGAGAGAGACTTGAGAGGTCCAATGAGTTCTCTGTTAATTGCAAATGGAACATACTTGGTTGCATCATCCATTAAAAAGAACTGTAAGGGAAAGGTTGGTAAGAAAGTGAAATATGCGCATAAATGACTACACTGTTTCCTTGTATATTGAGAAACAGGGCTCAAGGCAGATTTTAAATTTAATGAACTTCTCAACATCCAAACAATACACTTTCCTATCTCTCAAATCTAACAACTTTCAGTACAATAACCAAGTTCGTTCGATGGCGCAGCAATAGTGAAAAAAATATCATTATTGTATTTACCTGACATTCCATTTGATTTCTTCCTTCACAAACCAGTTTCGTAACGACGTTGATTGAATAAAGAGATAAATTTTAATTTCAATCATAAAATTGCCATAGCTTCCTCACTAACACTGCTTAAAATTACCAGCTTAACTCCAACACAGCAGAGCTTCGACTCTACATCTACATCTACGTCCATACTCCGCAAGCCACCTGACGGTGTGTGGCGGAGGGTACCTTGAGTACCTCTATCGGTTCTCCCTTCTATTCCAGTCTCGTATTGTTCGTGTAAAGAAGGACTGTCGGTATGCATCTGTGTGGGCTCTAATCTCTCTGATTTTATCCTCATGGTCTCTTCGCGAGATATACGTAGGAGGGAACAATATACTGCTTGACTCTTCGGTGAAGGTATGTTCTCGAAATTTCAACAAAAGCCCGTACCGAGCTGCTGAGCGTCTCTCCTGCAGAGTCTTCCACTGGAGTTTATCTATCATCTCCGTAACGCTTTCGCGATTACTAAATGATCCTGTATGATCCACTCGCTAGCAGAGCTAAAAATTGTCTACTTTATTCAAACACAGCTAAACTTCGACACCTCCCCTCCGCCCTCACGCACCTCAAAAATTTTAGCTTAACTTCTGCGATACAGCTTACCACATCGCTGCTCGCTTACAATCGATTCAGATACCAAAAATTCACATACCAAAATTATACATGACACCTATCAAAGCTACTAAGAGATCATCACACATTTGAAAATTACTCTGTAAAAAGAAATTATGAACTTGCTGAAGCGATTAAACGCGCCTGTATCTCTGCTACTGCGACCTTTGCATCACTCGATACAGCAGGTGTGTGTACACCAGTATTCCTAGAAACTAAAAGATAACAGTAATTAAAAACAATATCCTAACGCACATCATACTCTCTCATGGAGTAATTATTGAAATTACCGAGGTATTAGGAAATACAACTGGTCTTCTTTTCAAAGAAAGATCTACTTTCAAAAACATGGGTAAGCTACTGGACCTCCGTTAATAGGTACTCTGGTAGATATTTTCGTCAATAGTAAGGCTCATTCTAAAATAAATGCATTTATAGTGTAATACAAACAGTATGTTGATGAGGTTCTCGTCTTATTCTGTGGCCCATAAGATGATATCGAACACTTTGGGAAAAAGCACAATAATATTTACACTCGAGTATCTGCAGGATAACAGCATTAATTTTTTTAGAGGTTTCGTTTGTCATTAATCAACTAGACACACTGTTGTTGTTGTTGTGGTCTTCAGCCCAGAGACTTTTTTGACGTAGCTCTCCATGTTTATCCTTTCCAAGCTTCTTCATCTCCCAGTACCTACTGCAACCTACATCCTTCTGAATCTGCTTAGTGTATTCATCTCTTGGTCTCCCTGTACGATTTTTACCCTCCACGCTGCCCTCCAGTACTAAATTCGTGATCCCTTGATGCCTCAGAACGTGTCCTACCAACCAATCCCTTCTTCTAGTCAAGTTGTGCCACAAATTTCTCTTCTCCTTAATTCTATTCAATACTTCCTCATTAGTTATGTGATTTACCCATCTAATCTTCAGCATTCTTCTGTAGTACCACATTTCGAAAGATTCTATTCTCTTCTTGTCCAAACTATTTATCCTCCACGTTTCACTTTCATACATGGCTACACTCCATACAAATACTTTCAGAAACGACTTCCTGACACTTAAATCTATACTCTTCTTCAGAAACGCTTATCTTGCCATTGCCAGTCTGCATTTTATATCCTCTCTACTTCGACCATCATCAGTTACTTTGCTCCCCAAATAGCAAAACTCCTTTACTACTTTATGTGTCTCATTTCCTAATCTAATTCCCTCAGCATCACCCGACTTAATTCAGCTATATTCCATTATCCTCGTTTTGCTTTTGTTGATGTTTATCTTATATCTTCCTTTCAAGACACTGTTCATTCCGTTCAACTGCTCTTCCAAGTCCTTTGCTGTCTCTGATAGAATTACAATGTCATCGGCGAACCTCAAAGTTTTTATTTCTTGTCCATGGATTTTAATACCTACTCCGAATTTTTATTTTGTTTCCTTTACTGCTTGCTCAATATACAGATTGAATAACATCGGGGAGAGGCTTCAAGCCTGTCTCACTCCATTCCCAACCACTACTTCGCTTTCATGCCCCTCGACTCTTATAACTGCCATCTGGTTTCTGTACAAATTGTGGAAATTCAATATTCTGCGATCCGCAGTGTCAAGAGTGCCGAGAGTACGAAATTTCAGGCATTACCTCTCACCACGGACAACGCAGTGGCCGACGGCCTTCGCTTAACAACCGAGAGCAGCGGCATTTGCGTAGAGTTGACAGTGCTAAAAGAGAAGCAACACTGCGTGAAACAACAGCAGAAATCAATGTCGGATGTATGATGAACGTATACATTAGGACACTCTGGCGAAATTTGGCGTTAATGGGCGATGGATACTGTCAGAAGTGCCATTTCTAGCAGAAAAATCTCTCTCCTGCACTCGCGACTGTACAGGTTGGGTCCTAAACGACTGGAAACCCGTGGCCAGGTCAAATAAGTCCTGATTTCCGTTGATAAGAGCTGATGAGAGGGCTCCAGTGTGGCACAGACCCCACTACATTCCATTATCCTCATTTTGTCCAAAAAAAAGAAAAAAAATCAAACGTGTGTGAAATCTTATGGGACTTAACTGCTAAGGTCATCAGTCCATAAGCTTACACACTACTTAACCTAAATTATCCTAAGGACAAACACACACACCCATGCCCGACGGAGGACTCGAAGCTCCGCCGGGACCGGCTGCACAGTCCATGACTGTAGCGCCAAAGACCGCTCGGCTAATCCCGCGCGGCTATCCTCGTTTTGCTTTTGTTGATGTTCATCTTATATCCTCCTTTCGAGACACTGTCCATTCCTTTCAACTGCTGTTCCAGGTCCTTTGCCGTCTCTAGCAGAATTACAATGTCATAGCAGAACCTTCAAGTTTTTATTTCTTCTCCATGGATTTCAATTCCTACTGCGAATTTTTCGTTTGTTTCCTTTACTGCTTGCTCAATATACAGATTGAATAGCATCGGCGATGGGCTACAACGCTCACTCCCTTCCCAACCACTGCTTCCCTTTCATGCCCCTCTACTATCATAACTGCCGTTTGGTTTCTGTACAAATTGCAACATCTCCAAAGTCATTATTCCTCGCGCATCATGTCAGCCTGTTCAATACGAAAAGGCCTTCTTTCATTCTGAAAAAAAAAAAATACTCCTTAGACTGCCAAGACATATTGATGAAGTAGCAAAGGAACTTAACTCCTTGGGAAATACAGCGCTGGATAAAGGCTATCAGGGCATGGTAGTTGATAAAATTTGCATTTTCACGAAGTCTAAAAGAATTGAATTGTCCAAAAACAAGGAACTACATGAAAAAGAATATCGATTTATTCTACTGCTAGGTCTCGTGCAGACTCAACAGCATTATTGAAACATGTACAATCAGGTGACACCACCCAATGCACAGGGTATTACAAAAAGGGACGGCCAAACTTTCAGGAAACATTCCTCACACACAAAGAAAGAAAATATATGTGGACATGTCTCCGGAATCGCTTACTTCGAGCTCATTTTATTACTTCTCTTCAAATCACATTAATCATGGAATGGAAACACACAGCAACAGAACGTACCAGCGTGACTTCAAACACTTTGTTACAGGAAATGTTCAAAATGTCCTCCGTTAGCGAGGATACATGCATCCACCCTCCGTCGCATGGAATCCCTGATGCGCTGATGCAACTCTGGAGAATGGCGTATTGTATCACAGCCGTCCACAATACGAGCACGAGGAGTCTCTACATTTGGTACCGGGGTTGCGTAGACACGACCTTTCAAATTCCCCCATAAATGAGTCAAGAGGGTTGAGGTCAGGAGAGCGTGGAGGCCATGGAATTGGTCCGCCTCTACCAATCCATCGGTCACCGAATCTGTTGTTGAGAAACGTACGAACACTTCGACTGAAATGTGCAGGAGCTCCATCGTGCATGAACCACATGTTGTGTCGTACTTGTAAAGACACATGTTCTAGCAGCACAGGTAGAGTATCCCGTATGAAATCATGATAACGTGTTCCATTGAGCGTAGGTGGAAGAACATGGGGCCCTATCAAGACATCACCAACAATGCCTGCCCAAATGTTCACAGAAAATCTGTGTTGATGACGTGATTGCACAATTGCGTGGGGATTCTCGTCAGCCCACACATGTTGATTGTGAAAATTTACAATTTGATCACGTTGGAATGAAGCCTGATCCGTAAAGAGAACATTTGCACTGAAATGAGGATTGACACATTGTTGGATGAACCATTCGCAGAAGTGTACCCGCGGAGGCCAATCAGCTACTGATAGTGCCTGCACACGCTGTACATGGTACGGAAACAACTGTTTCTCCCGTAGCACTCTCCATACAGTGACGTGGTCAACGTTACCTTGTACAGCAGCAACTTCTCTGTCGCTGATATTAGGGTTATCGTCAACTGCACGAAGAATTGCCTCGTCCATTGCAGGTGTCCTCGTCGTTCTAGGTCTTCCCCACTAGCGAGTCATAGGCTGGAATGTTCCGTGCTCCCTAAGACGCCGATCGTCTTCCTGTCGGGACACCTTCATTCTGGAAATCTGTCTCGATACAAACGTACCGCGCCACGGCTATTGCCCCGTGCTAATCTATACATCAGAAGGGCATCTGCCAACTCCGCATTTGTAAACATTGCACTGACTGCGAAACCACGTTCGTGATGAACACTAAGCATTTGATGCTACGTACTGATGTGCTTGATGCTAGTACTGTAGAGCAATGAGTCGCATGTCAACACAAGCACCGAAGTCAACATTACCTTCCTTCAATTGGGCCAACTGGCGGTGAATCGAGGAAGTACAGTACATACTGACGAAACTGAAATGAGCTCTAACATGGAAATTAAGCGTTTCCGGACACATGTCCACATAACATCTTTTCTTTATTTGTGTGTGAGGAATGCTTCCTGAAAGTTTGGCCGTATATTTTTGTAACACCCTGTAGTGTTGGATCTTCGTTTGCCCAGCGTAGTGCAGCAACTCGACCTGGCATGGACTCAACTCGCTGGAAGTCCCGTGTAGGAATATTGAGCCATGATGCCTCAATAGTTGACCATAACTGCGAAAGTGTTGCTGGTGAACCATTTTGTGCACGAACTGACGTGTCGATTTCGTCCCATAAATGTTCTATGGGATTCATGTTGGGAGATCTGGGTGGCCAAATAATTTGCTCGAATTGTCCAAAACGCTCTTTAAACCAATCGTGAACAACTTTGGCCTGATGACATGACACATTGTCAGTAATGGGGCTCTTGGTGCCATTTTGGTGTCAAATTAATTATGCAGATTAATTAATTGATCAATTAATTACCCACACCCTTTATGATGTCAAGTTTTCCCTAGCCAGCAGGTGGTTCCCCTTCAGGGAACTTCCAACCCTCTCACCTCTGTCTGCCCTTCCCACATGCTCCTCCCATGATGGCAGCCCAGGGAACTAAATGGTGGGAAATTCGCTCAGTCTGGGTCAAGCTGCTGGACTGGGAGGACCACACATTCCTCTCCCCCCCCCCCCCCCCCTTTGAAATGTTTGGAAATTGATATCTTGGTAGGCAATTGAAAAAAAGAATGGAAATTCAAATTTATTGGTGGAAATATTTAATTTTATGTATTCACCTTGAGGTTCAGAGACCAACTGGCCTAGTTCACAACACCATCACTAGAGAACACTATTGACCCTCCCCTACTCCCATCTCCCCTGCCCTCCAAACCTCCCGTGATGTAATTCAAGATGGCAGTCCCCCAAAAAAGGGCAAGAAGCAATAGGATTGCTGAATCAGGTCACGTGATAAACTTCAGCCAATTGCAGTATCTGGTGACATCATCGGAGGAGATATAGGTAGGGCCCAGCAGCTCTGCAACCTCAGTCTCACTTAGTCATCCAGCAGCAGCAGAAGAAGAAGAACCATGAAGCACCAGCAGCAGCAGTCCAGATCGTGCACAGCCCTGAAGAATAGCAAGAAGCAGAAAAATAAGTACTGCATATTACATCTTTGTCTGTAGTTAGTATTATTACCACTTGTTTTGTGTCTTGGTCTGTATGTGGTGCTTCCTCCCCCTTGTTCAGCAGTAATGTTAGACCTCTCGAGGCCTGCTGGGGTGACCATCAACATGTCGACTTCTGGTGCATCTGGACCCACAGCAACCTGAGCCACCATCTTGTCAAGATCCGTACTGAACTCTAGACCTGAAGCAGCAGCAATATCCATCGTGCAGCGACTATGTGAGATCCTGTAGTGAACATTTCCTACGTTCTAGAGCAGGACAAGGAGCTGTTATTGTCTGCCCCAGTCATCGGTTTGGGTGATGAGAATGCCCAGCCTGCTCCTGACGCCTCAAAAACTGATCACCAACGTACAGCCCATCCCACAAGAACGTCCCTATGGTAGCGCAGGGGCAGAGTGCAGAGTGCAGATGCCCAGTTGCTGGAGCAGACAAGAAGGTGTTATTGTCTGTCCTGTTCATCGATTTGTTTGATGAGGACGTTCGATCTGTTCCCATAGCCTCGAGTACTGCTGGTGGTTCTAAACAACAAGATGGAGAACAGTACTAGTCACTGACATATGACCCATCCCATCAGAACATCCCTGTGGTAGTGTAGAGACAGATTGCAGATGCTGTGGATAAGAAGGTATAAATTGTTCTCATGGTTCAAATGGCTCTGAGCACTATGGAACATCTGAGGTCATCAGTCCCCTAGAACTTAGAACTACTTAAACCTAACTAACCTAGAGACATCACACACATCCATGCCCTAGGAAGGATTCGAACCTGCTACCATAGCTGTCGCCCGGTTCCAGACTGAAGCGCCTAGAACCGCTCGGCCACAACGGCCGGCTGTTCTCATGCTTTTCAGTTCTACATACAACTTAATTCCTAGTAGACTGAAACGTGTAAATATGGGTGTAGAAGCACATCATGACTGGGACTTGCATGTGAGGATAGAAATTGAAAATGCATAGAAGTTTGTTACAATGCCTAGTTCTAAGTTCGACTTGCTGTTGCATGATTATAAGCGCAGTGTTATTGATATTAAGTGTAATACTTGGACAATAATGAGAGAGGTATGAAATAAAACACAAATACAGTTTAAAGTTATTTGTACACATTATTTATTTAAATATCAGAAATTGGATGTAGTATTTCAAAAAAATCATCAGACTCTTTGTTTATCTTCTTTGCGTCTGTACAATATTTCCCAAGTAAAGCTTTTTCATATGCAATAAATACCGCACATATCTCCTTCAAACCAATGGGCATCTCACAATATTCTGATTTTTCTCACATACAATTAACCTGTTCCTCTTTCAGCTCTGTGTTGATGAAGAAACAAAGGTCCAGTTCGAAATCATCAACATGTACGCTATGCACACATAGAAAGTTTGCAGAATCATTGTATGCTGAGTCTGTGCTTGGTAATCACTGACTCAGACTCTACAATTCAAGGCATAGCACAGTACCCTGGTCGTATAAGTTCATAACTGAAGCATGCCATAGATAAACACTCTTGTCACCCGATGTCACATGTAGTGCAGAGTCGCCGTACACTGTTACACTGTTGTAGTAGATAGTGTGACACCAGTAAGGCGAATGTCCATGGGGAGGGGGGGGGGAGAGGGCGTACGAGTTGGAATGTACTCTGTGGTCATCTGCTGATTGATGTAGTGCTTTCGGCACGAGATATTTGGTCCGAGTCGAACACCTCAAACACCTCCTCACCAGTCATTGTCAAACTGAATGATGAAGTTACTTTTGATAGGTATATATGTATCTCGGTGAAGCCAATGCCAAGGTAGCACATTTGGTTAAGTGATGGCGCTATAGTAACTGCACATATTACCATTACAAGTGTGTGTGTGTGTCTTTCTACATATGCCCACCACTTGTCAGTACCTAATGTAGTTGGTATCATGGCGGGGTGGGTGAAATATCCTCATCAGAAGGACTTTATTCTAATTGACTGGTCCTGAGAAGATGTAAAACACGATCTGAAGAAGAAGAAGATGGAATACTCCTTGATAATATACGAGCAATTATTGTAGGTCCGTCCAATTGTGGCAAGACTAATGCCCTGATGACGCTGCTAACACACGTCGGTGGAGTCCTATTTGACCGTGTTTGTGTGTTTTCAAACACACTGTTTCAACCCAGGGATCAGCTGTTAAAGTAGATATTGCGCAGTGTAAAAGGAGTTACAGACACCAAATTCAGTGGAAGTGGTGATATCCCCCCCTCCCCCCCCTCCCGCCCCACCACCACCCACCTAGAAAACTAAAGTCAAACTCTGTCTTCATATCTGAAGATGTTGCTGTGGGAAACGAAGACCAAATTCGAAAATATTTCTGTTTAGGTCGTCATATGGGTGCTATCTAAGGCAAACATATTCCAGAATCCCAAAACAGTTGGGTAGGGACGACGTAAAACTCATTATAGCATTCAAACAAGACAATCTGAATGTAAAACACATTTACCAATCACTTGTAGCAACTGAGGTCGTTCAGTAATTTTGTAAAGATGTGTGGTGAGTGGAGGAAACACAGTATGAGTTTCTCGTTATTTATAAAACAATAAAATTGAATGATAGTAGGTTAAGGCGAAACTTTCAAGAGTTTCTGTATGTATAGTATGGTAAGAGATGTGAGTATATCAGTATTTGTCGCACCATGGACAAATACGCACGCATGTCTGGCTCTCAATCAGAGAGAATGGGTGAACATAGACAGAACATTCGGTTGTACATGGATGAGAAAATTCAGATTAACGTGCATAAAGTTGGAAGTATGTGCAGGGAGATAAAGTATTGCCGGACTCTTCTGAGAATGATCAACGCATTAAATGTGTTAGGCAATGAAATCGGTTAGAAAGTAACTGACTTAACTGAAAAGGCTGAAAATAGACAGGAAAATAGATGCAGAGGCCCTTGTTATTGAGAATGGGGAGCAGCCGCATAATAAGAGAAAGAAGAGCGGATACATAAAGCTTCACGCTGCAGAGACGTCTGATTAATATACATCGAGACGTCAACGAACAGAACGTCAGGCATGCATGACAGCCGTTCGAGAGAAAATACGGGTGCTAAGTTTAGGGCGTACGGATCGACAGCAAACACTAAGAGAGACCTTTAAGCCGGTTACCGAATCTCTCAGGCAGCTCTCAGCGAAAACAAAGTCTACGCGACAACGATCGTGTTGCCATTGACGAATTCATTATCCGTCACGTCCCTGGCCAGATGGATAGGACATTCGGCGTTAGCAGAGGAAGACCGTACATGTTGGGCATTCAGCCCATGAAAGTAACTGACGACACGATACAGATTGTTGATAGGCAGCTTGAGAGAACACCTCGCTTAATGAACCTTATTTTTTTAAGACTCATGAAAAAACCCATACATTATTCAGTTACAGATAGGGAAATGTGCCGTGAAATACTGCATTTGATTCATGTACATGAGATCGCAAAAAGGCAGAGCAAAATAAATATAAAACGACTATGAATTCAATACTGGATGTCGAAAACAACAACAGCAGCAGTGGCGATGGCACTGACATGGAGCATAAAGCAGTGAACATTCGAATCCCTCAGTACATACACTCCTGGAAATGGAAAAAAGAACACATTGACACCGGTGTGTCAGACCCACCATACTTGCTCCGGACACTGCGAGAGGGCTGTACAAGCAATGATCACACGCACGGCACAGCGGACACACCAGGAACCGCGGTGTTGGCCGTCGAATGGCGCTAGCTGCGCAGCATTTGTGCACCGCCGCCGTCAGTGTCAGCCAGTTTGCCGTGGCATACGGAGCTCCATCGCAGTCTTTAACACTGGTAGCATGCCGCGACAGCGTGGACGTGAACCGTATGTGCAGTTAACGGACTTTGAGCGAGGGCGTATAGTGGGCATGCGGGAGGACGGGTGGACGTACCGCCGAATTGCTCAACACGTGGGGCGTGAGGTCTCCACAGTACATCGATGTTGTCGCCAGTGGTCGGCGGAAGGTGCACGTGCCCGTCGACCTGGGACCGGACCGCAGCGACGCACGGATGCACGCCAAGACCGTAGGATCCTACGCAGTGCCGTAGGGGACCGCACCGCCACTTTCCAGCAAATTAGGGACACTGTTGCTCCTGGGGTATCGGCGAGGACCATTCGCAACCGTCTCCATGAAGCTGGGCTACGGTCCCGCACACCGTTAGGCCGTCTTCCGCTCACGCCCCAACATCGTGCAGCCCGCCTCCAGTGGTGTCGCGACAGGCGTGAATGGAGGGACGAATGGAGACGTGTCGTCTTCAGCGATGAGAGTCGGTTCTGCCTTGGTGCCAATGATGGTCGTATGCGTGTTTGGCGCCGTGCAGGTGAGCGCCACAATCAGGACTGCATACGACCGAGGCACACAGGGCCAACACCCGGCATCATGGTGTGGGGAGCGATCTCCTACACTGGCCGTACACCACTGGTGATCGTCGAGGGGACACTGAATAGTGCACGGTACATCCAAACCGTCATCGAACCCATCGTTCTACCATTCCTAGACCGGCAAGGGAACTTGCTGTTCCAACAGGATAATGCACGTCCGCATGTATCCCGTGCCACCCAACGTGCTCTAGAAGGTGTAAGTCAACTACCCTGGCCAGCAAGATCTCCGGATCTGCCCCCCATTGAGCATGTTTGGGACTGGATGAAGCGTCGTCTCACGCGGTCTGCACGTCCAGCACGAACGCTGGTCCAACTGAGGCGCCAGGTGGAAATGGCATGGCAAGCCGTTCCACAGGACTACATCCAGCATCTCTACGATCGTCTCCATGGGAGAATAGCAGCCTGCATTGCTGCACAAGGTGGATATACACTGTACTAGTGCCGACATTGTGCATGCTCTGTTGCCTGTGTCTATGTGCCTGTGGTTCTGTCAGTGTGATCATGTGATGTATCTGACCCCAGGAATGTGTCAATAAAGTTTCCCCTTCCTGGGACAATGAATTCACGGTGTTCTTATTTCAATTTCCAGGAGTGTATATTGCGACAACCCCAACGAACTAATAGATCGACTACGCCTGCTCATGGCATCAGCTGCTGCAGGCAGTACAGCTCATTACAATGAGGCTGTTTCAGTATTCTCTGAGGTTAGAGAGAAGGGCATCATCGAATGAGTAAGGGGGCAGTAGTTCGAGAACTGCACAAAGCAGCACGCAAAACATACCCTCGTAGGCATGTTATGATTAAAGGTTTGGATGACTTATGACAAGCTGTTATTGTCAATATGAGGGAATATTCACATGAGAATAATGGATTCGTCTACATCTTCATGGATACTCTGCAAATAACGTTTAAGTGTCTGGCAGAGGGTTCATGCAACCAACTTCACAATAATTCTCTATTGTTCCAATCTCGTATAGCGCGCGGAAGAAACGAACACATGTATCTTTCAGTTCGAGCTGTGATTTCCCTTATTTTATCATGGTGACCGATTCTCCCGCTGTAGGTCGGCGTCAACAAAAAAATATTTTCGCTTTCGAAGCAGAAAGTTTGTGACTGAAATTTCTTATAAAAATTCCGTTGCAACGAAAAACCCCTTTGTTTTGATGATGTCCGCTCCTAATCCTGTATCATTTCAGTGACACTCTCTCTCCTATTTCGCGATAATAGAAAACGGGCTGCCCTTCTTTGAACTTTCTTGATGTACTCCGTCAATCATATCTGGTAAGGCTCTCACACTGCGCAGCAGCATTCTAAAACAGAACGGACGAGCGTAGTGTAGGCAGCCTCTTTAGTAGATCTGTCACATTTTCTAAGTGTCCTTCAAATAAAACGCAGTCTTTGGTTAGCCTTCCCCACAACATTTTCTATGTATTCCTCCCAATTTAAGTTGTTCGCAACTGTAATTGCTACGTATTTAGTTGAATTTACAGCCTTTAGTTTTGACTGATTTATCGTGTAACCGAAGTTTAATCGATTCCTTTCAGCACTCGTGTGGATGACCACACACTTTTCGTTATTTAGGGTCAATTGCCAATTTTCAGACCATACATATATCTTTTCTACATCGTTCTGTAACTTGTTTTGATCTTCTGATGACTTTACTAGTCGATAAACGACGCCGTCATCTGCAAACAACATAAGACGGCTGCACAGACTGTCTCCCAAATCGTTTATATAGATAAGGAACAGCAAATTGTCTATAACACTACGTTGGGGAACGCCAGACATCACTTCTGTTTTACTTGATGACTTTCCGTCAATTACTACGAACTGTGACCTTTCTGACAGGAAATCACGATTCCAGTCACATAACTGAGACGATATTCCATACGCACCCAATTCTACTACTAGCCGCCTGTGTGGTGCAGTGCCAATTATATTTTAATGGTTATTGATACATACTCCAAATTTGCCTGGGCATTACCTGTTAAAACAAACACGGGGAGAAATGCCCTGACAACCTCCAAATCGATCGCGGTAGAGAGTTTTACAATAGTTGATTCAAGACGGTGATGCAGCGGCACGGAATATATCACCCACCTGAAG